>NW_019154097.1:9603783-9637707 GCF_002288905.1 Enhydra lutris kenyoni | reverse complement strand
GGGACGCCTGGGTGGCTCAGTTGGTTGAGCAGCTGCCTTTGGCTCAGGTCATGATCCCAGCGTCCTGGGATCGAGTCCCACATTGGGCTCCTTGCTCATCAGGGAGCCTGCTTCTCCCTCTGCCTCTGCCTGCCATTCTGTCTGCCTGTGCTTGCTCTCTCTCCCTCTCTCTCTTTGACAAATAAATAAATAAAATCTTTAAAAAAAAAAAAGAAAATGTTTGTTTCTTTGAGGCAACAGCATTGTCTTCCCTCTATTTATTCAAGAATTTTTTAGCAAGAGTATTCTATCTGCCGGAAACTCAGCCAGGTGCTGGACGTCCAACAGAGAAAATAAGACAATGCCTGAAATTAAAAGTACATGTTATGAAGCCATATAAGGTTTGATTCTGAGTGTGCAACATTGAGAGTCTTAGTTTTGAAGTTGCCTGATAGTTTGGGTCATGGAGCATATCAAATGCTCCTAAGTTCACTCCTACCCCAGTCCACTTTGGGGATATTTATGGAATCCTTACTCTCAGCTCAAAGACTTGCAAAAGGAAGACTATGTAGAAAATATGAAGGAAAAAAAAAATGAGGCTCATTTGGGAGGAAGACTCTTTAAAAAAAGTAAAGATATCTGAAATGGAAATGGAATTAGGTGACCTAATCCCTTCTGCCAAGGAATATGGTGCACAGGGTCGTCTAATGGTTGAGAAGTCTCTACCATGAACCAGTGATCAGAGGTACCACTCAGCCAATGTAAAGTTTATCATTTAACACAAAAAAGGAAAAAAATGGAAGTTGTGCTTTGCCGTTTATACTTTGAATTTTGAGAACTACCATCTGGTTTTTAACAAGGAAAAACAACACGAATAGGAAATCAGTATTCCATTACCAAATGGCTAGATTTTAGTTTTTAGTAGAAAGATTTGAAATTTTTTATATCCATCATTTATTTACCTTTTAACATGCGGGTTTCTTATTTGTATTTATTGTTTTTCAGTGAATAAAATCATAAAATCCATATTGAGTCTTCTAAAGTGCTCTTAGAGAGGACAGTACCACTACAAGTGGAGTATAAATGCAGTATGTGTATGTATTTGCACACAGAAAACTTTATAGCACTAAACAATTCATCCTTGTAACTTGTTGGTGATAGCACTTTATGAGGTGGCTTTAAACAAGAGGTAGAAGAAACCAGAGCTATTTGTGTTGTTCTCAAGAGAATAAAAGCTTTTTCCTTGAGTTCTCTGATGCATGTAATGTTTGAGATTTACAGATATAGCACCCATTTCCCCTGAGAATAAAATCAACCCCACCCCTGGCAGAAAAATAACTCTGCAATACATAATGAGCAGACAGTCTATTTCATCAGCTCCTCAAAAGCTATGGAAATTTGGAAAAAAAATTTTTTTAATTACGTTGCAAAAGTGCATGTTTCCTTAACAGAGCTGATGGTTCACTGTGTTCCACCAAGAGAAATGGCCTAGAATTACTGAAGTCACCTCTTTCTCCCTTGCCCTCTGCTCATCATGGTCCATTCCTCTACTGCATACAAATCCCGCTGTTCCCAAGGAGGCTCTGCAATCAAGGAGAGCTGTTCACAGTCTCACTGGTCAGCTTTTCCTGTTGTTTACACCACTGGGAATCCCCCCAAATGCTCCAAGTGTTCAGGAACATTGACAGGTAACTAGAGGATGAAATCCTCCCTCTTTTCCAAGACAAAGCTGCTTCATCACCAAACTCTGGAGTTTCCTTCTGTCCCTTCCTCAACATCTACTGCCTGGCTTTCCCCCACAGGACATGAGTGTCCCAAGGTCCTGTCTGCATGAGAGAGTCCTCTCACCGTGCTGGACTCTCAGTCACTCCCTTCTTTCTGACCCTCCCCACTGACCCTTCCCCATCATTTCTCAAGCCGGGTTTCCTCCAACATGGCTGACTCTCCTCAGCGTGTCTTGCTTTCTTGTCCTTTAAATATTTCTGTTCCTGGTGTTTCATCCCCAGTCTTCTTTCCTGTATACTCTCCTTAAGCTAGGATTCCTTAGGTAGGGCAACTCTCCTTTCTGGTCTTCAGTCTACACATACGTGGAGGGAAAAAGATATTTGGCTGGATAATTTTTGAGGTTTAATCCCCTCGTCAAATTCTGTGATGATAATTCAGAGGAAGAAATGACAGTGGAGAAAGAGAACTACATGTCCCAGATTGAAAAAATGTGAACTCAGGAGAATGAACCTCAGGACAGGCATCATGAGAAAACTGGTTCCACAGCTCAGAAGGGACCAGGGCGGGTCTCACAGTGAGGACCCAGCAACCTTGTGGCTCTCATCCCCTTGGGCCCCATTGAGCTTCTCTAAGGAATATCACAGGCAGCTTGGAAAGCAGAAATAAACCACACAAGGGAGGCCTGAGAAGTGCCTGGGGAAGAGGTCTGAATGTACTGACTTCTTGTCCTTCCTTCTTGATCCAGAAAGAGACAAGCAGGGTAGAACCAACACTCTCTCAAAGGCTGCTCACAGCTCACCTGGTTTTGCTCCAGGAATTGCACGCATCAGACACCTGACTCCACTATTCAGTTAGGGTTCACCCAAGATTTAAAACTAGCTAACGTATTCTTTAATCAAGGGTTCTAAGATAAACAATAGGCTGCTTGATAATATAAGTATTCTGGAATGAAAACCACACATATGGTTTATGGGTAATTATACATGAAAGTTATAAAGAATATTCATTTGGGGGGGGGTGTCTGGGTGGCGCAGTTGGTTAAGCATCCGACTCTTGGTTTTGGCACAGGTTGTGATCTCAGGGTTGTGAAATCGAGCCCCGCATTGGGCTCTGGGCTGAGCATAGAGTCCACTGGAGTTTCTCTCTCAAATAAATAAATCTTTAACAACAACTAAAAAAGAGTATTCATTTGGGAGCTGAATAAATGTCCAGCTATTCCCCATTAGGGAGCCGGTACGAACCTTCACCAGATGGGACTAAAGCCTTCTGCTCTGTTTCCCAAATTCAACCCTGCCTGCACTGGATGTCTCTTTGTGTTTGGGGGCCCTTAACGCTATCCTCTGTCACTGCTGTCGAAGAGTGCCAATGCCGATAAATCTATAAAATGCCTGCAGCACATGACTTGTTATGTAAGGGTTAATAATTATAAGGCTATTATTATAAGACCTGTTCCACAAGGTTCAGGTTCCAATGTCTTCTCTTCTTTTTTCCCCACTTGGTCATATTTATTTAGTATGGTGGTTCTCAACTGGGGAACCCCAAGAGACATTTGGCCAAGTCTGGAGACGATTTTGGTTGTCACACTGGCAGGATGAGATGGTATTGGCATTCAGCAGGTAAAGGTCAGCGATGCTGCTAAACATTCTACAGTCCACAGAACAGAGACCATAAAAAAATAATCATTTGACCCAAAATGTCAACAGTGCCAAGGCTGAGAAACTCTTACTAATGACCAATTCAGAGAATTATCTATCAAGATCCATGGGAAGTCCAGTATCAGTCACCCAGGGACTCTCTCTCCCCTTCCTTCCCCACCTTTTGAGGGTTTAGAGAAAGCCTGAGGAGAGACCCGTGGATCCACTAGTTTGCCTCTCAATCTGGGGTAACTTGACGTTGCTCAGGTGGCCACATGGTACCAGCGGTCTGACACACAAGGGGTTAACCCTTACCTCTACTTTGCCCACAAGAGCCCCTGATTAGCACCAGAAATATCTTAATGTTGCCATCAGAATCTGGCAATACCTAAAAGTTTTCTTTTCCTTCTCTAGAAGTGAGGAGAGCTGGGGCTTTAGTCAAGTTATGCCTTCATGAACCTCCTAACAGGGTAATTCGTTATGCCTTTCAATTCTCACCGATGAGGCCATGGCAGTGAAAAACAAAGCAAGTAGTAATTTTCTAGAAGGCCCATCTGCTATGTTAAATTCTCAGGAACTCCCCTGCTTCTGGTAATGACTTGTCTCACTCTTGCTGCCTGGCACTGTCTGGACCTCTGCCTGACTTCTCCCAAACTGGGTCCTCTGAATCTTGAATTCTGCCCCTGGGAATACGGCATACATTTTTATCAGCCCCATGGGAATGGGAAATGTGAGAAGATCAGCCCCCTTTGGAGAGAAGGGTAGCCCTGGATACAATGGCTGACCACGGCTCTTCCGTGGCCCGCCTGCCACCACACATCCTCATCGTCAGTCACGATTTGAGATCCTCCCATTGGCCCAAGCAGTATGCAATGTGTGCCAACTCTAGGTCTTTATCAAAATACTTATGTCATGGAATTGTAATGATCGGGGTACCTGTTTGTTTTCCCCAAGGGCTTCTGAGCTCTTTGAGGAAAAGACTGTGTCTTAGACATCTACAAAGTCAGCACAACGCCCAGTGCCTAGAATGTAGGGAGCAGTCGGAATTACAGAAGGAAAAAAGCGACTGAATGAAATATTTCCAAGCGAAATATTTGTGAGGATTTGTAAAGAAAAGTAGGATGGGAACAGCTCTCCAGAATTCACAAGGTGCTACTCTATACAAGCAACGTGAAAGATCAGCACATAGTCTTCTGAAGCTTTTAGCACAGTGAGACAAAAACTAGAAACATGGTATTTTTTTCCTTTTGTGCTGTCCTTTGGATATTGTGACAGCAAATAAACTCCTCTGTCTTTTATTTTTAGAAGGCGGTAATAAAATGTCACATGTCATCATCTGAATTGTCTCCCAAGGTTAGTTGAAAAACTTACCTGTAAGTTAAACAGCAGAGATGTTGGGGGAAGCTTTCAGAGGCTTGTTAGCGCTCTCCAATCTCAAGGAGAGAATGACAGACATCAAAGTGTTCTATGGACCCATGAAAGCAGCTTCTCTCCAAACACCCACTTTGATGTAAAGACAGCTTAAACCCTGCCTGCTTTTAGAGATGGTTTTCATCTTTCTACTGGTCTCATTTAGCCCAAGGTCAGGGAACAAGCGTGCAAGTGTATTTCATTAACAGGACTTCCAACTTTACACCATTGGGTTTATTTGATTCACATGAGTAGAAATGGATAAAATCAATTTTGCACTAACTTTTTTTTTTTGGATTCTTAGGTTCTTATTACCAAACTGTTGAACCACCGGAATTAAGTCTCTAGATTAAATTTGAAGTCTTTATTACAGCAAATTATAACTTATGTTGGAATCTCCAGTTACCTCAGAAAGTGGCATAAAATTATCAATAGAATTTATTTTTATTTTAAAAGATTGTCCTTTATTGAGCAAAAACAATGGACCCAAGTGAAGGTTGTAATATGAAAGTTTTATCATTAAAACCAATGTAATTGTTATTTATCTCAGTTTACATCTCAGATGTGCAAATAAATATAACTTTATAATAATTATTAATAACTTGACCTAATATTTATTTCTTATTTCACTACGATGGCAAAAGCTTAAGCTCAGGTAATTTGGGGTTCGCTCCTCTTGCCTTAGAGATGTGTCTAAGTTCTGAGTGACTTACACAGTGCTAAGGCATTTGAGGCAAGGAAGGGCCTCTAATCTGGTCTTCAATACCATATGCCCATGAAAATTTCTTCTGAGGTAGCTATTTCCTCTTCTGGTTCTCTGTCATTAATCTGCTTAGGTCACCACTGGAAAAAAATATCGCTAGCCTTTCTCTACTTGCCCCACTTTGGTCTGAGGGTTCTCTCTCCCAATTTCCTTTCAGTTTATGGGCACAAAATAGACTCTAATTTTCCATGTCATGCCAGGACACCAAAATCTCTGCCAAACTGACCGAGACCCATTCTCTCTAAATTTACCATATCTCTTTCTTCTCTGAACCCTGGACCTCCTCCAGAAAGCAGGATATAGGATCCATCTTCTCCCCCAGTTGGGGTAGAAAGGTAAACCCCTTTCTCATTAACCCTAAACATTTTGTCCATGCCTAAAGTCTTCTCCAGTCACCTGAAAATTGAGGCTTTGGGAAATAATGTCAATAATATTCCTTTGTTTCTATCTTCTATCCTGTCCCATCCCTGCCCTGTGCGAGGAGCACAGAACTTCCCAGCTCCTTGAATGGGGCAGGGGTGGGAGGTACAGGGGAAAAAAAGAAAGCATCAGGAGGGAAAAAATAGCTTAGCATCTCAAAATGTTATCTCACCACACTTGCCACATTTACTGAGTTTCATCCCCTTGTCAATATTTTTTTAATTGCCTCCTGTAGTTTGTGTATTTTTGTTGTTGTTTTTGTTTACTTGTCTTTCACTCCAAGCGCAGTGTTTTTCAGGAGACAGCCTTGACTGATTGTCACTGCTCCTCCTTACAACCCATTCAGATGCGGAAGGCAAGGCTTTGCAGTTGTATTCACTGTGTGGATTAGAGAGAAAGGCTTGCCATTTGAGGGTTGACAGACTGCGAAACTGTTGTAGAGCAGGGAAGAGATGATTCCAGCTCCATCTGGCTTAGAGGATGTTTCATGAGTAACTGTACAATGGCTCAAAGTTTTTCTGACTGTTTTTTCTGACTTTTGATTATCCTGGAGTAGGTATATAGAGAGGAGATCCATTACAGGTTTTCAATACCCTCCAGGGAGACTATTTCAGGCGAAGCACATGTTATAGTCCTTTGCCTTCAATGATGCAATGAAAAGTCAGGCCAGATTCTGAACTTGTCTCTTTGACTATCATTGTCATTGTTAATTTTGTTATTTTTTTCGTATTCTTTAGGATTTTCAATGAGGTTGTGGTGGTGTATCTATTAGGCACATCTAATCTGCCACTCTATAAACCCAGATGTCTTAAAGCTGGAATTTTTAGCCATGTCTATCTAACTACAACCCCCCACACTTTCTGCTACTTTGTGTTGCCATATAAGGCAGCCCTTAAATGTAGTGCATTCAATTCTGCTCCTTAAATACTTGAGTCTATTTCAAAATAGATTCTAATCTTTTATTATAACTGATTTGTATTTCCTGAATCCTATCTGGGGATCCAATAGCAAAGAAACTGTGCTTTGTACACTATGTGGCCTATACCTTGAAAAACATTGGTGGCTGGAAGTTGTTTCAAAGAGAAGTCAGTAAAAAGCATGTGATACATTGAACAAAGAACTTTAATAAAATATCTATATATATTTTAAAAATATATAACTGGGATATAATATGGTAAGAAAGGAAAGAATCCAGGTTTTGGGTCTTAATAGATGCAGATCCAAATCCCTGCTCTGACATCTTGAACAACCATTCTGAAACCTGGCTTTCTGATTTGTAAAGTGGAGATGATGATATTCACTTTCTTTTCTTCTTTTTTAGAAAGAGAGGGAGTGCAGTGGGGCTAGGAGGGCAGAGTGAGAGAGAGAATCTTAAGCAGGCTCCAAGCCCAGCACAGAGCCCCATGTGGGGCTCAAACTCATGACCCTGAGATCATTAGCTGAGGTGAAATCAAGTCAGACAGTTAACCAATTGAGCTACCCAGGCGCCCCAATGATGTTCACTTTCCAGGGTGATATGGAGACTGAGTGAGTTTATGTCTAAAGCTTTGGACATACACAGAAGGTACATAAAAAAGAGTAGTTGTCTTACCACAGAAGATAACACTGATTCCAAGTAATAGAATACCTAATTCAGATTGGCTTTATTAATAATAAAGGAGATCTCTTATGTAGGTGAAGAGTTCAAATACAGAGTGGGCTTCACATGCAATTTAACATAGCAGTACTTTTAAATTTTATTTATTTATTTATTTTTAATTCCAGTATAATTAACATGTTATATTAGTTTCAGGTGTACAATATAGTGATACAACAATTCTATACATTATTCAGTGCTCATGATGGTAAGTGTACTCTTAATCCCCATTGCCTGTCTCACCTATCCCCACCACCTACTTCCCTTCTGGCAACTACCAGTTTGTTCTCTATATTTAGAAGTCTGGTTTTTTGTTTGTCTCTTTCATTATTGTTCACTTTCTTTATTTCTTAAATTCCACATGTAATACAGCAGTTCTTGATGCTGATCAGAAGGCCACCCGTTCACTGAATTTGCCCTTGGGTTTGCTCTCATTCTAGTCAGCTTTGTGTTGAAGATAACTTCCCTTGTGTTGACAAAAAGAGTTTACCTTTTCCAAAAGGGGAGACTATTTATTCCAGAATTACTAGCAGAAGTCTTGAGATCACTCTGATTTGTCACTCCAAAACCAAGTGGGCGGTGATTGGCTCAGCTTTAGGATTCTGCCCAGGAGTAGGATCCAAGACACCTTTTCTCTATCAAATCTCTACTCTTTCATTTCCTTTCCATTTCTCCCCCACAACCACAACACTCCTTCTAAGAAAGCCTATTCCTGCTTGGATTTGGGAGATAGAGAAAGAAATCCACTCTTTTCAAACTCTCAAATATTTTATGTGTGCTTACAGTTCTTTCTAGATTTCCAAAAATTTAGGTTTTAGAAACCAAAGCCAGAAAGTTTTCTTTGTTTCTATGTTTTACCCCAGCGTATCCCTCCTCTGTGATAATGATCACTTGATATTTAATTTTTCCTTTCCTAAAGTCAAGGAGTTAGAAAGTCTTGCAATTATTTAAGTCAAACACAATTGTCTGTGGAGACAAGATATACTACCTACATAATATACATTTCAGCAATGGCCAGCATTTTCATTGTGGTGTAACTTTTCTTACAGCTGCCTCAGTATTAGCAATAAACTCTAAGAACTACTTTGCTGATACCGTTGAACAAATAAAAAAGGACATTTTTAATCCCCAGCCCACAGGTACAAGGACTTGAACATGCACAAAATCTTGATATACTCCCCAAAGAGTCCTCGCGGAGTCCCACTAGCTCTTGGTTTGGATTCCTATTAACTAGTATGGCTGAATCTAGATACTTTAGTGTTTGTCAGCTCTTTGGGAACTGATAGCTGAACCCAACAACCTTTGTTTGGGATTCTCCTTTGTTCTTGTAGCTTAAAAAGAAAACCAGCAACAGCAGCAATGACTGAGAGTTTAAAAAAAAAAAATGCAGCTTTTTCAATTCCTGATCATTGGAACCAGAACTATATTAGTTACTTATCTTGAGATATTTTGGCTATTATTGTCCAAACACAACAATGCTTCAACAGATCAACAATGCTTCAACAGTAACCATCAAACAAATTTACTCACAGAAAGACAAACAAAACTTCCTGGCTTATAAAATGACCTATTTTTCATCCCCAAACTTGAAAGACTGGTAACATCATAATTTATGTATGGCATTAAGCACATACTCAATACATGGTATCTTTCCTTATTAGTATTATTATATGAAGAAAGCTATATATTCTTCCTAAACTCCTGGTCTGGGCCTTCAAATCTGTTTTCTCAATACAGCCCTAGTGGGTGGTGGTAAGAGTTTATAGTAGAGACCATAACTGAAATTGGACACAAGGAGCTTTTCAGTGTTGCAAATAGGGGAACTACTTTTGCCAGGTCATTTTAAATACTGTTCTATGTTGGTCAAGTTGCATTATATAGGTGGTAATGTTGGTTTCGGGTGAAATTTTAAGACAGGGTCCCTTATTCAAAATTGTCTCATTTAAGAAATTTAATAAATGATAAGCCAAGGGAAGATATATAAACTTTGAAGAAGAAGTAATCTGATAGTTTATAACTATGTTCTTCAAGTACCTTTGAAGATGATGAACCATACCTAGAAGTTGCCAAATCCTAGATGAGAAGTCTGGGTTCCAGGTATGTAACTGAATATGTGGACAACCCATGACAGTAACATTTCTGACACTGGATTCATCTTCTGTACATAGAATCCTTTTAGCCAGGCTTTTTCCTTTAAGAGTTTGCCTATAACAATGGTTGGCACAAAATGGACACTTAATATGTATGTGTTGAATGAATAAATAAATTAATGACCTACCTTCAGATTTGGATGTGTTCTGGCCTCCAATTAACTTCAGCCCAAGCAATGGCCTCCAACATTAGAGATTTTCAGATAGACCTGCAAAGATCCTAAAATGAAAACAGATACCCACTAAGTTACATGTTAAACGAGTCACACATTAACCCAGAAGAGATTATGCATATAGACATGCTGCCAAACCCAGTCCCAATCTATTTATCAATTCAGAATTGCTGAAGGTAAGTGTACAAGTGGGAGTCATGGAGGGAGGAAATGCAACATGAACTTCTCGTGTGTTTTCATTAGGCTTTCCAACCTGGACATTCAAACGCAAATTACAAATATTGAGGAGAAAACAAGTCCTGAGCAGACCAAACAGGGAAGTGTTCTATGTCATTCTGTGAATCCAATCTCATCCATCAATCTACTGCTGTAAAGCACCAGACTGGAAAGAAAGCCCCATCTCCTTCAGTCTCCCAGCCTGCATTCAGCTGCCCCAGTCTAACAATCTGCACTGTGGCCTCTTTCCTAAGATGTGCACTCCAGCCCTGTAGCCACCATAGACATGATAAAACTATAGACCAACAGTTCTATGAGTAAAATATCAAGTAGGCCATAGAAGTAAACCATTTTTCCAAGGAGTGTATTAAGTCAACTGTGTATTTCACAAATCAGTTTTTCTAATATGAGTAGTTATAAATTCATCAAAACAACAAACGGTTTAATAGAAGGAACACAGCAAGAACAAAAAACAGGAAGGAAGAAGGGGAGGGAAAGAGGGAATGAGGGAGATAGGAAGGAATTTAATTTTCATTTTCTTTTCCATTTTAAGCTTTTTTTTTTTTAAAGATTTATTTATTTATTTGACGGAGAGAGAGAGATCACAAGCAGGCAGAGAGGCAGGCAGAGAGAGAGGGGGAGAAGCAGGCTCCCTGCTGAGCAGAGAGCCCGATGCGGGGCTCTATCCCAGGACCCTGAGATCATGACCCCAACCGAAGGCAGAGGCTTAACCCACTGAGCCACCCAGGCGCCCCTTCTTTTCCATTTTAAAAACATTATAGGTTATACCATTCACCACTCTCTAGGAGGCTGAGTAATGTTACCAACCCTTGACTTCTAAGTTATGATTTGGAAATAAAAGAAACCTTCATTTCTTAAAAACTAAGTAAACAGATCTCTCAAAGTAAGTCAAATCCATGAGCTGAATTATTCACAAAACTCAAACTGACTTTATTTTTTCATGTAATTTCATCTTTCAACTCCTCTCATTTATGCCCCCCCAGACCCCTCTTCCTTGATAATAATCATCATCTGGCTGGGCTATAGACTTGTGAAAACAGTATCAGCCAATTTATCAGCTGGTGAGAAATCCACAGCATGACTGTCCTGAGAGATTTCAAGAAATAAGGAGACTAATTTACAAAGTCTTTCTTTATGTTTCCTTTCAGAGTAGTAGTAACTGTAGAATAAATATTTATATTAGTAAATTTATATTAGTAAATAACAATAATTATCATTAAAATTATTTACTAATAATTTGTTTTATTTATATTTTATTTATAAATATTTATATTAGTAAATTTTATATTTACTATACTAATATTAATATTTATATTTATATTAGTAAATAATAATAATTTTCTACCTCTTCTTTTTGTATTCAAATATAGTTTGAATTCAAAAGACTTTATTTATTTTTTTAAAAGATTTTATTTATTTATTTGACAGAGAGGGAGACCACAACTAGACAGAGAGGCAGGCAGAGAGAGGGAGAAGCAGTCTCCCTGCTGAGCAGAGAGGCCAACGTGGGGCTGGATCCCAGTGCCCTGAGATCATGACCTGAGCTGAAGGCAGAGGCTTAATCAACTGAGCTACCCAGGCGCCCCCAAAAGGCTTTATTTGAAAAATCGTTGATTTCCTAGATTTAAGAGACTGTTGTTGCCTGTGGGATTTTTAAATTACCTTTTGAAGGAAAAAAGACAGTTTGATTCAGGATTTAGGCAGTAAAAGAGCAACTTACCTGATTTTTTAAAATTCTTCATTTTTTTTAACAACAGTTTTAGGTTCACGGCGAAATTAAAAGAAAGGTACAGAGATTTCCCATACTGCCATCCTCACACATACATAGCCTCTCCCATTATCCACATCCCCACCAGAATGGTTCATCTGTTATAACTTATGAACCAACACTGACACATCATAGTCACCCAAAGTCTGTAATTTACCTTAGAGTTTATTCTTGGTATTGTATATTCCATGGATGTGGTCAACTTTATAATGACATATATCCATCATTATGTTATCATACAGAGTATTTTTACTGCCTTAAAAATCCTTCCTATTTCATCCCTCCCAAATTCCCAACTCCCAATCTTTTCACTGTCTCCAGTTTTCTGTTTTTCAGAATGGCATATAGTTGAAATCATATAGTATGCAACCTTTCCAGATTGGTTTCTTTTACTTTGTAATATGCATTTAAATTTCCTCCATGTCTTTTCATGGCTTGATAGCCCATTTCATTTTAATGCTGAGTAATTTTTCTTTATCTGTATGTAACACAGTTTATTAATCCATTCACCTACTGAAGGACATCTTTGTTGCTTCCACATATTGGCAATTATGAATAAATATGCTATAAACATCCATGTGTAGGTTTTTATGTGGGCATAAATTTTCAGTTCTTTTGGATAAATACCAAGTAGCATGACTGCCTGATTGTATCATAAGAGTATGTTTAGTTTTGTGAGAAACCACCAAACTCTCTTCAAAGTAGCTGTACCATTTTCCACTCTCACCAGAAATTATTAAGAGTTCCTGCTGCTCCACATCTTTATCAACATTTGATGTTGTCAGTGTTCTAGATTCTGGCCATTCCAATAGCTATATAGTGGTACCTCGTTGTTTAATTTGTATTCCCTGATGACATGTAATGTGGAGCATCTTTTCATATGCTTTTTTTTGCTTTTATATACCTTCTTTGATAAGGTGTCTGTTATGGTCTTCAGCCAGTTTTTAAATTGGGTTGTTTTTTATTATTGTGGAGTTTTAAGAGCTCTGTGTATTTCAGATAATAGTCCTTTGTCACATACGTATTTTGCAAATATTTTCTCTCAGTCTGTGGCTTGTCTCCTCATTCTCTTGACATTGTCTTTCACAAAGCAGAAGGTTTTTGTGGTGGTATTGTTTCTGTTTGTTTGTTTTTTGGGTCAAGACTAGCTTAGCAATTATTTCTTTCATGGACCATGCCTTTGGTGTTGTATCTAAAAAGTCATCACCAGGGGCGCCTGGGTGGCTCAGTTGGTTAAGCAACTGCCTTCGGCTCAGGTCATGATCCTGGAGTCCTGGGATCGAGTCCCACATCGGATTCCCTGCTCAGTGGGGAGTCTGTTTCTCCCGCTGATCTCTCTCTCCTCTCATGCTCTCTCTCTCTCAAATAAATAAATAAAATCATTTAAAAAAAAAAAAGTCATCACCATACCCAAGGCCATGTAGGTTTTCTCCCCTATTACCTTCAAGGAGTTTTATAGTTTAGCATTTTACATTTAGTTTTATCATCCATTTTGAGTTAATTTTAGGAAGGTCTGTGTCTAAATTTTATTTTTGCATGTGGATATTTAGTCTACCACCATTTGTTGAAAAGACCATCTTTCAAATGTTACAATCCACATGACTTATTCGTTTCAACCACCCTTTGTCACTTGTCAAAGAGGCTTTACTGAGAGTTGGCCTGCACTATATGGGGACTACAAATGAGGAGCAAATAGACCAACCTACATAAAATCTCACTGTTGTCTTTCCAAGCATACATATATTCATCCTGCTCTTACCTTCCTATATTCTATATTTAAATTTTGCCATTATTTATTTATATTCTTGTTTTAAGCTTCCTCAGATTCTTAAGAAATCAACACCAAACAAACCAACCTACAAGATATTAGGTTTCTTATAGCTCAAAAGACATGCTTAAAAACTAATGTTCTGAAGATATAATAGAATCCCTATTAAGAGATATACATCCTTAATGTAGAAATGAGACATAATACATCTTTTTTTTTTAAGATTGTATTTATTCATTTGAGACAGAGAGATAAAGAGAGAGAGCATGAGCATGGGGAGAGGCAGAGGGAGAGGGAGAAGCAGACTCCTTGCTGAGCTGGGAGCCTGACATGGGACACAATCCCAGGACCTAGAGATCATGACCTGAGCTGAAGGCAGACATTCAACCATCTGCGCCAGCCAGGCACCCCACGACATTACACATCTTTAGCTCATTTCACCTTCCTTTGAGGGATGACACTGATGGCATGTATGGGTGTGGCTGTCACACATGATTCATCACCACTGCTTAAGACTGTATTTGTTTTGAGAAGACAGTAGTTTTCAGAGCCTTCCTTCAGACTTCTGAATTCTCCCAGTCATATTTACCCAAAGTGGCCTGTTCTGAGACTATAATTTAAAATGATCATATAAGTTTATATTCTCTTTGTCCTTGGGTTAGCCCCATCTGAACTCATCTAGTACAAGTTGGTTTATTATCTAATGCAATCTGTTCTTCACATATGCAGTTGTGCTCCATCCTTGCAGTCCTAATAGGCTTCAACAAAATTGCACTTTAGTTGCATATTTAGGTCGACGAAACAACTCAAAAACCTTCAGTGTGGCATCTTGGAGTTGATCTGAGTTTCCCAATCATGTAGGAGATAGAAAATTGCTCCTACTTGACAGATTTGTGTTTGGCATTGAGTTTAATGACACATTTACTATACTCTCAGAGGACATTCTTGAATTTCTAATCATTCTACAAACTCTTTGGTCTAACACATTGCTGACAAGAGTGTTACTTATGTAGTAGGTTAACTGATAGCTTTTAGCAGTTTCATCCAGTGTAAAGAAGACTGCTACACAATCTCTGAACTTTTGTGTTTCTAGTTTATGTCTATAGCACTGTACAAATTGTCTAAAAATTAGACCTTTGTGCTTTTTGGTTTTTTTCCCCATTCCTCTTCACACATTTTGCCCATCCTCCCGCCCCCTTCCCCTCTGGCAACCACGAATTTATCCTCTGTATTTATGGGCTGTTTCTGTTTGTTTGCTTGTTCATTTGTTTTGCTGTTTAGAATACACATGTAAGTGAAATCATATGTTATTCGTCTTTCTCTGTCTGACTCATTTTGCTTTGCATAATACCTTCTAGGTCCATCCAAGTTGTCGCAACCTTTCTGTTTTATATGAGCAGTATTGGCATGGCATACATTAGTAACAATTAATGAGTTAATGTTATTAATAGTTACATTTATTTTTTAAATTACCATCTTTATTGTTCTCAGAAAATAATTCCTGAACTTAATTCTCATGCTCTTGAGAGGGCAACACCCAGTTGTTTGTATTTTACCTCATACTGCTGTTACAAAGAAAAAATAAACTCTTAAAATGAAGAACATAGAATAGTATATCACCTAGAGCAAGTTTTCAGGAATGTTAGCTATTATATGCATTTTAAAATACTTAGTTGTTTCCTCAATTTTTAGCTGGGTTTGCTCTTTTCAGAGTATTAGTTGGTTGAAGTAATCATACCAAAATCATGCTCAGCTGATTCTTGAGAAAACATCAACCAATACTACCTGATGGCAATATAACAAAGTTATCTTCATCTGTACCTTAGGGGAATACACTGACAACCATGTCTAGCTGAGCCTTGGAGAAACATACCTAAGCCTTTGTAATGGAGAGATATCTTCTTCTGTAAGTGTTTCAAAGGCTGAGTCATAAGAAAATTTCTTAAAGCAATGACATAGTTTGTTTCATTGAATCTGGATAGACTGGGACTTGCCTAAAATATCTGACAGAGATATCTAATAAATAAAGGCTCATCAACAATCACTTACTAAAACAATAACTCAGTTTAATCATTTTTTATTGAATACCTGCTTTGTGCTAAGTGCAATAGAACCCATGAGAATAAAATGACATTGTTTCTGATTTTAAGAATTTCAGTGTTTTTGGAGATACAATCTTTTCAAAATACAAATGGCAGAAACATGGGGTAGAATAACTGTGTTCAAAAGAAAAGAGCTCAGTGTTGGCTGAAATGGTTGAGGAGAGCTTTACAGACAAAGGTGGGCATCAGATCATAAAGCCCAACAAAATAACATTGATTATCTTCCAGGTCTTTAGAGGTTAGTATGGGAGGGATCACTTCTAGAAGCATGTATTTGTGGTAGGCACTGTTTAAATTATGCAGGTTGGTATACAAGTTACATATATAAGTTTCCTTTTGATTCAATTCACTCAACAAATATTTACTGAGCGTCTAATACGTGCCTAGCAAAGACACATCATAGGCAGTTTGTGGTTTGTTCAGACTTCTATAGTTGAAAGCTTCATGTGGGGTGAGGGATCCACTTTATGCAGGGCAACTTCATATCCCCATATTTATATACCATAATGTCCTAGCACATGAAGATGTAAATTCACATGGTTATCACGACAATTCTTATGGAAATATCATCTTCTAATTTTTCACTTTAAATCATCATGGGTGAGTTTCATGTTTTTTTGGTTTCAATGTCCTTTTTTACTAAAGAGAATATTTTCTATAAAGATTCCTACAGAGTAGATAAAAATCTTATGATTTTCACAACAGTCAAATATAGAATTACCAGGGCTTTCATACCTCATGTTCAAAGCAGCAATCTTGAAATGATATTCTAAAATCACATAATCATATATTCACTCCTAAGAGCATACACTTCCATTTTTGAAAAAATATATAAAATAAATGGGGAATTTCTTTAATGTCAGGGGCCAGTTAACCACTTATTCCCCCCACCAAAAAAACTGTCGTAAGGCTTCGTAAGTTAAAGGAAGGAAGGAAAAGAAAGGGAAGTTTAAATAGAGAAAACTAGTTTATGTTTCTCCCCTTTTCATACAGAAATACTGATCCTTCCATTTAAGTCAGAATAAAGTGGATGTGGACCCCCCCCCCCACAAAGCAAGCTCCATGGACCAGAAACATCAGCAGCAAGAGGGAACCATGTTAGGAATGCAGCATCTTGGGCCCTGCCTCAGACCAACTGACTGAGAATTCGCTGAATCTGCTTTCTACAAGATTTCCAGGTGATGGATACGCACATGATTACTTGAGAAGCACTTCTTTACAGAACATTAAAATATTTATGAATTAACTTGAAAATATGGTGCCAGTTAAGTCAGCCCTATGTCCTCAGTTCCTTTCACAGTTAACTACATGTAAATTGGTCCTGCAATATAGACAGGAATAGTGCTTTTATGTTGAAACAACAAAAGATTCTTAACCAGTGTTGACAGTCCCTCTTCCTCAAATAAATATTGGATATCCACTTTTAAGATAACAGTTTAGAGATGACAAATTGCTTTCTTATCCAGGTAACCTAAATAAGCATATAGTTGGCTTTTCCATCAATTGTTTCTTTTTTTAAATTAAAGTCTGAGGTATGAATGCAACCTAAGAAATACAATAAACAATCAACTACATCATGATGAAAGGAGAATTGGAAAGACTGAGGCAGAAAGAAATACCAAGGAGGCTGAGAGAAATGGAGGGCAGCAGAGTCAAAGCCAACAGTTTCCTGGAGCCCCTGCTTCCTTTCTTCTCAGGGTGCTCCTCTCAGACAACCTGCCCCCATGCTTCCGGGTGATGGACCCCCCAGGCTTCAGGATGATGAGGCCTCCATGTTTTAGGGTGATGGAGCAGAGCTGGAAGCAAGACTCTAAACTAGGTACACTCATTTATGAGACACTCTTTAGGGCAAATGAAATTAAGTCCACTATTATTTTAACTGGAGCCATCCAGCCTCTAATTGATATTAAAGCTCTTTTTTATTCTTTATGTAAATTCAGTTTAGTTAACATATGGTGTATTATTAGTTTCAGAGGTAGAATTTAGTGATGCATCATTTGCACATAATACCCAGTGCTCATTACATCAAGTGTCCTCCTTAAGGCCCATCACCCAGTTCCCCCACCCCTGACCCCACTCCCTTCACCAACCCTCAGTTTGTTTCCAAGAGTTCAGCATCTATTATGTTTTGCCTCCCTCTATATTTTTATTTTATTTTATTTTTCCTTCCCTTCCCCTATGTTCACCTGTTTGCCTCTTAAATTCCACTTATGAGTAAAATGTCTTTCTCTGACTGACTGACTTGACTTAGTTTGCTTAGCATAATATCCTCTAGTTCCATCCAAGAGTTCATTCTTTTCAATGACTGAGTAATATTCATATATATATATATATATATATATATATATATATACACACACACACACACACACCATGTATTTATACTATATATTATATAAATTATATATATCATGCATATTATATATATAAATTATATATAACAGACACCCACATCTTTCAGAATAGCTAAAATTAACAACTCAGGACAAAACAAATGTTGGCAAGGATGTGGAGAAAGGGGAACCCTCTTACACTGTTGGTGGGAATGCAATTACAGTCACTCTGGAAAACAGTATGGAGGTTCCTCAAAAAGTTAAAAACAGAACTACCCTATAACCCAACAATTGCACTACTAGGTATTTATCTGAAGGATATAAACATAGTGAATCAAAGGGGCATACGCACCTCAATGTTTATAGTAGCAGTGCCCACAATACCCAAAAAGATATTAAAGCTAAGAAACCTAGAATAGAAGTGCCTCTTTTAGTTTGGGAAGATTAATGATCAAAAAAAAGTCACAGATTTAGCTTACAGTTGTTGTCTTTTTGCAGTTATTAGCCACAACTAACAATTCCTTATGAAAAAGAAGGTGCAAGCCATTGCTTAAATATGGGATTCTCCTCTTATGTAAAAGCAAATTTACAATAATTCAAATCCAATCACTCACAGACTCAATCACTGTAATGAAGGCCAAAGAGTTTAATATAAATAAACTATAATCACATAAATCATCAAGAAAGAAAGTTAAAAAGGGCCCTAATAATAGTGATGTCTTGACAAATGTTTAACAACTGGCTGGGGGTTGGGGAACCCTAAATGTAGCATTTGCCAATTTCTAGGACATAAATGTTCCAAACACAGGTGGTTTCAAGCTACCATTGTGATATCACTAAGCACAGAATATGGGAGAGACCCACACACAATTGCTTCTCAGAAACCCATAAAAGATTATTCTCTGGCACACTCCTAAAAATAGCTAAATGTGCATATTTTTCTACTCATCAATGTTAAACATTGGTCCACAGATGTATTTCTTTATACCATGAACAGTTTGGTGGTTCTACTGTTAATCAAAAGTGGCCAGGGCTAGTGTTTAAATTTCAGATGGACAAGCACATGAATTTTGAAGTCTAGTTTCACATTTTTTTATTTTTAGCATAACCAAAAAGGTCATCAAAATCCTGCACTTTTATGATAATCCCCCTGCACATCAATCACTCTCAAGCTGATGTTTTTAATACCTGTTAAAGATAGAGAAGTACTTTGCATGTCTTGTGTTTTGCTTTCTTGACTCTCTTCCCCCTACTTTCTGTCACTACATTGCATGTAATCATGAATTCTGAGGTTAGACATGGAGCAATAGCCATGAATATGTACACCTTTGGGGTACTTCATCATAATTTTTGACAGTAATATTCCTCAGGATCAGCAGATACATTGAAGCTGAGGTGATTGCCTCCAAACTAATTTTAAAGTAGACATTTATAGGATATGTATAAAGCAGGTATATAAAGTTATTTGTAAGAGATGATATTTTAATCCTGTAATAGAAAATAATCTTATGAGTAAAGTTTAAAACATGAGAAATCACAAAGCTTTATTGCTATATGTTGTATTCAACTAATTAGGCAAAATCTATTACACACTTATTGTAGTACACACAAGAATGAGATTTCTCATTTGAAAGAGGATCTCAGTAACATTTACTTACCCAGTACATACCAATCTTTCATAGAAATATTAATGATAACACATGAAAAGAGGACAATTCACAAGGCCACTAAAAATTAAGTCTGTCATGCAATCTAATGCCAGAATCTGAGATAAACCAGTAAAGTTATAAGAAATATGTGCATGGATTTAGAATATTGACCCAAGCATCAGCTCATGGCATTAGACAAATTTGCTTTATGAAAAAGGGACCACATGAACTAAGTAGGAAAAATCTACTATAACCCTTGCCATGTAACGTGTTTCTTAGACAAACATGTAGGGTCTGCTCTGAGAATTCATCCCCCTATATTCCCGTGGAGAGTGACAACCTCTGAGCTTCTGAAACTACTCTTTCCCACCTCCGCTGGCATTGTGCTACAGCCATGCAGGGTCTATCAACCCTAGCAAATAACAAGGCAGAAAATAGAGGGAGGGGTTAAGAGTAGGCACAATTAGAAATGGCATGGAGCATCCTAGGAAATTTAACTGTGGTTCTTAATGTCCCTGAATACTGAGCAATGAAAGAGAAGCCCTCACTGGATTCATGCCTGCTAGAAAATGGAAATTAATCCAGGACCTGTGTACAGGAATCTTCCCTCTTCCAAAGGGAATTGAGGAAGGGATTTGATCTCTGAACAAACAGAGAGAAGCACATAGGCCAAAGTAATCACCTTATTTGTTGATAAATATTAAGTCTAGATAGATGTTATCTTTAGCAAGGACAAGTAGAGAGGAAATGTCAATATGAAAAAAATAAATATAAAACTACAGAACAAGAAGGAAAAGTAGCATCCAGAAGACCTAGAGAGGGGCATAGCTCTATATCATTAAGTGTAGGATCTACAAGAAAGTTTCAAGTAAAGTATAAAAGATATGTCATACATAAAGCAAAACAAGTAATTTTAAAAGCTTAGATGAGAAGAAAGGGGGAATGGACAAGATAATGAGAAAGTGGGAAGACACAATAGCAGAATTTAAGACCCCACTGAGTAAGCAAAGAGCAGAACTGATGCTGCAGAAAACTGAAGGAGTGATGTGGCTAACAAGTAACAAACTTGAAAAGCATTTTTAGAATGTAAGGAATAAGAATAAATATATGTAAGTAATGAGAGAGACAATGATATGGAGGAAGAGAACAGAGAAAGAATATTTGGACATTTAGTGATATTTAGTGATTTTGGAAGAGAGACCAAAACAAATTGAACTTCCTAAAAAAGAAATCAGAATACATTTAAAAAGAAGAAATAATCAAAACTATAGTTTTATCAAATCCTTAAGCTGAGGAAAACTGAGCATTTATTTTTTTAAAGGGTTTCTAAAGTCCAGGAAAAATTAGTTAAAGCAACACAGACTCTTGTTTCTTGTGTTGTTGTTTTAGCCACTCTGACAAGTATGAGGTGGCATCTCATTGTAGTTTTGGTTTGCATTTTCCTGATGAGGGTTGGTGAACATCTTTTCATGCATATGTTGGCCATCAGTATGTCTTCTTTGGAAAAATGTCTATTCATGTCTCTTCCCCATTTTTAATTGGATTATTCATTTTTGGGGGTGTGAGTTTTAGAAGTTCTTTATATATTTTGGATACTAACCTTTTATCAAATATGTCATTTGCAAATATATTCTCCAATTCTGCAGGTTGCCTTTTAGTTTTGCTGACTGTTTCCTTTGCTATGCAAAAGCTTTTTATTTTGACGTCCCAACATCAAAATACAACATACAACATTTGTAGTCCCAACAGTTTATATTGCTTAATTCCCTCAGGAGATATAGCTAGATAGAAGTTGCTACAGCTAATGTCAAAGAAGTTACTGCTTGTGTCCTCCTTTAGGATTTTTATGGTTTCAGGTCTCAAATTTAGATCTTTCATCTATTTTGAATTTATTTTTGTGCAATGCTGCTGCTAAGACTCCCACAAAAGCAGCACATAAGCAAAAGGTTGTGATGCCTATCACAGTTTCTGCATCCTCAGTTAATGGAAAATGCTAAGGTGTTGTATCAGATTTTTAAATAAATATTTGACTATAACTTTAAAAAAAGATAAATAATTTTTTAAAAAATCTTTGAACCTCTGAACAAAGTTACCTATACCTGAAGAAACTCACCTACAAAAAAATGTCTTCTAGTGGGTTCCCCCAAAAGCAGATTCTGAGACAGGGGTTTGATGCTTCCAGGAAGCACCTACAGGGGCTTGGGAACATGAGACAAGGAGGAAAAAGGAATCTTAAAGGGCTCTTTATTGAGCTGGTTGCAGCTATGGGGACTAGGAACTTAAGCCTAATGGAGAAATTGAGGAATACAGAGCATACCTCAGTATCAGTATCATCCACCACAGAGGCAGGAAGCTAGGATATTTATCCTGAACTCCCATGAATCTTCAGCCCATACACTGGAAGAAGTCCTCAGACAGAATGATTGCTGTAGGACACTATTAGCACATATTGAAATGGTGAATTTTTAGGTGATATGAGGAAAACTTTGAAAAGTATCTACTAAAAATGACTGAAAACCTAGTTAGCCTCAGACTTCTCCTCTACAACAACAACAAAAATGAAGGATGGTGAATTAATGTCAGCAAAGTTCTGAGGGAAAATGAATATGTATCAATATTTGATATCCACACAATTCTTTTATGGGTAAACACCAACAGTAAGACATCTTCATATGCAAGACCTCAAAACTGTACTGCTTGTGCATCTGTATTTTAGAAAAAATCATTTTCATATAAAAATAATATTTGATTCTATATATTCAACTCTCTTCCCTCCCAAATTCCCTTTGAAATTTTAAAGCAGAAAAAAATTTCATCCTTATTATAACCCAGAAAATAAACCCATTAATCAGCCAGAAGGTTCAAGGAATTTCTATAAGATATAGCAAAAATAGGATCTGGCTCAGGAAAGTACCACTCCCAAGGTCCAATGCATGAATATTTAAAATAGGTGGAATAATTACTGAAGAAGAAACCCAATGTTTTAGGCAGCATGTGAAATAACTCCCAATAATCCCTGCCTTTTGGCATTCACACCATTGTATAATCTCCTCCTCAGGTGTGCATATGCTAGACCTAGTAATTTGCTTCTCACTAACAGAATACGTTGATGGGATATCACTTCTGAGATTAAGTACAAAAACTACAACTTCTGGCTTGCTAATCCTCTCTCTCTCTCTTGCTGGTGTACGTTCTTGCCCTCTAACCTGCTCATTCTACAGTATTATGAGATGTTCTAGAAAGAGACCCACATGGCAAGGAACTGAGAGTGGCCTCAGGCTAAGAGCCAGTGAGAAACTAAAGCCCTCAGTCCAAAACCTCTTGAGGAAGAAAGGCCAGGCAGCAACCACATGAGTAACCTTGGAAGTCGATGTTTTCCCAGTTGAACCCTGAGATAAGACCACAACCTCTGCCTATACCTTGACTGAAAACTGTGAGAGGCCCTGAAGTTGAGGTTCCCCTTAAGCTGTCTGGATTCCCCGCATTCAAAAACTAAGATAATAAATGTTGCCTTAAAGACAAAACCAGAGAGAGAGACAAACCATAAGAGACTCTTAATCTCAGGAAACTGAGGGTTGCTGAAGTGGAGGGGGTGGGAGGGATGAGGTGGCTGGGTGATGAACATTGCGGAGGGTATGTCCTACAGTGAGCACTGTGAATTGTGTAAGACTGATGAATCACAGACCTGTACCCCTGAAACAAATAATACATTATGTTAATTTAAAAAAAAAAGAAAAGAAAAGGTAAATAAATAAGTATTGCCTTAAAGCCATTATGTTTTGGAGTAACTTGTTACAAAGCAATAGATATACCATATAATACACCCAGAAACTTCTCCCTTCCCCACCCACACACCCAACATGGAAATTCAGGACCTGGAAATAAGAATGGGTCATCAAGAAACAGTAGACAAACTGAACAAATTAAAGATCTGTGTCAATGCCTGCACTAACATTCCTTGCAAATGACATGTGTATTCACTGATGGAGGCGTTTCCAGTATGAAGTCCCAATCACTGTGGTCACAACAGTTAGAGGTCAGCGTCACAAACTCAGCCACCTTTGTGCTGCTATCTGTAGTATACCAAAGTAGGGCAGTGAGAGCGGTCCACTTCCCATGAAGAAATAAGAGGCAGCATTTTCTATAAAAACCTATACATAAAGACAACCAAAAGTCAGTCTGCTTTCTCTTACAACTGTGCACTGGCAATTCTAAATAATGTCAGTGATTAAATACTCCTCCTCTTCCCCATCAGGGTAGGCAGCCCCTCATTGACTGCCCCAACAAAGATCATGCAAATGCTTGGCAGAGTGAGTCTCCCTGTTGTACATAAACCTTCCTGATAACTCCATCTGCATTTTTTATGGAGAATTGGATCTCTTATCCTACACAGATGCCCTCACAAATCAGAGTGGCAAGGAAGAGCAGGAGTAAAGGCAAGTAACAGCAGGCCCTGGAACCAAACAAATGAGATTCTCATGATTGACTTTCAGGACCACACTGATGCCCCATGCACAGAGTCACCACCCATGGTCACCTGTCAGGGGCACTATTTATTCTCATCCATTCAAGAACTATTTATTGAATGACAGATCTGTTCCTGGACTAGGGAATCATCAGTAATTAAAAGATAGAAGTAATTGCCTTTAGGGAGCCTATATTCTAATGAAAGTAGATTGATTAAATTAAACAGTAAAAAGTAAAATTAAAAAATAAAATACGTATCAGATGGCAAGGAGTGCTGTGAAGAAAACTGAAGCAAAGAATGGGGAGGATTGCACCAGGATTAATTCTGCGATTTTAAATAAGGTGTTCAGAGAGCAGAGTTCAGTGAGTAGGGGACATCTGAACAAAGACCTGAAAGAAGTGATGGATTCAGGGGATGGAGAAAGCCATCTAGGTAGGAGAACAATCAAGTGCAAAATCCCTAACAGTCTGGTATTCTTGGAGTGTTTGAGAAACAGCAGAGGTTGAGAGAGCTAGAGTGGAGTGAATTAGGGGTATTGTAGGAAATGGGATGAAGGGGGATAGTGACCTCTACTTTGCTTCCTTCCTCAAATTTTCGGCAAATTCCTTTTATCTGTGGAATCTGAGGTTGAAGCTTGCTGACAAAGGATTCTGGGAAATGTAGTTCCAGGCTCCCATCCCTTGGGATATCTGGGAGAGAACATAAGTGGGCAGGAAAAGTACAAAATACCAATAGGCAATCTGGAGTATTACCTTTCTCCCACCTTCCCTTCTAGGATCTGAAAATAATATTGCCAAAGATATCTTGAGATAACCTGAAAGAATTAAAGGAACACTTGCCTAAAAGAAGGCCTGATTTCTAGTCCAGTTCTACTGCTTGACCTTGAATAAACCCCTTAATCTATCTGAATCTCAGTTTCCTAATCTGTCTAGAGGAGAGCACAATATCTGTCTCTCATTCATGAAGACTGGATGATTTCATGCAAGTGAAGGGCAAATCCCAGTGTTTGGAACACTCTATAATAAATAGCAACTAACATTATTATAGATGAAAAAATTAAGGGTCCTATCCATCCTAACTCTAGCTCTAACCACCCATTAGTTCTATCATATCAACTAATTTATTTCACTTCCCTGAACATCAATTTCCTCATCTTTAAAATGAGAATAATAAGACCTACCTCTCAGAGTTATTTTGAGGTTTAGATGAGATAGTAGAAAAATGATACTAATGCTGGTATAGGGTAAATTCTTGAGAAATGCTAGTTATTATGATTATCTAAGAAATAAAGAGGTTGGGTTTTCTTCAAATTTCCTTCTCATGCTAACAGCTCTTGGTGCTATCAATGGGTTTACAATGTAGGACTTTCATAATCTGCCTCTTTTAGAACTTGTGGGATTTACAAATCTTATTTCCTTTTAAGTATATTTCTTTCTAACACACTTTGGATAGAACACTAGAAAACTGGAAATGCTTGGCTGTCCAGTCACCTGTATGTCCACTGCCCAGATTCCTATGCTGGTGCTGAAATCAAGGAGCAGGAGTTTTCCCAGGATGTGACCCTGATACCATGGGTTTCATGGGTCATTTAAATTAACTCACTTTATCACTTTCTCATTTACCTACCACTTGGCAACTTGGTCTAGCCTTACAGAGCAACTGCGCAGTGGAGACAGGTGATCGCATTTTCTGGGGCTGATTTTAGCAGGGAGTAAAACCAGAAGTGAGAAAAATCTGAATGGCCAAAGTCAGTGTCAGGCAGAGACTGAGAAGAAAGAATGGACAGCAGCCAACCAGTCACCAATCACGCTGCTTTCTAGAGCCCCAGTCACAGCCCTGGGGGCAGTGAGAGCACACGGCAGAAATCCTTGCCACTTCAGCCATCTTAGCAATTTCCTGAAAGCAGTCAAAAGTGATGCAAAAAGAACAGTGCTGAGAGGAAGTAGGAGTGAAAGAATGAGAAGGCCCAGATTTGAGTACCCCGAACTCTTAGCCAGAAGAGTCATGATTAAAGGCCCTATTGATGTAAGCTGGCATAAGAATACAAAACAATTTTCCCAGCACCCATCACAGAAACAGTGATGAAACGAGCTCCAGGTTCACTCCATCTGGGGCTGCTCTCCACAGTAACTAACTAGTTAAACTACATGTAAATAGTGCTTATACTTCTTACCTCTCCACTAACCACTCCCAAACAATTTTTCTTAGAGGAACAGCCTGGCATGTGGAAACCATTTCTTCACTTACCCCTCTGAAATTTTTAGTGTCCATTTAATTATTTATGCACTCATTTATCCAACATATAATTATTGAACACACACTACGCTTCAGGCACTGGGCTAAGGAACTAAAAATATAGAAAGAACATGACCTGGTCAGTCTTGACCCTTTAAGGAGTTCTTGTTTGGGGGAAGGAAACAAATTAATTAATCAATTAAACAATTTGTCCTATAGGAAAGAAGGAATTGGCAGGTGATGTTGAGAAAGGGCATAAAAATCAGAAAGAGAAGTGAGGAAGGCTTCCAGGAAGAAATAGGCTTGAACTGAGTCTGGAAGGATCTGAAGGAGGCAGCAAGTTAGAAAGGCAGTGAGGTGGGTGTGTTGGTGCTTAGTGCCCAAGATGAAATTCTAGGCAGAGAGAAGAGCAAATGGAAAGGCATGGTGTGTTCCAAGTCCCACAAACAGCTCAGTGTGACTGGGGATGTGGTGAGAGATGAGGTCTGAGTCTGCAGCTCAGAAAAGAGCTATGTGCTAGAGCCAGAGCTTACAACTCCTCAGCTTCAAGGACCTTGCTGAAGCCATGGAAGACAACTGTACTACCTGTGGTGTGTCGTGTGAGAAATAGTCTGTTAAATTAAACAAGGAGGCCATCGGATTAGTATGGCTCTAATGCCTTGGTGGCCTACCTAAGCAAACCAAAAATCTTAAGCCTGTAAATGCCTCAAGGTTATTAAATCTAAGTGCTAAGGGCAGCCATTCACAATTAAGCTTGAAGATACAGCAAATCAACTAATTTCTTTTTGTTTCCACACTTTCTCCACATGTCTTCCCTCCACACTGTCCTGTCCATAGAGTACTCCTAACCACTTCCAGTTTGGCATTGCCAGATTCGAATCAATTTTTGCTCAAATAAACTCAAAATTTTTAACATGCCTTGGTTTATTTTTTAACAAGCCCAAGGACCGAGGTCTGCAATGGACCTGGTTATTTCTTAGCATCCAGTTCAATCCTGGACCAGCTTCACCACATGAGAAGCCTTCCCCCTTCCATCCTCCCTGGTATCCAGACTCTCATTCAGACAGCTACCACTTCCCATCTCTACATTTTCTAGCACTGTCCTCAATTGTCATTCATGTCCAGGTAGAAGAATAAGAACTGTCAACTCTACATTTTTAAGTGACAGTGGGCCTTTGACCCAATTCTGCTCTGGAGAATCCTTTCACGGTAGGAATAATCATTCACAGTAGATCTGTGTAATACACTGGTCGTAAGAGGATGATGACATTTTTTTAAAAGAGAGTCTAAACTGTGTTTTAACCTCTAGATGTTGCTAATTAAGCATTTTCCACCAAGTCAGCAACCAGTTTCACAGATTTTATAGTCTTTTGTTTTAGTGCTGCTTTTGTAGGAATCCTGGCAGAAAATGAGCCTTTTTTTTTTTTCTTAGTTGTTTTTGTTTAGAGCAGACTAAATAGATTGTTCTTACTGAACCTTTTTGATTTAAGGTTTCTGACTCCTTTCAGCCAAGGAAGCACCAAGTTTGACCCTTTGGACTTTATATTGCACCAATTTTTTAATGTGTTTCTTCTGACTGATCATTCTACTGTTGTGTATTTTAATTCTCTGTATAGGGTGGCTTCTGGAAGGAAATGGTGACTGCCATTTTGCGTTTCAGGACTAGAAACTTTCTTGTCCATGTTGATGGAGGCATCCCATGACCCAGGTATATCTTGTTCCTATTGAAGCTCTCTAGCTCCATTGTCATGGTGACTCCACGGCATGCATGAGAAGATGCAGAGGACTTATGGTGACACCCCGTTCTGGTTTCATGAGCCCTGCACTTGAAAAGGCCCCACATATGGTTTAATACTCTGCTGTCACTACCTTGAAATTATTAATAATTTTTAACAAGGGGCCCCACATTTTCATTTTGCACTGGGTCCTAAAGTTAGGTTGCCCACCCAGTTGACATTATAATACCTCTTGATAATAAAAATGAGCCTCCCATGAGAGACTCTTAATCTCACAAAACAAACCGAGGGTTGCTGGGGGGAGGAGAGTATGAAGAGGGTGGTTGGGTTATGGACATTGGGGGAGGGTATGTGCTACAGTGAGTGCTGTGAAGTGTGTAAGCCTGATGATTCACAGACCTGTACCCCTGGGCAAATAACACATTATCTGTTAATAAAAATAATTTTTAAAAAAAGAGCCTCTACATTCCATCAGGTCCAGTTTTTCAATGGAGCAAAGTCACTTCATTTCCTCCTGCCACCATGCCAATGGCAGCATATCTGGTAAACTGAATTTCAGAGAAGTCCAAAGGCATCATTACGTGGGAGATTATGGACACATAACCGCAGCCAGCTGAATACCACTAAGTACCGTGCACAACTTCTTTGTCATTCAGGATAACAAAGACAGTCAGAATTGTCGAGACACTGAGAGCTTCCCAAGCTGTGCCCAACTTGGCCCCAACCAGCCTAAGAGAAGTTTCCTAGACAGCGGTATTTGGATGATAAAAAAGAAGAAGAAAAGAAAATCACAGTTTACAGCAATCTGGGTCTGTTTTCAGGAAGTGTAAACAGAGATACCTCTTGGATTAGACCTTTCATTCCTTGAAATACAGTTAAACTAAAAAAACCAGGTCAACAGAACAATGCTCTGTTTTCTTCGTTTTAATCTAAGAACACCTGGCTTAGAAAAGCAACCTGAGATGAAGGCATCTCTCCAATTGTGAAGAGTTTTTATACTTAATCTCTTTATTCATTTAGATTTTATCCAAAAGAGTAAAGCTGTTATATTGGATTTCACTTGCAATCACATGGTATTCAGTTGCCAAGGAAATCAAAATGCCCAAAATTGTCTACAAAAGGAAAGGAGATATAGATATACAGATAGGTGTGTGTGTATGTGTGTGTGTGTGTGTGTATACACACATACACACATATATATAAAATACACACACACACACATTTATACAGACACACACACACATAGAATGTCTTTCACCTAGTGTAGAATAACTTTGGAATACTGATTCATCTTCTTGGGTAAAATATGCTGTTAATTCTAGAGGCAATGGTGTGCTGGAGCTGCATCATTGGCTCTCAAACACCAAATGTACACATCTCTTCCCAGCTTCTCATTCACGGATGTTACATCTGTATCTTGAAATCAGTCATGATGGGAGCATTTATATCATGAAGGCGTATGCTACGACGTAGTGCGTTTTCCCCCCCAGAGATCCAATTACTGGTGCAGCACTATATACAGCTGACTGTAAGGGATTCTAAATGCAATTTGGAAGTTGTGGAAATGAAGGCACTATAAGATTCAAGTTATTAAAACTAAATAAAACTGACAAAGAATGATTGGAGGGGGAGGTTCTTTTTGTTTTGTTTTTTAAGATTCTATTTACCCATCTGACAGAGATCACAAGTAGGCAGCGAGGCAGTCAGAGAGAGAGAAAGGGAAGCAGGCTCCCTGCTAAGCAGAGAGCCCAACATGGGGCTCAATCCCAGGACCCTGAGATCATGACCTGAGCCGAAGGCAGAGGCTTACCCACTTAGCCAACCAGGTGCCCCTAGAGGGGGCGTTTTAATTCCACATAAAAGAAGAGAGAACTGGGTGAGTAACATTTAACTCCAGCCTGTTGCCATGGACCATCTTCCAGGGAGAGCACATGACAGCTTAAATCCTTCCCCTGACCCTGAGCCATACTGCACCTGAAAATGTAATCAGCAGGTATGTGTGAGTCTGGAGGGGTTAGGGCTACCAATGTCATATTTACAAATCATAAAAATAGCTAACGTAACTACAAAAAATATATGCTTTCATTTTCTCAAACTCAAAATACAATTAAGAGAAACAATTTCATAAAGACAGGGAGAATTAAAACCATTAAAACTATTTAATTATCCTATTATGCTTAAGTATATAAAAATAACCTAAGCATTATATATATATATAATGCATATATATACATATATATATCACAGAGAGAAACAACCTGATGAGAACTGAATAGAAACATTGGCTTTCTTTTTTTTCACATCAAGTATAATCATGTGAAGGAACCTCCTTGCAACAGAGGACTATGAAATATTAAACAAAGAATTTATTGCTCAGCTGTCTGTGGCTGCAGAAATTTATGGCCAAAGGGGAAATTGCACCAGATGTGTTCTGTAGAGGGAAATGGGTCTACTGTTCGTTAGTGTTGGTAAAGTTCTTACAGGAATAATCCAGCCAATTTCATTCCATCATTTCCGCTTTTAGCTGTATCACTAACCACCCTCCACAGACCACCAAATACGCCATATTATTTTCTATTCACTTATTTTTCAGCAATTCTTAATAGAGGAGAGCTAGAGGGAGGGATAGGGATGGTATATAGGAATCTCAAGACCAGGTATATAATTCAAATGACAGTATTCCATATATTCTTGCTTTATAATGCAAATTAAAGAAAGTAAGTCAGGACAAATTCTCTGAACCAGTAAGAATACAGTGAAGATGCTGTGTGATCATGATAAAATACCGCTTTACAGAGCTATTAATGTGCCAGCGGTAACTATTAACACTTAGGGCTGTCTGACCAGCACTGTTCTGAATGCTTTACATACATTAACCCATCTAATCCTCATAACAACACTATCAGGTGATTACCAATTGAGTTCTCGACCCCAGAGCAAAATGAGGCACAGAGAGGCTAAATAACTTGCTTATGGTCATATAACCAGTAAGTGACTAAACCTGAATTATAAAACCAGTAAACCTAGTTCTAGACTAGAGCTTATGTGTCTGTGCTCATAATTTCTACACCCTGCGGTCTATGGCATGAAGACACCCACCTTGAAGAAGACAAAGAAATAGAAACATAAAACTACCAAACAAATCATTTGGGGTAGAATTTTGTTATTGCTGTTATACATAAAGTTAGTCTTATATAAAATTCCATACATGTATAGCACATTTCCCTTTTTTAAGAAAATTTTCTACCTTCCTAGACTTAACTCTCTTTTATCTCCTCAAAAAGACTTTCTCTTCCCTAACTCTTGATACAGCCAGCCTCCAGAATACATGGTTGCTTATGAGATAATTTCTCAACAAATGAGTCAATCAACCAATTAGTCAATAAATGACATAATAGCTGTAGAGCTAATTTGGCCTTGGTTGAACAGTGCTTGATGTGGTTATTATTTTAACAACCCAGGGTGTTCTCAGAGCATCAGAACAATCTTTGAAGCTTTGTAGACTAGAGCTGTGAAGACCTGGAGTTAAGTAAAATGGAGAAATCATATTGGGAAGGATAAAGGAATTAGTCCTTATGATGTACCAACAACATACCAGGTGCAAAAGCATATCGTTTAACTCATTATTTCATTCTCACAACAATCCATTTGGTAGAAGAGAATATGGAGGTGCAACAAATAAAGCAATTTGCCCCAAATCACACCAGCTAATAAGCAGAACATTGGGGATATGAGCCAAGTGTTTCTAATGCCAAAGCTCTTTTCACTACCGTCCAAAATTTCAGGTGAGGGAAGGAGAAGAGCAGGGAAGTGGGGAGGGGAAAGAAAGAGAATGAAGTAAAAACAAGACAAGATTTAGCTAAGAGATCAGCTTTATCCATGAACCTCAATTTCTACTCTGGCTTGCCCTAGAAATATCCAGGCAATTATTTTAATCCCCCAATTTTCTTAGCCAGGATTAAAATAAGAATGACCCAGTTATCACAGTTCTTCTGACAGCAAAGTCAGGGCTGACATCCAATTAATTCGGGGCTTCACTGTGTGCTGGCAGTCCCTCCCCATAAGGGAGAAAGCCTCAACAGAAGTTCTTTTTCACCTTCTGAGTTGGAGATAATTGCCCGTGCCCAGGAAATTCTATACCTTGGTGCCCTCAGGCAGCAAACTGGCCATTCATTTGCTGAGTCCTGGCGCTAACCTGGCAGCTGCAGATTCCCCCTCAGCATTTACAGCTGTCTGGTGGGACACCTGTTCTCCCTAATTGAAGGCAATGGGCAAGTGGCTGGTGGGGGAGTATTAGCTGCAGCTCCTCTGATGCCTTGTGATTGGACAAAAATCCGTAAGGAGTGGTGATGCAAAAAAAAATTCTGCCTGCAGTAGCATTTCTCCAGAGAAGAGCCAACTTGATGTGCATGCAGTTAAGTTAGAGACACCCTACACTCTGATAATGGACACTAGAGAAACGCCTGTAGGAAAGAATTCCTAAGGAGGAACTATAAACAAAGGACTAAGGAAATGCCCTCTCCTCTTTGCTAATACAATACATTCAAAACTCTGCAGCATTTACACCCTCTTTCTCCCCCATCCCCCTCCCACTTGTCTAGTAATTAGTTAATGGATGATAAAAGCATGATGAGGAATGTAGCATACCCAATTTATTACTAAGCTCATTTCATAGACACCAAGCCCACACCCTGCATGCTGCCTTGAATATATAGGTTACATTTAAAGATCGATATCACCTGGCTGGAATTTGATAAGTGTTTCTAATTTAATTTCTACCTATGGCATTTACTTAATCAAAACTTTGGCAATGAAAGTCAACTCAAACACAATATGCGATAAGCAGATTTAGAAAGGAATGAGGAGAAACCACAGAGTGAAGAATCAGAACCTTTAAATGCATGATTTCGGTTCAGTACAGCTTTAATAAAAAATCAGTCTTTCAAAAAACATTCACAAACATCGATGTCCCAGCTCTAGAAAAAAACATAATGATAGTAAGACATTCTAAATGGAGAGACTCTGGCTAGAAGATATGATCAAATCAGAAATGGCACCATCAATGTCTGGAAGGCAAGTAATAAAGTCTAATGGGAAGTGCCTGATTAACTAAATCATATATAAATGATGTCTTGGTATTACATTATGATCTGATGCTTTTAATCACTTCAAATGTACATTAAAGTGTGATATACTTAATTACAAAAATAACCCTACTCAGGACATTTTTTGTGTGTGGTTTTCTTTTTTTCTTTTAATTTAATTTTTTTTGAACTTGGGACATTTTAAAAGCAGCTTGGACACCGTTCTTAATATCTCTAAAAATTACTTTAAATATATAAATAAACAAAAATTACTCTAGGTGTCTACGGTAATTTATTCAAGCCCTCAAATAAAACTATTTTGTTCTAAATGATCAAAATTATTTCTGTCCAGTTGGAGCTCTTGAATATAGCATGCTTTTCCTCAATGTATATTTTAATTTTATTTTTTATAAACATATATTTTTATCCCCAGGGGTACAGGTCTGTGAATCGCCAGGTTTACACACTTCACAGCACTCACCATAGCACATACCCTCCCCAGTGTCCATAATCCCACCCCCACTCCCAACCACCCTCCCCCCATCAACCCTCAGTTTCTTTTGTGAGATTAAGAGTCACTTATGGTTTGTCTCCCTCCCAATTCCATCTTGTTCCATTTGCTCTTCTCCTACCCCCTTAACCTCCCATGTTGCA
>NW_019154097.1:9517882-9603773 GCF_002288905.1 Enhydra lutris kenyoni | reverse complement strand
TCTCCTCTCCCTCATATCAGGGAGATCATATGATAGTTGTCTTTCTCGATTGACTTATTTCGCTAAGCATGATACCCTCTAGTTCCATCCACGTCGTCGCAAATGGCAAGATTTCGTTTCTTTTGATGGCTGCGTAGTATTCCATTGTGTATATATACCACTTCTTCTTTATCCATTCGTCTGTTGATGGACATCTAGGTTCTTTCCATAGTTTGGCTATTGTAGACATTGCTGCTATAAACATTCGGGTGCACGTGCCCCTTTGGATCACTACGTTTGTATCTTTAGGGTAAATACCCAGCAGTGCAATTGCTGGGTCATAGGGTAGTTCTATTTTCAACATTTTGAGGAACCTCCATGCTGTTTTCCAGAGTGGTTGCACCAGCTTGCATTCCCACCAACAGTGTAGGAGGGCTCCCCTTTCTCCGCATCCTCGCCAGCATCTGTCATTTCCTGACTTGTTAATTTTAGCCATTCTGACTGGTGTGAGATGATATCTCATTGTGGTTTTGATTTGTATTTCCCTGATGCCGAGTGATGTGGAGCACTTTTTCATGTGTCTGTTGGCCATCTGGATGTATTCTTTGCAGAAATGTCTGTTCATGTCCTCTGCCCATTTCTTGATTGGATTATTTGTTCTTTGGGTGATGAGTTTGCTAAGTTCTTTATAGATTTTGGACACTAGCCCTTTATCTGATATGTCATTTGCAAATATCTTCTCCCATTCTGTCCATTGTCTTTTGGTTTTGTTAACTGTTTCCTTTGCTGTGCAAAAGCTTTTGATCTTGATAAAATCCCAATAGTTCATTTTTGCCCTTGCTTCCCTTGCCTTTGACGATGTTCCTAGGAAGATGTTGCTGCGGCTGAGGTCGAAGAGGTTGCTGCCTGTGTTCTCCTCAAGGATTTTGATGGATTCCTTTCTCACATTGAGATCCTTGATCCATTTTGAGTCTATTTTCGTGTGTGGTGTAAGGAAATGATCCAATTTCATTTTTCTGCATGTGGCTGTCCAATTTTCCCAACTCCATTTGTTGAAGAGGCTGTCTTTTTTCCATTGGATATTCTTTCCTGCTTTGTCGAAGATGAGTTGACCATAGAGTTGAGGGTCTATTTCTGGGCTCTCTATTCTGTTCCATTGATCTATGTGTCTGTTTTTGTGCCAGTACCATGCTGTCTTGATGATGACAGCTTTGTAATAGAGCTTGAAGTCCGGAATTGTGATGCCACCAACTTTGGCTTTCTTTTTCAATATTGCTTTGGCTATTCGAGGTCTTTTCTGGTTCCATATAAATTTTAGGATTATTTGTTCCATTTCTTTGAAAAAAATGGATGGTACTTTGATAGGAATCGCATTAAATGTGTAGACTGCTTTAGGTAGCATAGACATTTTCACAATATTTATTCTTCCAATCCAGGAGCATGGAACATTTTTCCATTTCTTTGTGTCTTCCTCAATTTCTTTCATGAGTACTTTATAGTTTTCTGTGTATAGATTCTTAGTCTCTTTGGTTAGATTTATTCCTAGGTATCTTATAGTTTTGGGTGCAATTGTAAATGGGATGGACTCCTTAATTTCTCTTTCTTCTGTCTTGTTGTTGGTGTAGAGAAATGCAACTGATTTCTGGGCATTGATTTTATATCCTGACACTTTACTGAATTCCTGTACAAGTTCTAGCAGTTTTGGAGTGGAGTCTTTTGGGTTTTCCACATATAGTATCATATCATCTGCGAAGAGTGATAGTTTGACTTCTTCTTTGCCAATTTGGATGCCTTTAATTTCCTTTTGTTGTCTGATTGCTGAGGCTAGGACTTCTAGTACTATGTTGAATAGCAGTGGTGATAACGGACATCCCTGCCGTGTTCCTGACCTTAGCGGAAAAGCTTTCAGTTTTTCTCCATTGAGAATGATATTTGTGGTGGGTTTTTCATAGATGGCTTTGATAATATTGAGGTATGTGCCCTCTATCCCTACACTTTGAAGAGTTTTGATCATGAAGGGATGCTGTACTTTGTCAAATGCTTTTTCAGCATCTATGGAGAGTATCATATGGTTCCTGTGCTTTCTTTTATTAATGTGTTGTATCACATTGATTGATTTGCGGATGTTGAACCAACCTTGCAGCCCTGGAATAAATCCCACTTGGTCGTGGTGAATAATCCTTTTAATGTACTGTTGAATCCTATTGGCTAGTATTTTGGCGAGAATTTTTGCATCTGTGTTCATCAAGGATATTGGTCTGTAGTTCTCTTTTTTGATGGGATCCTTGTCTGGTTTTGGGATCAAGGTGATGCTGGCCTCATAAAATGAGTTTGGAAGTTTTCCTTCCATTTCTATTTTTTGGAACAGTTTCAGGAGAATAGGAAGTAGTTCTTCTTTAAATGTTTGGTAGAATTCCCCGGGGAAGCCATCTGGCCCTGGGCTTTTGTTTGTTTGGAGATTTTTGATGACTGTTTCAATCTCCTTACTGCTTATGGGTCTGTTGAGGCTTTCTATTTCTTCCTGGTTCGGTTGTGGTAGTTTATATGTCTCTAGGAATGCATCCATTTCTTCCAGATTGTCAAATTTGTTGGCGTAGAGTTGCTCATAGTATGTTCTTATAATTGACTGTATTTCTTTGGTGTTAGTTGTGATCTCTCCTCTTTCATTCATGATTTTATTTATTTGGGTCCTCTCTCTTTTCTTTTTGATAAGTCTGGCCAGGGGTTTATCGATCTTATTAATTCTTTCAAAGAACCAGCTCCTAGTTTCGTTGATTTGTTCTATTGTTTTTTTGGTTTCTATTTCATTGATTTCTGCTCTGATCTTTATGATTTCTCTTCTCCTGCTGGGTTTAGGGTTTCTTTCCTGGTCTTTCTCCAGCTCCTTTAGGTGTAGGGTTAGGTTGTGTACCTGAGACCTTTCTTGTTTCTTGAGAAAGGCTTGTACCGCTATATATTTTCCTCTCAGGACTGCCTTTGTTGTGTCCCACAGATTTTGAACCGTTGTGTTTTCATTCTTGTTTGTTTCCATGAATTTTTTCAATTCTTCTTTAATTTCCTGGTTGACCCATTCATTCTTTAGAAGGATGCTGTTTAGTCTCCATGTATTTGGGTTCTTTCCAAGTTTCCTCTTGTGATTGAGTTCTAGCTTCAGAGCATTGTGGTCTGAAAATATGCAGGGAATGATTCCAATCTTTTGATAACGGTTGAGACCTGATTTAGGACCAAGAATGTGATCTAACTGGAGAATGTTCCATGTGCAGTAGAGAAGAATGTGTATTCTGCTGCTTTGGGATGAAATGTTCTGAATATATCTGTGATGTCCATCTGGTCCAGTGTGTCATTTAAGGCCTTTATTTCCTTGTTGATCTTTTGCTTGGATGATCTGTCCATTTCAGTGAGGGGAGTGTTAAAGTCCCCTACTATTATTGTATTACTGTCGATATGTTTCTTTGATTTTGTTATTAATTGGTTTATATAGTTGGCTGCTCCCACATTAGGGGCATAGATATTTAAAATTGTTAGATCTTCTTGTTGGACAATTCCTTTGAGTATGATATAGTGTCCTTCCTCATCTCTTATTATAGTCTTTGGCTTAAAATCTAATTGATCTGATATAAGGATTGCCACTCCTGCTTTCTTCTGATATCCATTAGCATGGTAAATTGTTTTCCACCCCCTCACTTTAAATCTGGAGGTGTCTTCGGGTTTAAGATGAGTTTCTTGTAGGCAACATATAGATGGGTTTTGTTTTTTTATCCATTCTGGTACCCTGTGTCTTTTGATTGGGGCATTTAGCCCATTAACATTCAGGGTAAGTATTGAGAGATATGAATTTAGTGCCATTGTATTGCCTGTAAGGTGACTGTTATTGTATATTGTCTCTGTTTCTTTCTGATCTACTACTTTTAGGGTCTCTCTTTGCTTAGAGGACCCCTTTCAATATTTCCTGTAGAGCTGGTTTGGTGTTTGCAAATTCTTTCAGTTTTTGTTTGTCCTGGAAGCTTTTAATCTCTCCTTCTATTTTCAATGATAGCCTAGCTGGATATAGTATTCTTGGCTGCATGTTTTTCTCGTTTAGTACTCTGAATATATCATGCCAGCTCTTTCTGGCCTGCCAGGTCTCTGTGGATAAGTCTGCTGCCAATCTAATATTTTTACCATTGTACGTTATGGACTTCTTTTCCCGGGCTGCTTTCAGGATCTTCTCTTTGTCACTAAGACTTGTAAATTTTACTATTAGGTGACGGGGTGTGGACCTATTCTTATTGATTTTGAGGGGGGTTCTCTGAACCTCCTGGATTTTGATGCTTGTTCCCTTTGCCATATTGGGGAAATTCTCTCCAATAATTCTCTCCAATATACCTTCTGCTCCCCTCTCTGTTTCCTCTTCTTCTGGAATCCCAATTATTCTAATGTTGTTTCGTCTTATGGTGTCACTTATCTCTCGAATTCTCCCCTCATGGTCCAGTAGCTGTTTGTCCCTCTTTTGCTCAGCTTCTTTATTCTCTGTCATTTGGTCTTCTATATCGCTAATTCTTTCTTCTGCCTCATTTATCCTAGCAGTCAGAGCCTCCATTTTTTATCGCACCTCATTAGTAGCTTTTTTGATTTCGACTTGGTTAGATTTTAGTTCTTTTATTTCTCCAGAAAGGGCTTTTATATCTCCCAAGAGGGTTTCTCTAATATCTTCCATGCCTTTTTCGAGCCCGGCTAGAACCTTGAGAATCGTCATTCTGAACTCTGGATCTGACATATTACCAATGTCTGTATTGATTAGGTCCCTAGCCTTTGGAACTGCCTCTTGTTCTTTTTTTTGTGGTGAATTTTTCCGCCTTGTCATTTTGTCCAGATAAGAGTATATGAAGGAGCAAGTAAAATACTAAAGGGGTGGCAACAACCCCAGGAAAATATGCTTTAGCCAAATCAGAAGAGATCCCAAATCGTGAGGGGGGAGAAAGGGGATAAAAAGAGGTTCAGAAAGAAAAAAAAAAAAAAAGAAAGAAACAATTAAAAAAAGAAAATCAATAAAGAAAAAATATAAAAAGGAAAAAATATATATATATTAGATAAACTAGTTAAAAAATGTTAAAAAAGAAAAGGGTAAAAGTTAAAAAAATTTAGCAGAAGAAGAAAAAGAAATTGAAAAAGAAAAAAAAATTAAATTAACTGCAAGGCTAAAGAATCATGGGGAGAAAGTCATGAGTTCCGTGCTTTTCTTTCTCCTCCTCTGGAATTCCGCTGCTCTCCTTGGTATTGAAACTACACTCCTTGGTAGGTGAACTTAGTCCTGGCTGGGTTTCTTGTTGATCTTCTGAGGGAGGGGCCTGTTGTAGTGATTCTCAAGTGTCTTTGCCCCAGGCGGAATTGCACCGCCCTTACCCGGGCCGGTCTGAGTAATCCGCTCGGGTTTACTTTCGGGAGCTTTTGTTCCCTGAGCGCTTTCCGTAGAGTTCCGAAGGGCGGGAATGAAGATGGCGGCCTCCCGGTCTCCGGCCCAGAGGAGCCGAGAGCCCGGGGCCCCACTCCTCAGTGCACCCTCAGAGAACAGCGCCCAATTACTCCCGTCACCCTGGCCTCCGGCCGCGCTCCGAGCTGACCGAGGCTGCGACCGGTTCAAGGTAACCCCGAGCTTAGAGCTCACTCCTCAGCTCTGTCTCTGTAGCCGGCTTCCCCGTTCTAATACCTGTAAGCTCTGCGACACTCAGACACCCCCGATCCTTCTGTGACCCTGCGGGACCTGAGGCCGTGCTGACCCTGTGTGGGCTTCACCCCGGTTAAGCCTCTGGAGCGATGTCCCTCAGTGGAACAGACTTTTAAAAGTCCTGATTTTGTGCTCCCTTGCTCCGTTGCTCCGCCGCTTGCCGGGAGCCGGCCCCTCCCCCCGCGGTCTATCTTCCCGTCGCTTTGGATTCACTTCTCCGCCAGTCCTACCTTTCAGAAAGTGGTTGATTTTCTGTTTCTAGAGTTGCTGTTCTTCTTCTCTTCGATCTCCCGTTGGATTTGTAGGTGTTTGCAATCTTTAGATAAGCTATCTAGCTGATCTCCCACTACCTGAAGTAGTCTCAGCCTGCTACTTCTCCGCCATCTTGACTCCTCCCCTCCTCAATGTATATTTTAAAGGCATTATGTCCTTGAAGTAACAGTTACACAACCACACATGAAATTGTTGACAGCCCTTTTGTTTGAAACTTGGGAACATGAGGAGAATATGGTGAAACTAAGAAAAAAGAAAACAACTTTCAAGTCAATGATGAACGATGAAAGACCAACACAGAAAGTACCAAATTTCAACTCAAATTTGTAAATGACTAACAAAGAAATGTCTCCTTCACCTAAAAGACAGACACAAAAGCACAGTTGTGCCATGATGGGTAGAGGAGATTCCAGTTGCTTTCCTGATGCTCCTTCTCTTGAATCTGCTGTCTCTCCAGCACCTTTGTCCAACATCCCAAGGCAGTGGCAAGTTTTGTAAGAGATGTTCCTGAGCTTAAAATGTAGTATAGGGTGGACAGTTCGGGCACCCTAGAACTTTGTAAATAATTTCCTTATGGATTCTTTCTCTTGGATTCAGGAAAAGGACACCTATTCCCACTCTAACACACACACACACACACACACACACACACACACACAGGTAGGTGAGAAGAGAGCTTCTCCTAGTGAATATAGTATTCCCCACAAGGCTACCTCCTCTCCCGCATACCTCTTCTTACATCCAGTTGGGACAGCCATGCCCTGCAGAGAGGCAGGTGGCACCTGTGGCTGATGGTTCCATCCACATAGAATGTGGAGGACTTACTTCCTTTTGTCCTTAGCTTTAGGTCTTGGCTGATTTCTGGAAACTGAAAATACCTCACTCAATACCTAGTGCCAAGCTGTTACATTAGTATTGGAAATAGCCTAAATGCCTGTCTGTGGAGGAACAGAAAAATAAAATACCATATTCAAATTACATAATATTGTGCTATCTGAGAAGAATTCATTAGATCTATGTATATCAACAGGCAGAGCTCTCATAAACATAAGGATGAACATAAAATAGGCAGAATGATAGTACAATACTCTCTAACCTCAGTTTCCTCATCAGTAAAACAGGGATTCATTCCTTTAAGAAATACTGATTGAGTGCCTACTTAGTACCAGGACCTATTTTAGTCAACAGAGATACAGCAGTAGAAAATGAAAGAAAAAAAGTCTTCCTTTATGGAGGTTATGTTCCAGAGGGGCAAAACAGGAAGAAAGGCAATAAACAAATAATAAAGCTAAGTTTATAGTATGGCAGGTGATTTTTTAAAAATCCACAGAGAAGGGGCGCCTGGGTGGCTCAGTTGGTTGAGTGTCCAACTCTTGGTCTCAGCTTGGGTCATGATCTCAGGTTCGTGGGATCAAGCCACATGTGGGGCTCTGCCCTCAGTTCAGAGCTTGCTTGGAATTCTCTCCCTCTCCCCTTCCCCCGCAGTAAATAAATAAATCTTTAAAAAATAAAAAATACAAAATCCACAGAGAAAAATATAATAGGGTAGAAAAAAATGTAACATCAGAAGAAAGGGGCTAGGAAATACCAAATATAGTAAGATGTTATTGGGAAAGTAATATCCCAGCAAAGACTTGAAGGAAGAGAGGAGTAAGGAATAAATCTTTGTTGTGACAGACATGCGAACAAGCTCAAGAGAAGCCTTCTCAAGCCTATTCTAACACACATCCTTTCCTATTCTCCAGAGTAGATATATAATGTTCTCCATTTTTATACCCCTTAGGGCATTTCCCTGGGAATCTCTTTACTGGGGCTAAGAGAAGCATTAAATACCAGCATTTGAGTCACTTTTTAAACTTGGAACTAATTTTATTTTAAATCAATATATACCTCTTAAGGGACTGGGTAGAAAAAAACTTTAATTGTTATTGAGTTATACAGAAACAATTGTGCCTAATATGCCTGGTGCTTAAGCAAGAGAGTCGATACTCAAAACTCTGATGTTTAGAATTTTTAGTAGGTTGAATGAAAGGATCTGGAAGATTTCCTAAAGAACAATATAAGTCAAAATCTCACAAGCTTGCCTCTTAAGTTTACTGTTTAGTGTTGGCTACAAAGCTAACCATCAAGTTAATGGCAGAAGAGATTCTGTGACAAATAGAAGGATATGAAAATTAATGTCTAGACAGAACTGGGTATGAAACTCTGCTTCTTAACTTAATAGACCTGCAATATGAAGCAAGACACCTCATTTCTCTGAGTTTCAAGTTCTACATTGGTAAATGGAAACACTTTCCTGCTTCTCAGGGATTGAGGAAAAGAATATACAAAATGTTTGCCCTACAACTTTCCTTCTGCTAGATCCTAGACTCCATGAGGGCAAGGAATATGTCTGTCAAATGAATTCCAGCTCCCTAGGTCCTATTACAGGACCTATTATAGGGTCCTATTCCTGGCACATATTAAGTATTCATCAAATTTTTATGTACCAAAATAATTAATATAGGACAATGTGTGGAATAGTGTCTGGCACAGAAGAGATCCTTTTCTTTTGTCCCACATTCTAGGGACCTTTCTCTGCCTAAACCATTTCACCTGGCCCTGTGTTAATAATTATGAATTGCAAGGATTTTTTCCTGTTTGGGAACTGACTAGTCAGGAGTATAATAGAGATCTTCAAGCCATGAATATGACCCATGCATTGAAAATGGACCCCTTTCACCAGAGAGGGTACCACTGGGACTTTCAGCCAGCTTTGAGCCTCTTTGGAAGACTGTTTTGTGATATTTAAAAAAAAAAAATGCATTTCTCTGCTTCCCTCAGTGAGACATCCTATTCTTGAGAGATTCATATTCTCTGTCCAAACCAGGCATGTTCACCCAAAGCACTTAGAGTGCAGTTGGGGTCAACAGATGACAATCACAAACACCTGGCCAGGAGTCAAGCAGAAATGACTAGAGGCACAAACTGTGGCCAGCTTCTCCCTCTCCATGGCCTCCATGACATCTCAGAGCAGAGGAAGAGCAGCTACTAATAGTCCTCTGGAAGTGTAAGTTATTCCTTAAAGGAAACTGACCACGGTTTGGGAGTACGGACTCCAAGGTAGCTCAGTCAGTTAAGCTAGGCTCAGGTCATGATCTCAGAGTTTTGGGATCGACCCCCACTTCCGGCTCCCTGCTCAGTGGGGGGACTGCTTCTCCTTTTCCCTCTGCCCCTTCCCCCTCTGCTTCTGTTCTCTATCTCTCTCTCAAATAAATAAATAAATAAATAAAAGCAATTGAGGGGGGACTGCAAGTGTAAATGGTGTAAAGAGAATCTGCATAATATAACATTTAGTTGCATTCTGAAGTCAGATTTGGTTCAAACTCCCACCTCACTAGCTGGTTATAACAATTTGAAAATTGTTTAACTTATGTGCGCCTCAGCATCTCCTTCTGTATGATATGGTATGATACTAACAGCCAACATCTACAGAGCATGTCTTATGGGTTAATACATGCTATTAATACGTGCCTGCCTTAAATCTTTGCAATAACTCCATGAGGTAGATACTAGTAGTATTATCCACATTTTACAGATGCAGAAACAAACATATGGAGCAGTTACATGACCTGCCCACATTCATACAATGGATTATATTACTTGCCCGAGTTCAATACCCAATGCAAGCAGTCAGCACTACTCATTATACCACAATAGTGCCTGGAATAGCATCATGTTTTGGGAGAACCAACACTAGAACTGCCTAGCCAGAAATGAGGAATCATGAAGTCCCATAAGCAGTAGGGTTGGTTAAATGAAAACTAGAGAGTTTTATATCTCCTTCTATAAGCCAGGAGAAGCAATGAAATTTGGATCAGATGAGGGGAAGTCAATTAAGAGACCACAGCAGTGATTTATGTGTGAAACAAGAAAGGCATGAAAGAGCACCATGGCTTGGAGAATGAGAAGGCAAGACCATCCAAGAGAATGGTGACTATTGAAAAGGGTGACTATACGGAGAGGCAATATGACAGAGAAGGGGACCTCTGTATGGCTCCTTGAATGGTGGTGGGGTGAGGATAATGCCCTCCTTTAAAAAGTAGGTAGAGGGGGCGCCTGGGTGGCTCAGTGGGTTAGAGCCGCTGCCTTCGGCTCGGGTCATGATCCCAGGATCCTGGGATCGAGCCCCGAGTCCGGGCTCTCTGCTCAGCAGGGAGCCTGCTTCCCTTCCTCTCTCTCTCTCTGCCTGCCTCTCTGCCTACTTGTGATCTCTGTCTGTCGAATAAATAAATAAAATCTTTAAAAAAAAAAAAAAAGTAGGTAGAGATCCAAGAGTGAAAGTGGGCATTCAGAGAAGGTTGGATGCATTCTTCTTCAGTCTTGTTAAATTTTAAAAGGAAACAAGACAGGGCAGCCAGACAGAAGATACAAAGAAAAGGTTTCTGTTAAATACGTAAGCATAGACATGAAAAACAGTGCCGTTAAAAAGGAAGCTTTGAAATGGAACCACCTAGAGTAAGCCTCTGCTTTCATATTTTTCTCCCAACAGTCACAATTTGTTGGGCTCCAACTCCTTATTATTACACTGTAATACTTCCTTTTACATGGGAATAGAAGAGCTTTGTGGAAGATTAAGAAATTTTCACATGTGCTTCTTTTCTGAATAAATTGTTATGTGATATAATTTATTTTAGCAGATTCTTGGGGCTTGAGTCTTTATCTTGAAAAGAGAAAAGAAAGGTCTTTCTCTTAAAGTGGCTTCTCAAGAATAATGACTAAAGGAGACAACAGGGGAAAAAAGCTTTCACAACCTTTTATATGAACATCTGTTGAACTGTTCAAATTGTAAGAATTTATGTCTGAGTTCTTAAACTTGAAAAGTGCACAAAATAAACTTTTTGCTCCCCTCAGAAATGATGCGATATTATCTCTGTAGGAAGAGAAATTGGGAAGGCTTAGAACATTCTTTAGGTTTTCAATTGATGTCAAATCAAATGGGATGCCTTCATATGTCAGGAGGCTCATTTGCTGCTCTCTATGCCTGCCAAAGTCCAATATGCTGAAATTCTCACTCAGTTGTTCATCTCCATGGGATTAACAGAATTGCCAGTCTCAACTACCACTGTTAAATCTTCATTATCTTAGTCACCCAGAGGAGTTATGTGAAAAATAGCTCCCTTTTCAGGAAATGGTATTGTGCCTGAGACAGTCTAATGTATAACGAATATCTCAACAAAAGTGGAAACAGATGGAGGCAAAGGTGAGAAATCAAAAGTGCAAAACTGTTTTCTTCCTGGAGAGCCCTCACCACGCTACATCTGACAGGGGTGATGCCAGCAGGTCTGTGTTCATATTTTTCTGTTATTTCCTGACATTTCATGGTCTTTAGCATCTGTTCATAAAGATATTTACTAGAGCATGTTGGTTGTGGGTCTCTCTTGTCCAACATATTTGGGCCAACAGGAGAATATCCAGATTGCCTAGTTTCTACACATCAACATAGGAAAAGAGGGAGAAGTAGGAAGAATCACTGCAGAACACAATATACCAAGATAAGGAAATTCAAGATGGTAGGATTTACCCAATCCTAGAACTTCTATAATTCCAGACCCCCTAATACTTATCTAAATAATACAAAATACTTCCACAACCCCACCGAAGTCTTCCTAAATTTCTAACCTCCAGACTTATCACATAAACCCATTTGAATTGGCCACTGTTCTAACAATAACATGCTTTGTCCTTAGATCAGCTGTGGAATCCTAATTCGTTGGGCATTCCAGAAGACTGCACACAATTCAGGGGGTTTTAGTGCAACATCATCTAGAGATGCACAGATCACTTTAACCAATTTTTCCAAAAGAAACTAGATCAAAATAGGAGTTGTAGAAATGTGTCACACAGACATTAGTAAGAGATTTTGTCAGAAAGTTCCCATGTAATCATTTAGATTGCATTTTCCTCTTGGTTCCAGGTCAAAGAGGTTTCTAGCCTTTTTATGTTATAAATGAAGATAACAATATAACAATTTCCAGTGATAAATAATTCTAAAATACCTTACCATTAGATTATGCTCAAGAAAAACCAAAAACAGGGGCACCTGGGTGGCTCAGTGGGTTAAGCCGCGCTGCCTTCGGCTCAGGTCATGATCTCAGGGTCCTGGGATCAAGTCCGGCATCAGGAGCTCTGCTCAGCAGGGAGCCTGCTTCTCTCTCTCTCTCTGCCTGCCTCTCTGCCTACTTGTGATCTCTGTCTGTCAAATAAATAAATAAAATTTAAAAAAAAAACAACTCATCATTCTTTAAAAAAAAAAAAAAAAGAAAAACCAAAAACAAACAAACAAAACAGCAACAACAACAAAACAAAAAACAAAAACTAAAAGCACAGAACTCAATCAGTCCACTTCATTCCTTAAACAACTTCATGGAGCAACATTCATTGCTCCCTACAGGTACCATTCTGAGTTCCAGAAATATAAAAAATATAAAATATAAAAAAAATATAAAAATAAGACAACATTCTGTCTTCAAGGGGATTACAGTCTCTTAAGGGAAAGTGGCCCACCACTACATGCATACTAGTGCTCTAGTAGTAGTGGAGGTGCCAGTTGCCCTAAGAGCCCAGAGATGGTGGCAACTGAGCTGGATCTTTAAGAATTGGAGAATGGATGAACATTCCAAGCAGAATACACAGAACAGGGAAGTGGGGAAGTGTGGTGGGTTGAGGAATGATAATGTTGTAGCCTGGATCTTCAAGAAAGTAGAACCTGAAGTAAGAATTAAGGAGCTCTAACACGTCTGTGGAAGGCATAAGCTCTGACCTTAAAAGTGACAAAAAAGAAAAGAGGCAAGGGAAAATGTGATATATGGTGATGCAATGCATTATAATAGTTACAGCTTCTCAAGTGAAGACACAGAGCAGTCACTCAGCAAGCATGTTTGCTTGGTACCTTTCCAGATAAGCCACAAGCTTATCCACAAGCAAGAGTGAGGGAGAAAATAAGCTCTGTTGTGACTTTAGTTTTCCATTATATAATTCTTAAGGGATTTTTTAGGAGTTGTAAGATGCTTATTAGAAAATTATGAAATAAATATTATATTAGTGCCATTTTTTAAATCTTTCATTCTCTTCTTTTTCCTCCTCTTTCTCCTCCTCCTCATTATTATTATTTGTTTTAGATACAGCTATCCCTTCCTTTTAGGTTACTTAGCAGACCCCTGACTGTAAAAGGTCTAGGATGAAAGCCTCCTCAGAGTTGTAAATGTCCTTGCATTTATACTTGAGAGTATCCACAAGCAAGAGTGAGGGGGAAAAACTAAATTAAATAAATAAAATAAAATAAAATAAAATAAAATAAAATAAAAACAAATAAATAAATTAAAAAATAAATAAAAATAAATAAATAAATAAAAATTAAAAAATAAATAAATAAAAATAAAATAAAATTTTATATATACATATATATATATATATATATATATATATATATATCCATCCATCCTTTTCTGTTAGTCAAGATTCAGGTGGCCCCTTGAGAGTTAGTCAAGAAACCAGATCCCACACTGGAATGGGATGTTCTTCCAAGTCTCAAAGTAAAAGGACAACCTGATGCAGGTATGTGACAACCAAGAAAGAAAGAAGGAAAAGGTTAGGGACTCTGAGAAGCTATCATGACAAGAAATTAGAAAGCATGTAGGGAGGAGGAGAAAGTATGGGTCAGAAATAGCAGAGATTAATTTATGAAGATCTTTAAAAAGCTCAGATTTTATTCTGTGGTCAAGAAATTTTTAGGAAGGCAAAGATCATCCAGATATAGTACAAGGTTAATTAAGCATCCAGGTAAAAGTGGTTCTGCTTTTATACTTATTTTTGCAGTATTTGGCCAAAGTTGAAGAAGTTCGTTTTGGGCTATTCTAAGCTACAATGTAGATATAATCAACTGAGATGCTGTTATAATACAGAGAGCAGACAAATGGTCAATGAATAAGCAATAGTAGATGCTTTTGTCTATTTTGTTTAGCTGCAAATACGAATTAAGTTATGATTTACCCAAATAACAGACGGATATTAGGTCCACATTTGGTCTTGAGTTGGTCTAGAATTTTGTGAGTTGGCTAATATGACTACTGAAACTCTCTGGTTAAGTGCCTCCTTTTCACACCTGGTTTACAAAGCAATCACCCTGTGGATGCAACCACATTTACTGCTCTTTGAAATGCAACCAAGAATAACATTTGGTATTTTTTGGAAGAATGATTTTTTTCTCTGAATAGTAATAGTTGTCTAACAACAGCCAATATTTCTAGATAGCTTTTCATAAACCATAATCTCATTTAGTTAGCATTGCAAGTTTATAAGAAAGGAATTATTATCCCCTTATACAGATGTCAAAATTCAAACAGATTCAGAAACATCAATGCGCTCTACAGATAATTATTAATGCTGTTGAAATTTGGACCTCATTCCCTTTGCCTCCAAGGCCCACATTTTCTGGTCTACCTTACTGCCTCACAGAGTTGTTTTGTGAGAGTACAAAACTTTCTTTTCCCCAAGAATAAAAAGGCTTAGAAATTAAAAATGTATCTAAAAATCTATAATTTTCATATGGTATATTTCTGAAAATCTTTCTTGAACAAATTATCTTCTTAGATGACTTCAAATCTTGAGGAAATAAGTTCTACATATCTGATGTGAAATTGTCTTCCCACTAGGGGATTTTGTTCACAAACTTAAAACCCAGAGAGCTCTCATTTAATATTCCTGAACTTATCTTGATGATTTCTAAGATTTTTAAAAATTATACAATATCCTTCCTGGTCAATTTCAATCTGGGCTTCTTCATTATATGTGTAAACTTGAACAAATGATTTAACTCCTCTAAACCTCACTTTTCCTTGGATGTAAAAGAGGGCTCACAGTAGCTCCCTCATGGGATTTCTAGTTTATTAGATGAAATATTAATATAAAAGAAGAAATAGGTAACAGTTTTGCCTGAGAGTTGCAAGAGCACGGAGTATCAATTATCCCAGTGGGGCACACTCCTCTCCCTAATGGCTTGAAGTTTGACCTTTCTTGACCATTCAGAATAATGAAACTTTGTGTTCAAAACTAAAGACACTGTAGAGGAAAAGAGTGAGTGATTAGAGTATTTGCACTTCAATCTGTACAGAGAAAGAGGATGGTTTGTCTCTTGTGCTCTCTTTTGTAGTTAATGTCAAATAGGATAGGATAAAAGAAAAGATCTAATGTCCCTTGGGCTCCCTTATCTGTGTGGAATCTGCTTCTCTGGCCCTTCCTGTTACAGCCTATGGGGCTAACCTTTGTGTCTCCCTTTCCTTCCTGCTTCTGATTCTGCTTTTTCGGACAGTAGCCGACCTGGCCCCCCACCTGCACTTCCAGCTCTCATGTGGCAGCTGGATTCTAGTTTCTTCTCATTCTCAACTCATTTGTTCAAAAACTGTTGTGGAATGTTTCTGGGTAAGATGCTAGGATAATGCATGTTTTATCCCTTTTCCCCAACTTCCACTGAAGCAACCAATGAACATCAAAGGTAAGCTATACAAATATTTTTAATATTTGAGCTTATGGGTATTTAACAATATCTGCAGGTTATTGTCTTTAAATTAATGTCATTTCACATAGAAAAAAGGGCTGAAATAAAATATAAAATAATAAAATAAAATATAAAACAAAGTGTTGTTGGGTGATGAGATTATATGAGATTTTTATTTATTTTGTTTTGCTCTTATTTGCTTTAAAATGTTAAATAATTACCCTTTGTCACTCCTGTAAACAGAAAGATAAATTTTCTTTCTTTTAAAAGAAAACAAAGGAATAGAAATATAAAATATAACACTGTCTAAATTTTACAAGTAATGGAGACCATAGCTCATTTTTATTTTGTCTACTGTGAATCATAAATAGCAATACTAAGTACTTTGAAACATAGCCCAAGGCAAATAAATAAGAAGTGGTATATAATTCCCACAGGGGAGGACAATGTACATTTTAATGATCTTGCAGTTATGGCAAAATTTAGATATTTGAAATATTATATAATGCGTTTGGTACGAAATTTGAAATATGCTGTTAAAATTCCACAAAACACTTGAACAGCATGACTATTAAGCTGATTTTGGTTTTTCCATTTAATCACAAAGAATACACAGATTAAATTCTGATTTCTTTTAGCATCTTTATAAAGTCATATCTCTTCACAGTATTATTATAATATCCCCCTGAAGCATTCTTCATCAGCATTCTGACAAAGAGAAATTAACATTTCTATTTACTTCCTCAACTTTTTCTTTTCCAAAATCATTGTGATCCAATAGTCTATGTGTAAGAAATTAACCCAATGATGGTATCCTGACCTTAAGATATGACATAATAGTTGCATAGGTTAGTAGCAAACATGGAAGGAATAGGGAAGGAAAAGGAATAGGCAGAGAATTAGAAAACTGTATTGAAGAGCTCAAGAAATTATTAAGGTATTAGTACTCAATCTTCAAAAATTCCTCCAGCTCAGTCTATGATAACTATACCATGATTATGAATGTATGTTGTCTGAGATTTTCCCAATATTCACATCTGCCTTCTGTTCTATCTAAATTCTTGAGAGACATTTTTGAAGACTGCTTTCAATCATAATTTTAAAGTAGGCTTAGGAATACTATCTGCTTCTCTCCAAATTTCTTTCTTCCTTTTTTTACTTCCAACAAACTGAGCACCTACTGTGTTCCCAGACAGTACAAGAAGTCAGATGTGCAAATGAAAAAAGACATAGAACTTGCCCTCAGACAACTTATAGTCTAAAGTAGAATTGAACTTGTAAATAAAGAGTTATGGGTTCCTGTATAACAGTTTTTACAAAGTACCAAGCAGCACAGAAGAAAAAGGGAGAAATCAGTATTCCAGACAGTTGACAGGGAAGTGGCTCAGTGAAGGGAGATTGGTTAAAAAAGGTTCCTGACTTGAACAGCCTGGGTGTTACATGCAATTGATCAACCACTAAATTTTACCCCTGAAACTAATAATACTGTATACGTTAACTACATTAAATTTAAATAAAAATTTAAACAAACAAACAAGGCTTCTGCACTTTTCCTCCAAAGAGAGAATGAAGCCTTCAACTCTATTTTGTCTAAGAGATAAGGTAAAGAGGAGATAACTTGATGGGCCAGGAAGCTGGGGGCAAGGACCGTTAGGACAAGGCTGCTCCCAAGGATGATATAAACCATGGGTGGAGAACCAGCCAAGTGTTCTGTTATTATGGCAGGCTTTAAGCTAAGCTCTTTACCTGCATTATCTAACCTTACATTCACAACAAACCTAAGAATTAAATATGATTATTTTCTCAATATTACAGAAGAGAAAACTAAGAAGTATACCATGGTACAGTCAAGATTCAAGTTTGATACAGTCTCTGGGCTCTTAATCATACTAGCAGGGTTCTACTACACTATAGTTTATATTCACCTGGCAAACTTCAAAAAATATATTGATGTCCAGATTGCACTACAGACCAACTAAATCAGAATCTCTGGATAGCGGGCCCAGAAATTGGTCAGCCTTTCTTTCTTTCTTTCTTTCTTTCTTTTTCTTTCTTTCTTTCTTTCTTTTTTAAAAGTTACCTAGGTGATTTCATGTATAACCAAGTTTGAGAACCATGCCATTTTTCTCTTGAAGAAGAAGAGTAAAGTTGATATTGAGTTGACAGTGGAGGAATTAATAAAAGTTTGCCACATGGGAAAGCAGAAAATGGCACTCTGGGTAGAAAGAGGAGCATGAGCAAAGTCATGGGAAGTTAATACAAAGGGTATGTAATGTGTCTAAACCAAAAGCTAGATTTGAAGGGCCTTGAATTCCCTAACAAGTTCATTATACAATAGAGAGATTTAAATATATTTAAATATGAGAGTAAAAAGAATTTCATCTAGCTTAGAATAAAGGCTCAGTGCACCTAGGGGGTGCAGTCAGTTGAGCCTCAGACCCTTGGTTTCCATTCAGGTCATGATCTTGGGGTCATGAGACTGAGCCCCATGTCAGGCTCTGCACTCAGCAGGGCGTCTGCTTAAGGATTCTCTCCCTCTGCCCTCCCCTTGCTCATGCTCTTTCTCCTAAAATAAATAAATAAATATTTTAAAAAATTTTTTTAAAAAAGAACAAGGGTTCTCTGGGGGAACAGATGCCATAAAGATTAGTTAAGTAGTTTAGGATTAATTAAAATAATCTGAAATTTTACACTGGTCAGTAGTTTGTTCGGTGGCATTCTATTAGAAAGTAGATCATAGTGTTAGGTATTTATAATTTAATTAAAAGTTAACTCTCTATGGTACTTTTACACCACAGCTATTATCCCAAAGCACGTTAACTTGAGATATTTAAAATAAATGTAACAATCATTTAGGTAGAGGCTCCTGGGTGGCTCAGTTGGTTAAGTGTCTCCCTTCGGCTTCGGTCATGATCTCAGGATCCTGGGATGGAGCCCTGCATTGGGATCTCTGTTCAGTGGGGACCCTGCTTCTCCCTCTCCCTTTGCCCCTCCTCCCAACTTGCTCTCTCTTTCTCTCTCTCTCTCTCAAGTAAGTAAGTAAAATCTTTTAAACAAAACAAAACAAAAAAGAGTCATTTAGGTGTTGATAGAACTAAAGTAGTTCTCTAATCTTTGATGTCAGGAAGATTTTGCCCCACAAAGAGCGGAAGACAGGAAAAGGTAACATTAGGGGAGAGAAAACTCACATTTAAAAAAAAATATTTTATTTTTATTTATTTGACAGAGAAAAAGAGATCACAAGTAGGCAGAGAGGCAGGCAGAGAGAGCAGGGGAAGCAGGCTCTCCGCTGAGCAAAGAGCCCAATATGGGGCTTGATCCCAGGACCCTGGGATCATGACCTGAGCCAAAGGCAGAGGCTTAACCCACTGAGCCACCCAGGTGCCCCAAAACTCACATTTTTAAATTACACTTAAATCATTTTCTTCAATCAAGAAAACTGTCCTTGAGTCATGGAAACAAATGACATTTCTAAAACCATGACTTATTGAGAAAACCAGGTCCTTTTTACTGAACTGTTGCATATTTTCGGTGGCTCTACCATTTAGAGATGGGATATAAAAGGCACTGAAGGACCATAATGAATTACAGTAAATGGCCTTCTCTTCTCTTTTCTTCTTTTTCTTGCAACCCCTCTTAAGAAGCTTGGTTTCGGGCACCGGGGTGGCTCAGTTGGTTAAGCAACTGCCTTCGGCTCAGGTCATGATCCTGGAGTCCCAGGATCAAGTCCCACATCAGGCCCTCTGCTCATCAGGGAGCCGGCTTCTCCCTCTGCCCCTCGCCCCTTTCATGCTCGCTCGCTCTCTCTCTCAAATAAATAAAATCTTTAAAAAAAAAAAAGAAGAAGAAGAAGCAGCTTGGTTTCAGGGCAACTGGGTGCCTCACTAAGCACCTGCTTTTGACTCAAGTCATGATCCCAGGGTCCTGGGATCGATCACCGAGGGCTCCCTGCTCAGCAGGAAGCTTGCTTCTCCCTTTCCCACTCCCCCCACTTGTGTTCCCTCTCTCACTGTGACTCTCTTTGTCAAATAAATAAATAAAATCTTAAAGAAAAAGAAAAAAGGAAAAAGCTAGGTTTCTTGTTTTCTTTGGAAGTGGAGTCAGCTGAATGGTCCCCCTGATGAATGACATGTGGAAAAGAATTGTTTAGCAGCCCTTCTCATGTGAGGTTCCAAGAGGGAATTAAGCCTTAATGCTAGCCTAAGTTAACCCACTGTATACAATGAATTAACTTATTTCCTGTGTAGTTAGGATGGTACTAATGTTTACCATTTTTGGGAAAATTGAGAAAAGAGGCACTCAAATAATTTTCTGCATGGCTGAATTCTCTCATAGAATCCGAGTGTTAAAACAAAGGGCTGGAAGAATTATGGGTTGTTCAAAGAAGAAGGAGAAAGAGTATCAAATCCCCTTTTGCTTTAAAGATAATCTACCCTAGGGGCACCTGGGTGGCTCAGTGGGTTAAAGCCTCTGCCTTTAGCTCAGGTCATGATCTCAGAGTCCTGGGATCGAGCCCCGCATTGGGCTCTCTGCTCAGCGGGGAGCCTGCTTCCTCCTCTCTCTCTGCCTCTCTGCCTACTTGTGATCTCTCTCTCTCTCTCTCTGTCAAATAAATAAATAGATGTCTTTTTGAAAAAAAAAAAAAAAAGATAATCTACCCTAAAGTCATATAAACATTGAGATTGCAATTTGGGGACATGTACAAATCAAGACTAATTTCCTTCTCTTATTATCCTATGCTTCCTAACAACAGTCAGCCTGAACGAGAAAACCTGGAAATATGCTAATTAGTCATATGCTTATAATTGGTAACAAAATATCAGCCTATGGAGGAAGATGTTCTAAAAACAGGAAATTTGTGAATCAGTCTAAATAACATTATCTGTTTTTAAACCTTTAAGTAGCCATTTGAATAATACTCTGTTCTTTGAAAGGAAGTCTTTAATTTCTGAAGTTAAACAATATGAATTGAAAGCACAAATTCTAATCTCTTCTGAGACCCCACTAACATGAGAATAAAGAAATTTTATAAGGGGAATTCTGTTCATGGAAGTGTGACATACTAGATACCCCAAATGACCTTCATAATTAAATGCTGACACAATATTTTTTTAATTAATGCATTTGCAGAACAGGTACAAAGTAAGAAATCCACAGAGGTCAAATGAAGGAGTAAGAGGAAAAACAAGCACAAAAGCTGGCCTTTTCTTAAGTTTCTACGGAGAGGTTAATCTTTTTTAATGGCTACCCATGTCATAGAAGAGACAGAAAAATTTACAAGTCTACCTAAGAGAGGCAGCCAGGATCTCTAAGAGCTATATCATAAGTGCAGTAGTGAATAAAAGTAAATCCACCTTCCAAACGGCATGATACAAAAATCAAACTGTCTTGGCCCTGGTGCTTGGTAAGGGAAAAAAGATATCCTCCCTAAGAATTCATAACTAAAATGACCACTCATGCTATCAGTGTGGTCTAAAAAACCTCAGGCAGATAATTTAACATAAAGTTGTTGGCTATGCTCCATGTAGAAGTAAATACAAATCCTCTCTAAAGGAATTCAACTTCAATCCTGGATTCAAAGAATTCCCACAGAAAAAGTTCAGATAACATGAGCTCACAGTCAAAAATCCCAAAATACACAAGAATACAAAAAGCAATCACTGAGAGACATCAAAAGCAACAGACAGCAGATCAGATCTTCAAATATTCCAGATAATACTTAGACACAGAATATTTAAAAAAAAAAAAAAAAAAAACTATGTCAGACATGTTGAAAAAAATAAAATAAGGGACGCCTGGGTGGCTCAGTTGGTTGGACGACTGCCTTCGGCTCAGGTCATGATCCCGGGGTCCCGGGATCAAGTCCCACATCGGGCTCCCAGCTCCATGGGGAGTCTGCTTCTCCCTCTGACCTTCTCCTCGCTCATGCTCTCTCTCACTGTCTCTCTGTCAAATAAATAAATAAAATCTTAAAAAAAAAAAAAAGAAATAAAATAAAAGCTTTAAAACATGAGCGGGCAACCAAAAGATTTAGAAAGAGCCAGAGACTAAAGACTATACTTTCAGGGACCATTTCTATAGTTTGTTATTAGAAATAGCCAGAGACTAGGGAAACAACCAAAGAATCCTTCTAGATATCAAAAATATCTTCCACCTAAAATGTAGAAAATAAGCAGAAAAAGTAGTTCTTATCCTAACAATGAGAACAATCCAGGTAGCCTTTAAAAAATCATAATGTGTGAGCCCCTCAGAGAACTGAGGTCACAAGGTAACCTACTGAACTAAAATCCAAAAAAAAAAAAAAAAAAAAAAAAAATGCCCCCGAAGAGAAATAGGTCCCACGATTGTTTTGTCTTTGGCAGAGCAGTAGAAATAGGAGGTAGTCATCACAGAAATGGACAAGAAGAAAACATCTGAGATTTTCATAAAATGTTAAGAGACAAGTTTGAACTGATGAGAATGCATAGGAGCCCAGAGACGAGAGAAGTCTGTGCCCACCCACAAATTCAGTCTCCACTGAATATTTATGAAAATATTAGTAGCAAGATAGAACAGCTAAAAGAGATTACTTCCATGGTAAAGATGTGAAAGGCCTCCTAAGTGTGAGAGTAGAGAGAAGAATGAGAGCAAGCCTCCCTAGCTCCAGGACCCAGATCCCACATGAGGGAGAGACATGTACTGGGAGAAGGCAAGAAGCCTGCTGTGCTCATCTGAGCAGAGACCCCCAACTCTCAGTTTGATCCAAGGCCACTGCTCTTTTTAAGTTGTAAGAAAACTGCTTTGATCTGAAGTTTTTATCACTTTTACCAGACCTTCAAATACAAGGAAAAGAAAGGATAGCCCCTAATAGTCTCAAGGTTACTTTGTAGGCACACATGCAAGATAATTCTATGAAACATAAAAATAGTTCATTGGTTCTTACAATTAAATCAAATTACTTGGTTACATAAAATTCTTTGGGCAAAACTGTGACTCTTTTTTCTAGGGTAAGCATTAACAGAGAAATGTGGTCAAAACAAGGGCCATCTCACCCAGAGGTAGACCAGGAAGCTCTTCATTATGCCATAGTCATGGTCCTTCTCTACCTACCAACACCAAGAAAACACTGAAGCCAACTTTCAAAAGGCTTTTAAACATGTGGAACTAATCCAACTCCCTTAATTAAATAAATGAGAAAAATTTAGAATGCAAAATGCCTGTGTGAGATATAATTATATTAAGAGGATTTTATTCTTAGATGTGAGTGAGTGATCTATCAGAGTAGGTTATAACTATAACTATATATGGAGGGAGACAGAGAAGTGGGTGTCTAAAGAGGGAGGGAAGGATAATTTAATTTTATAACCTAAGAAATTTGTTACAAATTATATCCAAAAAGTAACCATGAAAAGTGGACTTTTCTGCTTCTGGTTTAGTAAAAACTAATAATCAATATACGCCTTCACTGACATTCACATTTCTTAAGTCACTTGAATTTCATTCAATAAATATTTATTGAGCTACTACTATATATCACACCATGTTCTGCCACTTAGGATACATAACAGAACAAAGAACCATGTCCTCATGGAGCTCAATACCGGTAAAAGAAGACAGACAATAAAGAGTAAACATGATAAATGAGTCAATTATTTAATATAATAGGAGATAAGTACTATGACCAAAAGAAAGGGTAAGGAGGATAGGAGATCAAAAATGTAGAGGGTTAAAGTTACTATATTAAGTAAGATGGTCAGCATGAACATCACTGATAAGGCCAGATATAAGGAAAGACAGAAAGGAAGGAAGCCACGTGGCTGGCTTACCTGTATGAAGAACCTTCCTGCAGAGGAAACAGCTGGTATACCAGATGTGTTCAAGGAGAAGGAAGGAAGTCAAGATGGCTGGAATGGAGTAAGCAAGAAGTGATGTCGTAGGAAAGAATGTCATCTCTTCATTCTTACTCATTTTGACTTCTACATCCAAACAATTAAATCCCAATGAAAAAAAATCACACAAATAGTCAAGACTTCATTTAGAGATAAATTATCCAATTTCAGCTTCTTTAATCTAATCCTAGTTATTTTCCCCCATACCTAAATATTTCCCATAGCAGAACTCCCAAGGATCCTATTCTTGGAAGTGGTAGTAAGCCTTCCCTTGCACCCTTCAATCTCCATAAATGCCTTGACTTCCACTGAGAGGACAGAGGAGAGTGTCTATACTCACTTCCATGAAATTCTGCTCCTTCCCACTTGGCTCAAAAGGAGAATGCCTCCTGCTACTCAAGGCCAGTCTTTGCACCTGGTGAGGGCACTTGACCCTTTGATGGTCCCTCTCTTAGCAAATTGCTCTGAATCTCCTCTGGTGTCTCCTTCTTGAACAGGCATCTCCTCTCAATCTATGCTCTCACTGATCAGTTTCATTCATGCCAATGCCTTAAATTTCCACCCATATTTTGATGATTTTCTAATCTCTATTTCTAGTTCTAAGTCGTTCCTGAGGTCTAAGCAGAAATTTCCAACCTTGTCCTAGACACGGGTGTTCTAATGATACATCAAATGTAATGGGGCAAAACTCAAGTATAACTCTACTACCAAATATATTCTTCCTCTGACTCCTATCTCAACTAATGACATCATTATCACAGTCACCTGTACATCACAGTTACCTCACTTTTCTTTATCTACCATTTATTCTCAGTGAAATTCTATAAATTCTCTGAGAGTCATTACCAGAAGGCCCCTCCCAACACCCTTCACCAAATACCTACCTTCACAACTCTCACCAGCCATATTCATTCAAAGAAGAAAATAAAAATCATGACTATCTTCTATGCTGAGACTAGGTTAAGTAACATTTGCCATGTCCATTCTTTTTGATAAATGAACTTTTGGATTTTATGTTGTTGTTTTGTTCTTGTTTTTCATTGATTTGTACCTAGTAAGGTAAGTGCTTAATTCCAGCGAATCACTCATGTGAATAAGAGAGAACTAACTGGCTTCTATGTAAATTAAATTAATCTTAAAACCATACCATAAGAGAAAATTTCACAAGAAGCACTTGAACTGAGACTGGGGGGGATGGGGGTTGAGGAGGGGAAGGTAAGAATTTGAAAGGCAAATAAGAGAGTTGGGAGGTAATTTCAAAGATAGAACATCACTGGAGAACACAATTTTCAAAGCTTGGAATTTAAGGTGCCATGGGAAGGAGAGTGAAATGTAAGCTAAAAAAGTAAGAAAGAGCCAAATTCTATATCTACCAAGAAGCCACTGAGGAGTTTTCAGTGAGGGAATGACCTAAGAAACATAAATGTTAAGAAGAACCCACTGTATGTTGGTGGAAGGACTTAGCTTAAGTCACTTTTTTTATTCCCCACAGAATTTAATACAATTCTTTCAGAGAACGTGTTAAAGACAGAAATGAATTATATTAGATTGAAGTAAATGATAGATACTCTGTGGAGAGCAACAAATAGCTGTGTTGTGTGCGAAGCACAATTCTGAGCTGTCTAATTTGAAAGGGGACATGTCGGGCTGTTGTGAAGATGAGACCAGCCAGCCATGTGAGCCCCGTCTCCCCATTTGAAGGCTGGTGGTTGCTATGGTTACAATAGCATGGCTAGGCTTATTTATAGCTATATACTATCTTTAGTGAATTCCACAACAGATGAGAGAAAAATTCAACTGTGAAGCCATCTAAGTGTATTGAAAGCACTTAGGAAGAGCAATAGAATTAAATATACACCAGAGAATCTCAAAAACCCTATGGAGAGCCCCATTTTAAACAACTGCTTTAAGAACAGTGTTCTGAGTAAGTTGGAAAACAAAACCCAGGCTTGTGCATGCCCTCTGCTAGCTCTGCCTTTACAATTTACAAGCCTAAGTTCCAAGACAGGTTTTAAAAATATGTAAATGCATTAATTAGTTAATTAATTAATTATTTTTACCACCTATCATATGCAAGACATGTATAGCCATTCTAAGTCCTACAATAACAACAGGAGGTAGGTACTATTTTTATCTTCATTTTGCACATTAAGAAACTGAGGTGTAACAAGGCTGGGTTCTTTTATGCCATGTAGTTGGTAAAGACCAGAGCTGGGCAAGAGCCCAGGCAGTCCCTTTCCAGGGATCTTAGCTACTATGACAAAATCAGTTGTTTTAATATGTCCAATATAAAGGTCTGGGGACTAGAATTCACTGGGAGGCGAATAAGCCATGTTTATTTCAATTTAAAGTGAATTTAAAATTTAAGATGATTATTTGCTAACTGAAATCAACTAGGAATTTGTGTTGCAAAACCATGCATACCCAAACTTGAAATCTCAAAACAAACTAGGGGCACCCTGCTCCCATTTCAAAAAGAATGAAAGCAAGATTCTTTTAAAAGAAAAAATTCTGTTTCATAACAATTTAAATACAGTTCGCAGAAAATTGTGTACACACATGCAAATTTTTGGAACATATCCTTTATGTACCCCCAAAGAAAAATGGTAGGTTTCCTTTAAAAAGGAGCAGATCTTGACAGCTACTGATTGGTTTCTTTCATTTACCTGGATAAGTCAATGAGGCAAATATTATTTACCCATGGTTAGCAGATGAAAAACCTGACTTAACCTGGATAAAAACTTTCTGAACCACACATGTCTCGTAGGTAAAATTGGACCTGAAACCTAAGTCCTTCTAATGCCACAGAATGGAGATTTCCCCTATATCTTTCTGTGTGATCTTGACTTAAAGGGAACCAAAATTTGACTAGCTTCTGATAGAGGCTCTCTCCAAGACCAAAGAAACTGTCTTTGAGCAACGATTAACTTGTTGTAGGGGTGGAATTTGCCTGAACAAGTACTAATTCTATGCAATAACTGCTCACTTCTTGGACAAATACGTATTATAATACCAGGACTTGTGTGGGAATAAAACAGTGATGGGTGGAAATACACCTATGTCTTTTATAATGTCCTTCACTGAAAGAGGTTTTTGAATAAAAATAATATGGTAAGGCTTTGGGAGTCATAGCGTTGTCAATGATCATATAATCTAAGAGTTCTATACTATTTGTTCGTGCTTTTATCAAATAATCATTTACTAAGTACTTACACCATACCTCTCAATATGGTAGGTTTTGGGGTTATAGTGGTAAATTAGACAAGCATAGATTATAATTTTGAATGCTAGTGAAAATGTGATTTTAGATTCACAAAACATTCAGGATATTCATTCATTCAACAAGCTTTATCAAGTACCTATTATGAACCACATAACATAGCTAGTATTGGTGACTTTAGAGATCAGTCATCTGACAGTACCAATATCATAAACAATTGCCCAGGATCATGCAACAAAATTGGAGTTAAAACCAAGCACTGATAACCATATCCTTGACCCTCTTACATCTCCTAAGGACTCAAAACACTGCAAAGCCTCCAGCCATCTCTGACACTCCATGGGTGTAATATAATTGCTATATGTGGTCTTTTTTCCTAAATTGGGGGAGATGCTAGAAAAGGGTAAGAGCACATCTGCCATAAAATTGTTGGAGCCACTACCCCAACAACAAAGACTTATCTGGCCCCAAAGGTCCAGAATGCCCAGGTGAGAAACCCTGTTCTAGCCTCTCTTTTTTCATAAAAAGGGCTAAGAAATATATATCATAAAATAGTGTTGTTTCTGCCTGACATAAAATAGGAGCTTTTACAAGGAACTAGGAAGTCATTTGACATCTATCAGGAAAAAAGAGATTATTTTCAAATACTATTATCTCTACAATATTATCTTCAAATGGCAAGAGCATCTTGGAAGGTATATCACTAATACCAGCTTAGATGAAAGGTTCATGTCCAACGGGACCATGATTATGGATTTAGATAGGCCATGACCTGCACATCCAACTCATTTCTTAGTCTGTATACTTACCAAGTAATTCTTGGTTCTCTCTTTAGTTTCATATATAAATTATTTTCAAGGAGAAAAAAAAACTTACATTTACTGAGGACCAAAACCATGAGATAAGTGGGCTCTTTGGCTTTTAGGTAAAAAGTAGTCCCATTTAGCCTTAAACTAAACAGCCCTGGTCAGTCAGTTCCTAGGACCATAGAATATCATAGCTCAGACACATAACTACACTGTACACCAGCCCTCACCTGCTTCCTACTGCAGCCCCTGCTGACTTCTCACCTCACCACTACTGTCCCCTAGTTTAAATAGCTAAATAGCTAAACTAAAATGTGCTGGCTTTGGAGATTTAAAAGATTTTTTTTTTTTTTTTAAGTAGGCTCCATGCTCAGCATGGAGCCCAATGCAGGGCTGGAACTCACAACCCTGAAATCAAGAGCTGAGCTGAAATCTAGAGTCAGATGCTTAATCAATTGAGCCACCCAGGTGCCCTGAGATTTAGATTTTTAATAACGATGTGAACTGAATTAATTCCCTAGAAGTATCCAAAATTAGACATGAACACAGGAAGTAGCTCTTTCTAGTAGTAACAAAGTATTCAATTAGAGCAAATGATTAATTATTAAATTGACTCTCTGCCTCAAAGATCCTTCTAATAAAAAATAACAAAAACAAAGGATTAAAGGCAAGCAAACTGGCATAGCTCAAAACATCTTTCAGGCAATTCCAGAAAGGAAAGAAGATAAGAGGGAAAGAATATAGTAATAGTATAAGATAAAAATAAAATTTGAGGCCCTAAAGGGGAAACAATGGCATTTTTATGCTGACAAAATGTTCAAGCTATGTTAAACACTTATGCGTTAAGTAACATAGCGTGGAAAAAATATTGATTGACTGTTTACTGCTTTCACTTTAGCCTTTAAAAAAACTCAATGAAGTAAGTATTGTTAAAGGGTGAGAGCACACCTCAATACCTGAAATAAAAAAGCACAAATCTGATTTTATGGCTGACCTAAATAGGAACAGCTAGGCTGGTCAGGCACAACCTCTTCAAGTTACTGATAGAAGGAGAAGATAATATATCCATAGTAAAAATTTATGTGCCAAAAATGCTGCCACAAAATATTTTTAAAGAAAACTCTGTTGGAAATATATGGAGAAAAAGACAAAGAGACACTAGTGAAAGATTTCTACAGACCACGCAGACAAAAAAGGAAGCAAATATGTAGAGGAGCTGAATTTTATAATTAACAGCATTTATATAGATGCCCGGGCACATTTTATCTAAAGTCTGCACCTCCTTTATTTAGCATATGGTCCTTATTCTCCCTTAGCAGGCCCAGTCACTCCCCAGTTGAGTGCTGAGATTTGGTCCTAACTATGAGTCTGGTGACCAGGAGAGGAATGGAGGGTATGTCTGTATAAGGACCTGTGCTGACCTGCCAGAAAGAGGCCCCCACCTCATCTTTAAGTAAGACAAATCACTAGCATTAACAGTAAGGAGTAAGTCATTTACACAGACCCAGAAGATGCAGTGAGATCTGAGATTCTAAATTTATAGAGTGCAGTGATCCAGATGTCCTCCTTCCAAATCTCAGAATCCCACACGTTTCCTATCAGGTCCCTGACTTTGGCACAACCAACTTACTAGAGCAGACAATTCAAATTTCTCTGGAGTTCTGCTACTTTTATAATTAAATCTTAGCTCTGATTCTCAAATTTTTCTGCCCCTCTGATGCTCAAACCTTACCCAAATTTTTCTGCTGCAAGAGAAGTGTTTCTTTACATACTGCCATGAAGGCCATTCCATTTTCTTATTTTGCCTTAATCAACCTTCAGCCTTTCATTATCCTCTCCAATGCATCAGTATTACCCAACAACAGGCATCTGATTCATAATTTTTAAAACAACTACTTCTCTTCTAACTCTCAAATGCCTGTTATATTGCACCAGCCAATACATTTCCTTCCAATGTTACCCTGTTCCACAACACCACTAGTGAAAATTTTAACAAGTACAGAATTCTAGCATGCCCAAGGCTGTTGGTATTCTACACACCACAGGTGATGAGGTCATCCAACTCCAAAATTACATTATAGAGTAGGCCTCTCTAAAACCATTTCTTGTACCATCACAGGTTTGGTTACCCAGAAACACACTCTTGAGTAAAGATTTTCTTGTGGAAGGTTTATTAACTAGAGATCCCATGAATGCCACTTCTGCTGACTTGGCAGAGGGAGAAGCTGCTCTGAGATGCATGGTGTAGTTGCAGCAGAAGCTCCTTCTAATCCCACAGGAAACCCCGGAGAGAGGGTGGCCCTTCAGAATTTGAAATTGAGGCCAGGGGCAGGCCTGGTAACTCCACAATGACCCTGTATTGAATGTGGGCTGCTAGGGGCATGACCTTAGGAAAGACATCTCCCTTTGACTTGAAAGCAGCTTCTGTAGAGGGACAGCTATCAGCCATCAACACACTACATTCCCAGTAGCTGAGAGAACATGCACTGGGAAGATCTGGGTAGTTGGTACTGCACAAACAGGAAATAAACCTTCTTTTCCATGTAATATTGTATTCTCTATATAATATTTTACTTTATACACAGAAAGAGACTTTAATATCCCTAGTAGTATGAGTCTCTTTTGATCATATTTTCTAGAATGTTCTGACTCCCTGAACTTTGAAACCAGCTAAGTATTTGCTTTAAATTGGTATAGAATTGCTTCAGATTACCCTTTAACATTTCCACCCCACTCATTTACTTCATATAAAACTATGTTTTCCCAAAATATTTTTAAACCTATCCTACAGACAAAGATGTCCAACTTATTTGAAGTTTCCTCACAAAACTATTCTCAATTGACTTTTGCTGAGTAATCACTTGTGGTTAAGAAATGAAGAATCATTAATAATATACTGGAAGTTTTAATCATGGTCTCAGTGCTTCTACAAAAAAATAAATTATAATGTAACTGGTGATATGGCTAAGGGTTCTGATTTTCCAGTTACTTTCTAATGCAAAGAGATGAAGCTAGGGAACACATATCATTTACAACAGAAAGAAAAAAAAAAACTTACTGTGTTAACTCATTTATGTTTATAATTTAGTTGGATTTATAAATGACTTACACCTTTTTTTTTTCCAAAAATGAAGCCTACATGTGATAGCTCAGCAACATATCTTTGATGGTAGGGCATTTCTCACTCCTTAGTCACTCCTTACAATGGTACTCATCTTTAAGGCAGCAGCTCAGATATGCAAGACTAGTTCCTAGAACACTAAAGACCAATGACCTGACACCTGAAAAGTAGACAAGTTCAACAAAAGGTCTGGTTCTTCCCTCCACTTTAACCCTTCAGTACAAAGAAAGAAATAATAGCCTCACTATTTGAGGTCAATACTGCAATGATGCTGAATGACATTTTGAAAATATTAGAAATTCTTAGTCCACTTAACATAAATAAAATCAAAATGAATAAATGAATCATAAGAAAACATCAATTGCATTATATCACCCTACATATCCTAGCCTGGATACACTATATTCATGGATACTGAACTGCATAATCAGCTAATTTCAGTGATCCAAATTTGATGAGTCACAGAAGTAAAAAGGAAGCCAGGACACAGGAAATGGAACAGATTTAATCCCAGTATTCAGTTAAGAACACCACAATGTAAAACTGATCATTGTGATCACTAGGGACAAACACCAGATCTCTAGGGAAAAAGAAAGTCATCCTAACTAGTTAGTACAAGGAGTAGATTAGGAAAATATCAGGCATGGTCTATCTGGACATAGGCAGAATATCTGATAAAGCCTCTCATAGTAACCCTGAGAATAAGAGAAATATTAGTTGGTTTCCAGCTAAACGGGATGCATTCATTGCTAGTTGAATTATCACACTGCCAAAGAACACCTACAAAGCCTCTTGAAAAATGAGGGCAGAAAGAGCTGTAGAACATGTGGATGCAATACAGATTGTAAAAACAGCTGATATGAAGTCCTAGTGCCAACAGCATCCTGGCTGGCTCTCTGGTCAAGTCCATCTCTTTTCGGAAGGCCTGCAGCACTTTCCAATAGGGAGCCCTATCCCATTTGTTCTGATAATCCCTGGCATTGGCTTTCAATACCGCTTGCTAATTAAACTGTCCTTTCTCATTCTGCCTGTGCCCCTATGGAGTATCCACAGAGCTAATATTTCTCTGATTGTAAAACTTGGTTTGTGATACAAACTTTCTCTTCCTCCACAGTCCCTTCATTTCTTATTAGCTCATGATGCCTCCTCTCTAAACCTTGAGGTTAGTCTACATTTTGCTCCTTGAACTCTCTGCCTTTGGCTAGCCTTAGAATAGCCTTTAGACAAAAACAAATCAAAGCAAAGCAAAACAAAACAAAAAACACCAAAAACAAAAAAAACCCTAATACTGTAAGGTTTTTAATAAATTTCAAAGTCTGCTATCTACCAAAAAGGACAATGCTAGTGGCATGCCACAAGGCATTGAAAAGAATGAAAAGAATGGAACCAGAGAGGGAGTTCTGCTATTAGACCTAAGGCTGATGATGGAGCTGAAAATAAAAAACAGGTCTAAAGGTAGTGGCTGGATTAGCTCATAAATGGAGCAGCTGGAAAGGAGCAGAGGTAGGAATGAAGGAGTCATTCCAGAACATTCCTCATATAAGGAAATGGAGAGCTCTGAGGGGGTGTGTTTTGTATAGTTTTGTAAGTGTTCTATATATGTATTTGATGATAGCCTAGGGTCAAAGTGGAAAGGATGCTGTTGTCAGTCTTTGGAGGTACTTAATAAAATAGTCATGTGGTGATCCCATGGAATGCTGCCTAAGGAAAAATATGACGCCATCTTCTGGAAGACAGCCTGGCTTTATGAGTTCACTTATTATTTGGGATACCAAATTTTACACACTAGCAACTTCATCTCACTGTAGATCCAGGATAATTTGGGGGAGGGCATCATTCAAAAGCAATAGAAAGAAATGCAGAAGCACATAGAGGTATTTTTTAAGACAGGTAGTTATAAAGAAATTTGAAAAGACAGAATTCTATGGCTGTGCGCTCTGAAACTCTAGCTATTTTCTCTAATAAACTGTGTATTTTAGGGGAGTGAACATTATTCCATTCCAATTCAGTAACTTAAATCATAGAATGATATGAATTTCTTTTCCAATGAGCCCTAGTTCTAGATGCTGTTGATTTCTGAAATAAGATCCTATATTGAAAATCTCTCAAGGTTTTATGATTGCCATTTGAAAGAAGGATGACACAGAATAAAGCTGTAATGGCTCCTACAGTCACATCAGAATTCATATTTCAAGCATAATTAGCATGACATTTTATTAATTTGATTTGAAGAATGATGCAAAACAATTCTTTATTCTGCAAAAGAATTCCTTGTTTCACAGAGATTCAAAGTAAATTAGACATTTAGATTATCATCAGTTATCTTTGCTCACATTTTATTATTAAAGTGAATCCTAATTACATCCACCAAGAATTACTTTCTTATTTCAAAAAATAATCTTTATTTTCATGAACTTAATAACTGAAAGACCATGGAAGTCAAATAAAATAAGTTACATTTATTAGTTAGTGATCATTGGTCTCATTTTATTTCATACTTACAAACACCTGGAATATTTTACCAAAATAAATCAGATTATTTTAAGAGCATGAAATGACACAGAAAAACTAATTAGGATTTTATTTGTATATTCATCCAGAAGTCAACAAATATTTTTTGAAATCTATGGAACACCCAGCCATAAGCTAATACTACCAAAGTTAATTATTCTGTATTTTTAGTAATGTGTGTACAAAAGTGAATAATTTATTTTAGTATTTGCTAGTATATATGAATTCATAAAAATACTTGAATCTCTCATCTAGCACTTCTCAACAGCAACCCAAGATCAATCACTAATTTCTTAAGTGAGAAGTTGTAGCTAAGCATAAACTTCCTAAACTAACAAAAGATAAGATTAACAAATTTATAAATGATATTTGAGCAGGATCTCATCAATGTCACTCATGAACTTTAGCTACAATTTGGTCTTAACAAAATACACACACACAGACCCACACAATGAACATCAGTTTATTAATCTGCTATCAGAAACCCTTTTTTCATTTCAGAAGCACTTCTCCCCTACTCTTAGACTATGTGGTTTGAGTAGGGTGGCCTCTATCTTGTCTTTTCAGAGGTGAGCACATGACTGAGCCTGGTTGAGTCCACCCTTTCTGTTACACTGATTGGTTCAGAGATGATCAGATAGCCTAAGTCAGACTAATCAGAGCTCTCCATGCAACTTCTGGAAGCACTGGGAAAGGAATGCTTCTTCTAGGATTATAGAGGCTAAAAACCCTTAAGCTGATGTGGTTAAGGACAGCTGGTGTATATCTGAAGAGAACCTTGCAGTGAATGAATTTAAAAGAGAAATGGAGACTTGGAAGATGGAGAAAAAGAAAGCTTTTAGGGGGCGCCTGGGTGGCTCAGTGGGTTAAAGCCTCTGCCTTCGGCTCGGGTCATGATCCCAGGGTCCTGGGATCAAGCCCCACATGGGGCTCTCTACTTAGCAGGGAGCCTGCTTCCTCCTCTCACTCTGCCTGCCTCTCCACCTACTTGTGATCTCTGCCTGTCAAATGAATAAAATATTAAAAAAAAAAAGAGAGAAAGAAAGAAAGCTTTTTAATGACATCAGCCTAACTTCACAACCTGTAGACTCCTTGAAAATCTGTTACATCAGTCAGTTGATTCCAGTTTGTGTTTCAGACTTGAATTGAATTTCTGACTTCTGCAATTGAGAGAGTACAGCCAATATACATATATACCCAAAGACTTATTAGCTTCTATTGTGAAATTTTTTTATACTATTATGTATCGCATACACACACACACACACACACATACACAGTGCTACAGAAGCCTAGCATTTGCCTTGTAGATAATGACAAGAATCTCTGACAATATGGTTTTCAACTCCATGGGCAGCGGAATTTTGCAGAAACTCAGACATTTTTTATCAGATTAATGTGCAAAAACATGTTCTGACTACTTGCAAAAACTTTTTTAGCCATTGACATAAATGTGACAATACTTCAAATTGTGCATCAGCTCTCCATCTGTGTAGTATCATTTCTGCCCCAGCTCTGAGACTCAGAAAACTTACATTTATCACAGAGTTGGAGTCACATGAATCACCCAACTTCCAAAATGTTGGTCTGAAAATGAGGTAGACACCTGTAGGTCCTTACTCATGACTACAAAGGCATCTGGTTTTGGCTGGAGCCATATTCCTTATCAATGCCAATTTGATGACTAGCTTAATTGTGCAATTTCTAAATCTCTGGCAGACAGCATATTGTCAGTTTGCTCGACTCATAATTGTTTTCAGCTGCAAACAAATGCAAGGCTGACTCCATAGAGGTACGTGTCTTTCGTTCCTTTGATCAACAGCTTTGGTCTGTCCCATCAAGATGCCATCACTGCACGGCATCTCAATGTTGGCCACTTACGGCATATAATGTATATTACTGGGTTATTTGACATGCATGCTAGTTGCTAAATTTTCTTTCCTCACAAGAGGGTTGAATTGGAACCACCAAGCTACCAAGTGGGCCCATGCTGAGTTTGGAATTTCAAGGACCAAAACTAGGGCAGGGGAAAAGCCACGGTATGAATCTAAGTCAGCATACAAGCCTAATAAACTTCCTGAGTTGAAATCCCAGTCTTTTAAGCAAGTTACCTTATTTCCCCCCCCAAGTCTCAGTTTCTTCATTATAAAATGGAAAAACAGAAAAGTAATATCTAATCAGAGGTTTATAACAACAAAATTATATAATTCACTGAGGTGCCAATAAACATTAACTATTAACATTAATAGCTAATTATAATAAATGTCAGTAGATACTAGTTAATAAATAAACATTAAGAATTAATGATCCGGGGCACCTGGGTGGCTCAGTGGGTTAAAGCCTCTGCCTTCAGTTCAGGTTGTGATCCCAGGGTCCTGGGATCGAGCCCCATATCAGACTCTCTGCTCAGCAGGGAGCTGCTTCTTCCTCTCTCTCTGCTTGCCTCTCTGCCTATTTGTGATCTCTCTCTCTGTCAAATAAATAAATAAAAATCTTTTAATAAAAAAAATTGTTAAAAGAATTAATGATCCACAAACATTACCTATTAATATTATTGCTATTATCATCTAGAAAAGTCCTTTCATTTCCCTGAATTTCAGACTTCTTTACTGTAAAATGGGAGTTATAATCCCTGCCAACTTCCTGAAACTGTTTTTGAACTCAAATGAGAGCATTTACACAAAACCACTTTGCACAGTGTAAAATATATCAAGATACATGGTGTTATTAATTCTGCTGTTGTCTTTATTATAGGGGTACATTAAGTATATTGGGGGAAAATAGGTGTATATATATGTATTTTTTTAAAAGATTTTATTCATTTAATTGAGAGAGAGGAAGAGACAGCGAGAGAGGGAATACAAGCAGGGGGAGTGGGAGAGGGAGAAGCAGGCTTCCTGCTGAGCAGGTAGGTAGCCCAATGCCAGGCTGGATCCCAGGACCCTGGGATCATGACCTGAGTTGAAGGCAGACGCTTATTGACTGAACCACCCAGGTGCCCCACAATAGGTATATTTGTATGTATTTAGTATCCAGCATGCCTCAGTCCTGGTCAGACACAATTTCTACTCTCTAAATACTTATAATCATGGAAAAGACTTCAACAAAAATAATTATACTACATAAAACTGTTTTTCCTACTATTTTAACTAACAAATCCCTCTCACAATAATACAGATCAAAGCAATCTGAAAGAATTTTCTGTGACAAGTAATGCAAATGTTCTGCATCTAGACTGTCCACACATATTACAAACAAACAAGATGAAGCTAATGTGAATAGAGAACTAAATTTTAAACTTTCTTTCATTTTAATTAATTTAAATTTAAATAGCTACATGCAGCTATTATACATTTACATATTAGTTATACTTATATACAAAAACAAGTTTGGACTTTTCTCTGTTAATAGTGATACATGCTATTTAATGTAAATTAATTATATAAGAAAAAGCATAATTTTAAAAGCTTACTATATTGACATTTGGGAGCCAAGAAAATTTAAGTTTATTTAAGTAAAATTTTTTTATTTATTTATTATTATTTATTAACATTTATTAACTATTTATTTATTTATTATTATTTATTAACAAAACCGGAGGTATCATAATTCCAGACTTCCAGTTATATTACAAAGCTGTAGTGATCAAAACAGTATGGTATTGGCACAAAAATTTATTTAAGTAAAATTTAAGTTTAACTATGAATATGGTGTAAAATAGATTAAACAGTATTTCATTATGGATGTTTTCAATTCGTTTCTTTTATAGACAAAAACTACAATTTGTATTTTCATATTTTGCTTAATTTGTCTGCTGGTGTATACTCTAATAGTAACCATGTAGTTAAAAATAGTCTTTATTCCCATACATATGAAAATCATTCTGACATTCTCCATTTAATAATGGTTTTTAATAATTCTTAAATCTCCTGATGTGCAACATGAGAATTTTGAGCAAATGGATGCAGCTTACAGATTTGGTAAAATTCATATCAAAGCAAATTTTATAATTATTCATATTTTATCCTCCTCATTAACTGGGCATATATCAGTTTCTGTGTTCCCTATGTCCTAGTCTTAAATAATTGTCTAGCACTAGAATAATTTTATTCTTATCCTACAAAAAATAATTTACAGCTATATGATAGCCAAGTCTATCATGGCTGGTGATTAATGCTCAATTCAGTGTCTACCTAAGGGACTAAATTACAGGCACATTCTTTTGATTTTCACAATGTGCACTAACTACATATTCAAGAATTATATGTCCTCCTTTAAAGGGATTTTTTAAAAACAATTGCTTTAGGGGCCCCTGGGTGCCTCAGTTGGTTAAGGATCTGCTTTTGGCTCCAGTCATGATCTCAGGGTCCAAGGACTGAGCCCCACATCCAGCTCCCTGCTCAGGGAGGACTCTGCTTCTCCCTCGGCCCCTGCCCCTGATCATGCTCACTCTCTCTCAAATAAATAAAACCTTTTAAAATAAATAAATAAATAAATAATAAAATAATTGCTTTACCTATTGCTCTTCAATGTAGATTTCATCAGCACTATCATTGCTTTTGATAGCATAAACTCCCTGGGAAACTCTCTTGCTCTGAGAATTTCTCAAACCACTTGTTGAGAAAGATTATCAAATAACATTGAGGTAGGAGAACAAATATTGCTAAAATGTTTATACTACCCAAAGCAATCTATACATTTAATGTAATCCCTATCAAAATATCAACAGTATTTCTCACAGAACCAGAACAAACAATCCTAAAATTTGGGTGGAACCACAAAAGACCCCAAATAGCCAAAACAATATTGAAAAAGAGAAACAAAACCAGAGATATCATAATTCCAGACTTCCAGTTATATTACAAAGCTGTAGTGATCAAAACAGTATGGTATTGGCACAAAAATAGTCACACAGATCAATAGACCAGAACAGAAAGCCCAGAAATAAACCCACAATTATATGGTCCATTAATCTTCAACAAAGGAGGCAATAATATGCAATGAAAAAAAGTCTCTTAAACAAGTGGTACTGAGAAAACTGGACAGCTACTTGCAAATGAAACTGGACAACTTTCTTACATCATATGCAAAAATAAAATCAAAATGGATTAAGGACCTATATGTAAGACCTGAAACCATTAAAAAAATCCCTAGAAGAGAGCACAGACAATAATTTCTCTGACATTAGCCATAAAAACATCTTTCTAGATATGTCTTCCAAGGCAAGGGGGAAAAAAGCATAAATAAACTATTGGGACTATATCTGATGTAATATTCCTTTCTGATGTAATATTCTGAGTAATATTCCATTATATATATGGACCACATCTTCTTTATCCATTCGTCTATTAAAGGGCATCTTGGCTCTTTCCACAGTTTGGCAATTGTAGAAATTGCTTCTGTGAACATTTGGGTACATATGGCCTTTCTTTTCACTGCATCTGTATCATTGGGGTAAATACACAGTAGTACAATTGCAAGGCATTGGGTAGCTCTATTTTTAATTTTGGGGGTAATCTCCACACTGTTTCCCAAAGTGGCTGAACCAAATTGCATTCCCACCAACAGTGTAAGAGGGTTCCCCTTTCTCCACATCCTCTCCAATATTTGTTGTTTCCTGTCTTGTTAATCTCTGCCATTCCAACTGGTGTAAGTAGTATCTCAATGTGGTTTTGATTTGAATTTCCCTGATGGCTAATGATGATGAACATTTTTTCATGTGTCTGTTAGCCATTTGTATGTCTTCTTTGGAGAAGGGTCTGTTCATGTCTTCTGCCCATTTTTTGACATGATTATCTGTTTTTTGGGTGTTGAGTTTGAGGAGTTTTCATAGATCTTGGCTATCAGCCTTTTGTCTGTAATTTGTGAATATCTTCTCCCATTCCGTGGGTTGCCTCTTTGTTTTGTTGACTGTTTCCTTTGCTGTGCAGAAGCTTTTTAACCCATTCATTCTTTAGTATGATGCTTTTTATCCTCCAAGGATTTGAGTTCCTTCCAAATTTCCCCTTTGATTGGGATCCAATTTCAAAGCATTATGGTCTGAAAATATGGAAGGAATAATCCTAATCTTTTGGTACTAGTTGAGACTTGATTTGTTGACCCAGTATGTGAGATAATCTGGAGAATGTTCCATGTGCACTGGAGAACAATGTGTATTCTGTTGCTTTGGGGTGGAATGCTCTGTATACATCTGTGAAGTCCATCTGATCCAGTGTGTCATTCAAAGCCCTTGTTTCCTTATTGATCTTCTGCATAGATGATCTGTCCATCACTGTGAGTCAGATGTTACAGTCCCCTACTATTATTGTATTATTATTTCTGTGTTTCTTTAATTTTGTTATTGGCTTATATAATTGGCTGCTCCCACATTAGGAGCATAAATATTTATAATTGTTAGATCTTATTGTTGGATAGACACTTTAAGTATAATGTAGTGTCCCTCTTCATCCCTTACTATAGTCTTTGGTTTAAAATCTAATTTGTCTAATATAAAGATTGCTACCCCAGCTTTCTTTTGATGTCTATTAGCATGATAAATGGTTTTCCACCCCCTCACTTTCAATCTGGAGGTGCATTTGGGTCTAAAATGAGTCTCTTACAGACAGCGTATCAATGGATCTTGCTTTTTTATCCAATCTGATACATGTGGTTTTTGATTGGAGCATTTATCCCATTTAAATTCAGAGTAACTATTGAAAGATATGAATTTAGTGCCATTGTATTACCTGTAAAATCGCTGTACCTACAGATTATCTCTGTTTGTTTTTTTTAAGATTTTATTAATTTATTTGACAGAGATCAAAAGTAGGTAGAGAGGCAGCCAGAGAGAGAGGAGGAAGCAGGCTCCCTGCTGAGCAGAGAGCCCGATGCGGGGCTCGATCCCAGAACCCTGGGATCATGACCTGAGCCGAAGGCAGAGGTTCCAACCCACTGAGCCACCCAGGCGCCCCAAGATTGTCTTTGTTTATTTCTGGTTCTTTTCTTTGGGGTGCTCTCTTCTCGTACAGGGTCCTCTTTAATATTTCTTGCAGGCTGGTTTAATGATGATAAATTCTTTTAGTTTCTGTTTGTCCTGGAAGCTCTTTATCTCTCCTTCCATTCTGAATGACAGCCTTCCTGGATAAAGTATTCTTGGCTGCATGTTTTTTTCATTTAGTACCCTGAATATATCATGCCAGCCCTTTCCGCCCTCCAGGTATCTGTGAATAGGTCTGCTGCCAGTATAATGGTCCTATTCTTGTAGGTTAAGGACCTCTTATCTTGGGCTGCTTTCAGGATTTTCTCTTTATCTCTGAAATTTGAAAACCTCACTACTATATTTTGTGGTGTTCATCTATTTCTGTTGATTCTGAGGGAGGTTCTCTGTGCCTCCCAGACATAAACGTCTCTTTCCTTCCCCAAATTAGAGAAGTTCCCAGCTATGATTTGCTCAAATATACCTTCTGTTCCTCTCTCTCTCTTCTTCCTTGTTTCACTTTATGGTATCACTGATTTCTCAAAGCCTCCCCTCATGGTCCATTAGTTGTTTTTCTCTCTTTTCTTCAGCTTCCTTCCTTTCCATCATTTTGTCTTCTATGTTAATGACTCTCTCTTCTGCCTCATTTACCCTATCTGTTAGAGCATCCATTTTAGACTGCATGTCAGTTAAAACATTTTTAATTTTGGCCTGATTAGATTTTATTTCTGCACTAAGAAATTCTCTAGTGTCTATCATGCTTTCTTCAAGCCCAGCCAGTAACTTCATAATCATTATTTTGAATTCTAGGTTTGACATTTTATTTATATCCATATTGATTAGATCTATGGCAGGGAGTATTACTTCTGATTCTATCTTTTGCTGTGAATTTCTCCTTCTAGTCATTTTGTCCAGAGAAAAATAGATAAACAAGTGAATAAAATCAAAAATATAAACCATAGTTCCAGCAAAATACACACTAGACAAATCCAAAGAGGTTAGAAACCCAAAAAGAAAAGAAAAAAAAGGGAGGGGGCAGAGAGAATATAATCTTACAGGTGAACAAAACAGGGTGACCCACATGGTCCTGGGTATGTTTTGGTCTGTTTATTAGAAGATGTTAAATCCCAAAACTGTATAGACAGAAAAACATACATATGCAAAAATAAAATTGAACATAGTAAAAGGAAGCCAAAAATGAAGACTATATCTATAAAATGTAAATGGACAAATGAAAATGTTAAAAAGACTTAAAAATGGTTGATATACTAGTTTAGTTGAAAAGGAAAAAAAAAGAAAAAGAAAACTATAAACTGAAAGACTAAAGACTCAGAAGAAAAAAACCTCAAATTCTATATACTAGTTTCCCCTAGAGTAGGAGTTTTTCAGTTCTGAGTGATCCATTAACTTGATACTTGCCTGAGGGTGAGGGGTGGGGAAGGGGTTTGCAGGTGAACATTGGCACTGCACTGATTCTCTGGTGTCTTTGCCTGGGTAGAGTTGTACCACCCTTGCCAGGGAGCTCAGTGCAAGCTATTTCAGGTTGCTCTATGTGGCATTTGTTCTCTGAAGCCTTCTCGAGCCACTTTAGAAGATGAAAAAAATTAGTAAAAATGGCAACACCACAATCTCCAGCCCCAGAGCTGAACTATCGTTGTCCCCACTCTTCAGTGCACCCTCAGGGAAAAGCAGTCAATCCCTTTTCTGTACACCAAACTGTGCAGAGTCCTGCGGTGCACATCCATACCAATCCTCCGAGGGAGGGTGGGGAATCACTGCAGAACTACCACTGGCTGGGCTCCTGCTCAGGGAGCAGTTGCCCAATCATTCGCACTCCTCTGCTGCTCCTCCTGGGGAAAGGAGCAGGGTCTCCCAGCAGTTGTCACTTGCTGGGCCCCTGCTTGGAAAGTGGTTGCCCAATCCTGTCCAGGTTCATGGTTTATGGTAACACATAGCTGAGAGCCAACTTTGGGGCTCACTAATTGTAGCCAGATTCCCAACTCAAATGCCTGGGAACTCTGTTGTACTCAGGTACCCCTGTTCTTTCTATGACCCTGGGAAGCCTGTGACCACACTGTTCCCACCTAGGATTCTGTCCTGCTTCACCACTTGAGCACCTTTCAGGCAGGAACTCCCCTCACAGCAGAATTCTAAAACTTCCGATTTTGCATTCCACTGCTGTATCACTTTCTAGTGGCTGGCTTACGGAGCCCCCCACCCCCACCCCATGTGGTTTATCTTCTGATATATCCTCTCAGAGTCACATCTCCACACCTTCTACCTTTTAAAAAGTGGTCATTTTTCTATCTGTTGAATTGCTGCAATTCTTTTTTTAGATCTCAGTTTGAATTCATAGGTGTTCAGAATGATTTGACCTAGCTGAATTTTAAGGGAGCAGGTGAAATTGTGGTCCCCTACTCCTGCCATCTTTCCTCCAATCTCCCCAGCTTATTCTTAACAATGTAGTTCCACTTATAAGTACAGGCTGGAGAAATCTCAACAAAGGGTAGAGGAAACATGCTGTATACTTATGAACCTTGCATTCGTTTTTAATGAGATATGAGGTATGGGTCATTTCATTTTTTTGCATATGAATGTATACTTATTCCAGCACTATCTATTGAAAAGACTATCTTTCTATTGAATTATCTTGACACCTTTGTTGAAATCTGATCATATTTTTATAGATCTATTTCTAGACCTACTGTTCAGTTCTATCAATCTATATAACTATCCTCTCACCAATACTACACCCTATCTTGATTACTATATTTTTATATTAAGTTTTGAGTAGTCCCCCAATTTTGTTAATTACAAAACTCTAGGTCCTTTGTATTTTCATAACATTTTAGAAGCAGCTTGTCAATTTTAACAAAAAAAAAAAAAAAAAAAAGCCTGCTGGGATGATATGATACTTTACGTGGAAAACCCAAAAGATTCCACTCCAAATCTGGTAGCACTTGTACAGGAATTCAATAAAGTGTCAGGATATAAAATCAATGCACAGAAGTTAGTTTAATTTCTATACACCAACAAGACAGAAGAAAGAGAAATTAAGAGTCAATCCCAATTATAATTGTACCCCAAACCATAAGATACCTAGGAATAAACCTAACCAAAGAGGTGAAGAATCTATACTCAGAAAACTATAAAGTACTCATGAAAGAAATTGAGGAAGACATGAGATCATGACCTGAGCCGAAGGCAGAGGCTTAACCCACCGAGCCACCCAGGAGCCCCGCCATTGGAATTTTGATAGGGATTACAGTGAATCTATAGATCTCTTTGGGCAGAAGGGAAATTTTAACAATATCAATGAACATGGAATCTCTCTCTAGTTATTTGTCTTCTTTTAAATTTACTTTATTGATGTTTTATCATTTTCAGTGTGTAGAAAATAATGGTTACTAGGAGCTGGCTGTGAGGAAGATGAGGGATACTGATCAAAGGATACAAACTTTCAGCTACAAAATGAATAAATTTGGTAGATCTATTGTACAACATCGTGATTATGGTTGATGATAATGTATTTTATAATTGAAATTTGCCAAAAAAATAGATCTGAAGCATTTTCATCAGACCAAAAATAAATAAATAAATAAATAAATAAATAGTAATTATATGAGGTGATGGATATATTAACTAGGCGGATTGTGGTAAGCATGTCATAACGTATATGGACATCAAAACATCATGTTATACATCTTAAATATATACAACTTTTATTTGTCAATCATACCTCAATAAGGCTGGGGGAAAACATAATTTTTAAAAAACCAAAGTATATTTCCTGTAGATCTTCCACTGATTTCTTTTATCAGAATAAAGACTTTCCCTTCAAGTTCCAGTTTGGTGAGAGTTTTTATCAAGAACGGATGTTGAATCTTGTCAAACAATTTTTCTGCATCTATTATGATGATCATAATTTTTTTTAATCTTCTGATATGGTAATATTGAACTGATTCTGAAAGTTAGACCAACTTTGCATGCCCAGTATAAATACCATGTGGTTATCACTACTCCTTTTAAGCCACAATTATTATGTTTTAGTCCCTATTTTTATCACTTCACTATTTCAGCAAGTATTTTTGTTTTTTTTTTTTTCTATTTTATGTGTTGGTTCAGGTCATTAGAAGGGAGTAATGAGTAAAGCCAGAAAAATCTCTGCCATTCCGGAACTTATATGGTGCCAGGGCATGCAGGGAAAGTAAAAAATAAACAAATGATCTCAAATGGTATAAGAGAGTTTCAGGTACTATGCTTAAATAATGACATTGTCATTATTTTATAGAACTTCAAGTTCAGAAACAGTACAGGCTCCAAGCAAGTTTTAATAGTGGCTCAATGATGTTCTCAAAAACCCATATACCTTTCCTCACTCCACATTCTCCAATGTCATCTTTACCTAAGATTGAGCCTCCCTTATGGTCATGATTGGGCTGCCAGTAAGCTCGTTTTTGTGGTTTTGCCTATTCAGGTTAAAAAAGTTAAGAAGCTAAAAATCACCTGCAAGACTCCCTTACAGCTACATTTCTATACATAAATTCAGTTCTGACAATTAGAAACACTTGTTTGAGGTTTGGAAGGCAGGAGTGAAGCAGACTATTTTCTATACCTCAATTGGCTAATTCAGCTGGCAAATACAGTTGAGTTTTCTCTGCAGCACTGTGCATTCTCCCTTTCCGGGTTGATGAGCAGTTACAGGGGTAGTTGAAGGGACAACGCTAATGTTATGTTTTGTTTTGTTAATCAATAAATTAAAGCAATGATGCCCATGTTCTGGCTCACATGCTTACAAAGACAAAGACAGTTGCAGTGATCAATGACTGTGGGAATTTCTGAATTCTGCCATAGCTCCAGTAGTGATCTCAGAGGCCCAGTGGGTCAGTTCTGTATTTTTCTCATTTTTTAAAATTTTTCTACTTTAATTCCAGTAGAGTTACCATAAAATGTTACATTAGTTTCAGGTGTACAATACAGTGATTTGACAATTGTATACATCACTCATATTTGTATAGATCAATTTTAACATTGGGATCAATAATCTCTTCTCAGAAGAGTCTTCTATGGATTATATTATATCTCTAGTACTTGAGAAAGCACTTCCCAGAGATCAAGGTACACAGAAATCACTTAATGGTTGACTCTGAATCTGATGTGAACTTCACTCACAGTTGTATCTCAATGTCATGAAGTACAAATGCCAAAGATTCTTGGATTCCAGCAGCATAAAGCAAAATCATAACATTAAGTTTTAAACCTCATTTAAATTAACTAAAACTTAAGGCAGAAAAAAATAATGGAGACTAGAAAGAAGTTTTTTTGAAGAAAGTTAAACCATATTGCTAATCAATAGTAATCATTTCCCATGAAAGAAATTTACTTTTGACTGAAAATGAACAAGTTGTAGTTAATGGTGGGATCTACTGCTATATTAATATAACTTCTGTGAAATGCCATCAGCTTTCTCTGCTTCAGTTCCTCTATCTTTAAAATGGTAGTTATAGTTATAGTTGATGACTTTTATGACTGTCAAATTAAAAGTTATGTTCACAGTGGGAAAGATGGATTTGTGGATTTTAATAACATCTCCTGTGTGCAGCATTGCCAGCAACAGAAAGTCCCTAGGACCTGAGCACTGGTAGGAATGTGTACTCATATAATCAAGGTTATATTTATGAGTTTATAAAATAACATTAATAATGTCCCTTGTCTACCATACTGTCCCAAAGTCTTTTCCTTCCACAGTTGGTGAGAGGAAAATCATTCTTATAACTTTGTGAACCACCTTGAAAAGTGATTTCAATGGGAGCAGAGAGGCTTGCAAAAATAATAATGGACATCTAAGGAGTGCTTTAAAAAAAATCAAGTCTGAGGTTTTGTGGTTCTGAATATCAAGAGAAGTCCCAAGTACAACCAGATCATCTGCTCAAGGAGACCTTGCCCATGTGAAGCAGTGTGTGCCTAGGGTCCTCAACAAAATTATCTCCTTTAATGTCTGGTTTCAAGGCAAGAAACACAGCTAATGAAACTGACCTTCTGTCCAGTAAGCACACTGGATAATTTTTTCTTCCTAATTATGCTTTTGTTTGAGGCTTCCCCCACGTGCTATTCAACATAATTGACCCTATGTCCAGAAAAGCAGAAATTTACTTGAATTCAGGGTTCACTGTCATTTATAAAGCTTTCTACTACAGGTTGGAGACTCAGAATATGGTTGCAATTCACAGACAGCTTTTATAGTAAGGTTCACTAAAGCATCCCTCTCAGAAATGCCAGCATACTAGAGAAGGTGACTAGGAGCCATAGTTCCATGAATTCTCTATGGGTCTCCTGGAAAGACAGTGGAGGGAGCATTGTAAATGATGGTTTGTGCCCAGGACATTGAATGTAGACTCTGAGCAAGAAGCTGGAGTGGACACTGCTCGTAGAGCTACCCAGAACCCCCCTGATCTCTTCTGTTCTTTCTGTGTGACCCTTCCTTAGTTCTGGGGTGCTTTTGATCCAACAGCCCACATTTGCAATGCTAACTTGGATGACTTAGCCCGGGTCTGCTGGAACCACTTACCCAAGCATGCAGAAAGCCAAAAGTGCCTGGAAGTTAACCTCTCCAAAGGGAGTGACTGAAGAGTACAGAGGTATGAAGGCTCAGCTCTCTTCCTCAGGGGAAAGACAGCACTGAAGCATAATATATATCTTTACATACTACATATAGTAACAAGACAAAGACACCTTTTGTGGGACCTCTCAAATTGTACAGATAGATGCCTTTGTCTTATTTCTAGTACCACCTCCCCTGATGCCTTACTAGTTTCTCCTGGGAGTACTTCTTTAATCAGTCACTTACACACAAATCTCTTACAAGTCTTACTGACAGAGATCAAAATAGGGTAAATCCTGTCTCTTAGGAACTGCTATGGACCAAAAGCAGCAAACATAAAAGAGAATGTAAGGATGTACTGTGTTCATAGCACCATTATTCACAATAGCTAAAACATGAAGTAACCCAACTGTCCACCAGTGGATGAAAGGATAAGTGAAATGTGGTATATACAAACAATGGAATATTATTCAGCTCTAAGAAGGAAGGAAATTCTATTACATGCTACAACACGGATGAACCTTGAAGACATTATGCTAAGCGAAATAAGCCAGTCACAAGAAAACAAATAGTGTATGATTCCATTTACATGACGTACTCAAAGGAGTCAAATATATAGAGACAGAAAGTAGAATGTTGATTGCCAGGGGTTAGGGTGAGGGGTGGAGGAATAGGAAATTATTGTTTAAGTGATATAGAGTTGCAGTTTTACAAAATGAAAGGAGCTCTGAAGTGGATAGTGGTGATCGTTGCATAACAACATGAATGTACCACTGAAATATAAGTATGGTTAAAAGTCTATTTTACCACAATAAAACAGTGGAGATGAAAATAAGAATGTAAGGGGGTACCTGGGTGGCTCAGTGGGTTAAGCCTGTGCCTTCAGCTCAGGTCATGATCTCAGAGTCCTGGGATTGAGCCCCACATCGGGCTCTCTGCTCAGTGGGGAGCCTGCTTCCCCCCACTCTCTCTCTGCCTGCCTCTCTGCCTACTTGTGATCTCTCTGTCAAATAAATAAATAAAATCTTTAAAAAAAAAAAAAGAAAAGAAGAATGTAAGGTCTAGAAGTCATTTGTGGAACACTGGATACACTTGGAGAGAACTCTAAGAGGTATGATACTATATGGTGCCTATGGAATACTTCTCAGTGCCGGCTCAAGGAAACAGGCTGTACATTCCAGACATCCAAAGAAGGCCATCAAAACTTACAGAGTCAAAAAAAAAAAAAAAAAAAAAAAAACCTTACAGAGTCAAATGGCCCTCCCTAGAATCAACAGACTTCCTAAGAGTGGCTAGGTTAATATTAGAGCAAGTAGGATATCAAGATTGCCTGGTTGGTGAATGGAGATCAGACACCAGCAGCTATAAGACTTTAATAATAGCCAGTGAGAATTTATGAGCTACCTGGAGATAGGTTCCCAGGGATTCGTCTGGGTGGGGGCTCTGAGTCTGTCAGTTTGTAACATCTTCTAGGAAATATGACATGCATACAAGTCACCCCATCAGAAAAGGCAAAGCATGATGCCATGCCATAAGGAATATACAAGTTGAATACTATGAAAATGCAGAGTAGAAGGAAATTGCTTTCAGAGGAGATCTGCAGCAGCTGAGACCATGTGAACAAAGGCATGGAAATGGTATGTTTCAGGTCATAATCATCTAGAGATTTAGGAGAAGCTGCGATATGAGTTATAAATGCCATGGTATAGTGATTAAAGCATTTATTGACTCCAGCTAACCCTAGAACTTACTCAAGTGTTACTCATATTTAAATGTCACATGTCAACACTCAAGCATGGCAAATGTTCCCAAGATATACAAAGTCATTTGTTACACATGCTCATAGGTCACACACCAGTTCAAAATTTCTATTCACTGTCTGCTTAGCCAGAGTGCTGAAGGGAAGGTTTCAGCACAACAGTCAGATTCATTTTCTTACGTAAACTTCCCTCCTCAAGGATTCTCTGTGTAAGGCCTTTTGATCCAAAGGGAAGGCCCAGTCCAACAGGGGTTTTTCACTTTTACCCTCTCAAAGTACATGCTAATTAAATACACACCTCCAGAAACTCACAAGGTGATGAAAGCTTCCCCCAAAAGAAGTTTTTGCTGGTCTTCACAGCATTAATAACAATAACTATGGTCACTTTCTAGCACATACAAACTCAGAACATTAACAAACTCAGAAGCCTTTCATTGATCACAATCCATACGGAGGCCTGTTAAATATAATTTGAAAATAAAAACTGCTGGGGGTAAAACTCTACATTCACAATCTTCTCAACTAAACCTAATGCTTCCTAGAAAGATGTAACTTCCCAAAACAGAATCACGAAGAAACAGAACATATGAACAGCCCAATTACCAGCAATGAAGTTGAATCAGTAATCAAAAAACCCCCAACAAACAAAAGTCCAGGACCAGATGGCTTCACAGGTGAATTCTACCAAACATTTAAATAAGAGTTAATGTTCTTCTCAAACAAACAAACAAATAAATAAATAAAGAAGGAAGGAAGGAAGGAAGGAAGGAAGGCAAGCTTCCAAATTCATTCATGAGGCCAGCATTACCCTGATACTGAAACCAGATAAAGATACTACAAAAAAGAGAACTCCAGGCCAATATCTCTGATGAACATAGATGCCAAAACCTTCAATAAAACAGCAAACCAAATCCAACAACACATTAAAAGGGTCATATCAAGTAGGATTTATTCCTGGGATGTAAGAGTGGTTCAATATTTGCAAAGCAAGCACATGACACATCACAACAATGAGAGAAATGGTAAGAATCATATGATTATTTCAATAGATGGAGAAAAAGCATTTGACAAAGTACAACACCTATTGATGATTAAAAAAAAAAAAACACCTCCCCCAAATTTCTTGTCTCATTGAGTGGCACCACAGTCCAACCAAGTGCCCCAGCAACATCCTGTATGTCATCCTTGCCTCCTCCCTATCTCTGTGATATCTCTGTGATCAATTAATCACCATATCCTGTTATACCAGCCTTATTTATATTGTTCCATTCACTCCCCTTTTCCCCATCTCCATTTCCATTGCCTTAGTTTAAGTATGACCACAGCTTACTGATTACTTTGACAACCCCCCACATTCGGTTGGTTCTCCATATTACAGTCAGGTCTTTCTGAAGTATAGATGGTAAGAACAAACTCCAAATTCTTTACATGACAAACATGGCTTTGTCAGAGTCACAACATGAAACTCATGACAAACTCAAACTGGAAAATTGGAATATAATGAAGAAAAATTATTTTAAAAGGATTGGGCAGAATTTAGAGTCTAGTAACGGTGGGGTTAAAAACTGCCTCTGTTTGGCCAGGACTTCAGGTTTCCTGGGATTCAGGACTTCCAGTGTTAAAACCTACAAGTCCCACAAAAACCCAGTTCACACTCAGTCACAACCAGGAACCATTACCATCCTAGGGTGCTTGAAAGGGCATGAAAAGGGTATGGTTTCCAGAATCCAGAGAGGAAAGCTGTTTGGAGACCACGAGAGCTGTGGTATTTGGAAGTGGAGCAAAACCCAACCAACAGATACCCATGGGAAGAAAGCCAGAAAAATAAAAACCCACAGCTCACACTCATCATGCTGCCCCATCTCCTACTGGTGCCTCCCACGGACCTAACTAGGAGGTATGGGCAAAGGAGATTACTTGGCGTTGTCACATGGGTCAGTCTAAGGCAGGCAGAAAAGGGAAAACCAGAGAGGTGGCAGCAGCAGAAGGACTCAGTCTGAAATCTTGGGCTTTGAAGATAAAGGAAGGGGGCCATAGTACAAGGAATACAGGTGGTCTCTAAAAAGCTGAAAGAGTTGCGATGCCCAGGTGGCTAAGTCAGTTGAGCATCCAGCTTTTGATTTTGTCTCAGGTTATGATGTCAGGGTCATGAGACCAAGCCGTACATCGGACTCCACGCTCAGTAGGGAGTCTGCTTCTCTCTCTCCCTCTGCCGCCACCCCTCCTCTCTCTCATTCTCTCTCTCCCTCTCTATCTCTATGAATCTCTCTCTCTCCCCCCCTCCCATAAAATCAATCAATCAATCTTTTTTTTAGAAAGCTGGAAAAGTCAAGAAAATGAATTATCTTCTGGAGCCTCAAGAAGACCACAACCCTGCCTACACTGATTTTACTCCCGTGTAGCCCATTTCAAGCTTCTGATCTCCAGAACTATAAGAAAATAAATTTGTGTTGTTTTAAGTCATGATAATTATGGTGATTTGTTACAGCAGAGATGAAAACTACATAGAAGGAAACTTAGAGGGCATCTAGGCCAACATGTCAGCCAATATATAAGCTGAACCAGGACTGTGGGTAGTTACTTCACTCTGCTGTTAGTGTGGAGTTTGGGAAGGTCTTTGACCTGAGAAGTCACATACTCAGAGCCATGCTTCAGGAAGAATTATTCAGTCCCCTCCTACTCTAGTATAGGTGAGACTGCAAAGAGGAATGAAAGATAATCAGTTAGAAGGCTACAGTGAACGTCTGGTTAAGAAGTAAGGGTTTAAAATGAGGTGGAGCCAGGAGACATGGGTAGGAAGACAAACAGGCAGAAATGTTGTCATCATATAAAGAAAGGGACTGTTGGGAGTGAGAGTACACCTGGAGGCAGCGTGCTTGAAAAAGGTAAGGGATCCAAGAGAAACTGGCCAGAGGGCTAATAGTATCCGTGACAAAATATTATAGGAAATTTCAAACTTTTGTTTGACCATTTGAATGAAAAAATAATTTAAATGTTTCCATGGGGTTTCATATCCACCACACTAACAAACTCCATCTTAAAAAGACCAGCAATGAGGGACTCCTGGGTGGCTCAGTCAGCTGAGCATCTGACTCTTGATTTTGTCTCAGGTCATGATTTCAGGGTCCTGAGATCAGCCTGTGTAGGCTCCACGATAGTGGGGAGTCTGCTTGAGAATCTCTCCCTCTGCCCCTCCCCCTGTTCTCACACGCCCACTCTCTTTCTCTAAAATAAATAAAATCTTTAAAAAAAAAAAAAAACCAGCAATGATGTCACTTGTAACCAAGACAAATGAATATATTTTGTCCTCATCTCATTCTCACTCTTAGCCGAGCCACATTCTCCTTATTCAACACAGTACTCTGCTCTCTCAGCCAACAGCCCATTCTCCTAGGTTTCTCACACTCAGTCTCCTTTGTGGGCTCCTCTTACTTCTTCCTCTATCTAAATATCAGAGCTGATCCCCAGGCCGTTCTCTGGTCCACATTCTCCTCCTTCACTTTATCTTTTTGTTTTTTTAAGATTTTATTTATTTACTTATTTGAGAGAGAGAGAATGAGAGAGAGAGAGGTCAGTGGGAGAAGCAGACTCCCTGCTGAGCAGGGAGCTGGATGTGAGACACCATCCCGGGACTCCAGGATCATGACCTGAGCTGAAGGCAGTCGCTTAACCAACTGAGCCACCCAGGTGCCCCTCCTTCATTTTATCTATTCCCCCAACTTTAAACACACTAACACTGCAGTCTCCTCATTTTACATCTCCATCCCAGAACTCTCTTCCAAGCTTAAGCCTCATATATCCAACTGCTTAATTGGTATCTTTACTCGAATATTTTTAAATCCATCTCAATTTTAAAGTACCAAAATTAGAACACTTAATTCCTCACAAAAAGCTCTGTTCCTCCGCCAATCTCCTCATCCTATACTTTGTCCCCAGATGGTCAAGCCAAGCCAAATTAATTTTTTTCTAAATGCCTATATCCAGTCCCAAAGTATTCCTTGTGGGCTATGCTTCCAAAATATATCCTAGGTCTATCCACTTTCCCCCTTCTCTACCTCTAGCATCATGTCCAACTTCAGTCTTTCATCTGTATGACTACAACTGCCTCCTGACTAGTATTCCTGCTTTTACCTCTGTTCCCCCTTAAGATTCAATCTCAAAATAGCAAGAATGATCGTTTAAAATTGGATTCTGGGGGCATCTGGGTGGCTCAGTGGGTTAAGCCGCTGCCTTCGGCTCAGGTCATGATCCCAGGTCCTGGGTTCAGGCCCCACATCGGGCTTTCTGCTCAGCAGGGAGCCTGCTTCCTCCTCTCTCTCTGCCTGCCTCTCTGCCTACTTGTGATCTCTGTCTGTCAAATAAATAAATAAAATCTTTAAAAAATAAAATAAAATAAAATAAAATAAAATAAAATTGGATTCTGCTATTCTCCCATTAAAAATACTTTACTGGTTTGATATTTTAAATCCTATCATCCCCTGATTAAAATACTTCAGATGCTTCCTGTGTCATTTAAAATTAAATACAACAATATGATCTGGTCTCTGTGTATCTTTCCTACTTTATCTCACGTTTCCACTGCTCATTTTGCTTGATTACACAGTACTGGACATTTCCTAGACATCTCTGACCTGGAAATGGACATCTTTAATCTTGGCTCTTCTCCTAGCTTGCTTCTTTTCATTCTTTTAGGTCTCAGTCTAAGTATCATGTCCTTGAAGAAGTCTTCCCTTTTTAATCTGTCCATAGTTCTTGTCCTTTTATTACTTATGGAAATATTACTTCTCCAGCACTTATCACAATTGGTACCTATTTTGTGTTTCTAGTGTTCCCTCCACTGGAAAGTAAGCTCCTTGTGGACAAGCATCGTATGTCTTTTTTTACCAGCCTGTCTCCAGGGCCTGTTTCATATTGGGTGCCAAATAAAGACTTCACAAGTGAGTAAATAAGTGAAACACAGGGCAACTATATCTTGTTTCTTTTGCTCCTAACAACTTGACCATCTGAGGTCATTTAAAGTATCATCACTTTGTGGCGCATGCCTTTGGCTCAGGTCATGATCCCAGGGTCCGGGGATCAAGTCCCGCATTGGGCTTCTTGCTCAGTGGGGAGCCTGCTTCTCCATCTCCCTCTGCCTGCTACTCCCCCTACTTGTGTGCGCATGTTCTTTCTCTCTCTCTAATAAATACATAAAATCTTTTTTAAAATAAATAAATAATCATCATTTTGCTATGACCAAATCTTAGTATGGCCAAAAACAAAACTGCATTAGGGAAAAAAACAGACACTTTTTTCCCTCCATGTTGAACTGATCAGTTTAAACAAGGCTAATACATGACAGAGGATGGCTCAGAATGGGCAAGACTATAACAGACCTTTCCAGAGTCATAATGTCTCTATTGCAGATGACAATGCAGATAGTTTTACTGTGATATTTTTCAAACTGTTTTATAGCCAGTCCTTTTCCACAACTGCCCTTTTTAATGTCTGGTATATTCAGGAAGATTAAACTGCTGACAACCATTTTTTGAAACTAGGCAGTGATACTTGATTTTTTTTTAATTATTTTTCTCCTTATTTGAAGAGCTTCATTTTAGAATCTTAAAAGAAGATCCAAGTTGGATGGTGCTTTCTGGCCTGATTTCTTCATTATTCAGTTAAGCTAACTGGATGTGTTAAATGTGTGAATATTTTGAGAGGATGCAAGCTGACACCCTTGTTTCTAGGAAATTTTTTCTTTATAGTCCATATAGTTTATCATCTTTTGTCAAAGCTAATTGAGATTAATGATCTGACGTTATAGATGTTATTGTTTAATAAAACATGGTTTCTATTAAATACCATTTAATTTTAATTCTGACAAAGTAATAGATTCTCATTTTAGAAAATTTGGAAAAGATTTTTAAAAAAAGAAAAATTTAACCATCTATAAAGTTCCAAGTAGAAATAACCCTTTATTGTTTGCTATTTATCCTTCCAAGGTTTTTATCTACAAATACACATATTTATCCATTCACTCATTCATTCAACACTTACTGAACACCTATTATGTATCATACAGAAGTCTAGATGCTGCTGACCAAGACAGATAAGGTCCATACATTCACAAAGCTTATATTCTAACAATACACGAGAACACTAACAAATAAGGTGGTTTCCATTAGTAATGACAGCTAAGCAGAACACAAAACAAGTAATGTGACAGAGTAAAGGTCATAAAGGATGAGACAGTGAGGGCTGGCTACTTTAAAGAAGGTTAACAGGGAAGACCTGAGAAGAGAATATTTGACCTGAGACCTAAAGAACTAGGAAACACCAGTCACAGAAAGGTATGGTGGAAGGACATTCCAGACACAGAAGGAACAGCACATGCAAAGGAAGAGTCTCACTGTTTCTAGTAACTGCGGGTGTGGCTGAGACTGGAGAACAAAAAGACACAGGCAGGGATCTCTCATATTCATTATGCATTTTTAAAGATTTTATTTATTTTATTTATTTATTTATTTATTTATTTATTTACTTGAGAGAGAGAGAGAGAGAGAGCGCGTGCTCATAGGAAAGAGGGAAGACTCCCCACTGAACAGAAAACCTGACTGGACTCCAGGTTCCAGGACCCTCAGATAATGACCTGATCCAAAGGCACATGTTTAATCAACTGAGCCACCCAGGCACTTCTTCATTATGCATTTTGACCAGCTTCATGCATACCTTTTTATTCATGATATTTTTGACCTAGAAAATTTAAACTTTTGTATTGTCAGATCCATCAGTTTTTTCTTTGTTGTTTTTTCCATTAGAAAGTCCTTTACCTAACCTTCAGTTAGAAATATAACCACCTATATCTTTTTCAAGCACTTCTATTTTTCCACAGTGTATTATGAGATATGATGGAGATTTAAGTGCTCCGTAAGTCATACCTGAGTATACTTTTTTTTTTAAGATTTTATTTATTTATCTGACAGAGATCACAGGTAGGCAGAGAGAGAGGAAGGGAAGCAGGCTCCCTGCTGAGCAGAGAACCCGATGTGGGGCTTGATCCCAGGACTCTGGGATCATGACCCGAGCCGAAGGCAGAGGCTTTAACCCACTGAGCCACCCAGGTGCCCCTAACTTTTTGAATAATCTTTGTTTCCTGCTAATTTTGATGGCACCATTATCATATGCTTATTTCTTATATTTAAGACTAATGAAGAGAAGAGTGATGTCAGTGGAATGACCTGAAAGTCTTTAGGACATTTATTCTGGCAATAGCTTAGAGAAAGAATTAAATGGTCAAGAGCTTCAAAGGTGGAAAACCAGTTGGAAAGCTACAGTCATCATCCAGACACAAGATGCCAAAGGCCTTGGATTAGGGCCATGACACTAAGAAAGGAAGAGAAGTCATGGGTAAGGAAAACACTGAAGACATCAAGCAAGCAAATTCATCAAAATGACTGGATGGAGGGCACCTGGGTGCCTCAGTCAACTGAGCAGCTTGAGTCATGATCTCATGGTCCTGAGATCAAGCCCCACATCAGGCTCCACACTCAGCTTCTCCCTCTCCCTCTGCCCCTCCCATGCTTTTCTTTCTCTCTCTCTCTCTCTCTCTCTCTCTCTCTCAAATAAATAAATAAATAAAATCCTTTTTAAAAATGACTGGATGGGGGCACCTGGGTGGCTCAGTCAGCTGAGTGGCTTCCTTAGGCTCCAGTCAGAATCTCAGGGTCCTGATATGTAGTCCTGTATTGGGATCCCTGCTCAGCAGGGAACCTGCTTCTTCCTCTCCCTACGCTACTTCCCCTGCTTGTGCTCTCTCACTCTGTCAAATAAATAAATAAAATCTTAAAAAAAAAAAAAAAAAGACAGGATGGGTGGCTGAAAACAAGGAGAGAGAAGCAAAGATGATTCTGAGTATAACTCAAAGTGTAATACCTCCCTATCTTGACCCATGCTGCTACTTCACACTTAAACAATCACTCATACTTACCATTCAAAACTCAAAGTAAAGATTGGAGCAATGCAAAATCCACCAGGTTTTTCTCGTAGCACATCAGAAGTAAAAATTGAGAAGCCAAATAAATGAGTCCCACACTAATATTAAGGTTACTGAACCCATCTAACCCATATCCCTATCCCAAAACCTTGCTTATTTGGAATTCACCCTCAATGGGCTAAATTACACTTGTTTCACCTCCAGCTTTCCAAATCTTGACTTCTCCTTCTTTTTCCTTCAGGGCAACTGATGTGGCTTCCCTCTCTCCCTCTTCCTGGATTAGCCTCACCAACAGGAGGAATTCAGTTGACCCTTTGCCTATAATCAATGCTAAGATAGTCAGTAATTCTTGGTTATAAATCACTCTTCAACAAACTTAATCCACATCCTTCTTATTCTCCAAGGTAGCCTCCATAGTATCTAATGAATGTCTCTCTGTAGAAATTCTTCCAACTCAATCACTTAGTTAGAACAATTCTCCCAGGTATTCTTCCTAGTGGTTTCAGAGGTGAGGGAAGCCATCCATCCTCTTTTATGCCACTCCACTTTTCTAGACAGTCAAAATTACAGAAGATTTGAACATTATATGAAAATTATATGCTGCCACCTACTTCTGTCTATGGCACTATAATGCATAGAGTTATGAAAGTGTTTATCATGTTTACTTTTTTTAAGATTTTACTTATTTGATAGAGAGAGACACAGCAAGAGAGGGAACACAAGCAGAGGGAGTGGGAGAAAGAGAAGCAGGCTTCCTGCTAAGCAGGGAGCCCAACTCAGGACTTAATCCAGGACCCGAGATTATGACCTGAGTCAAAGGCAGACACTTAATAACTGAGCTACCCAGATGTCCCTATCATGTTTACTTTAAGAATATTAAGACAGAAAGGAGATTGGTGGTTGCTATCAAAGTGACTACTCAGTGGATACGAGATTTTCATTTTATGAAACATTCTCAAAGTAGATAGTGGCGATGGTCACACAACAGCATGCATGTACTTAAGGCCACTGAATTGTATGCTTCAAAATGGTTAAACTGGTAAATGTTATGTTATGTGTGTGTTATCACAACTGTTTAATTTATGCTTGCTTATTTTGTTGTTGAGGATATCTAAACCAGATTTCAAAATGCCTTCTCTATAAATATCAATGGGAGGATTGTCTGACTATATTATTAATATTCTCAATTGCACAGTGGATCATGTTTCCCTTTAAGACTAGCCGACAGGAAGCTTTGAGCCCACTCTAGCCCTTCCATGACAGTGCACAGGATTTCACAGCTTGTCTTTTTGCACTAATTCCAGACTCCATTGTACTTTACTATCTTTATTTTTCCTTTGCTTCATTTTTCATTCCTATTTTCAATTTCTTTTATCTTGCTACCATATATGAATCTTTGTAAGATACCTGAAATCATTTTAAGAATCTGGCAGAATATAAATAACCTAAACATCAAAGTCTGACCAGATAAAGTGTTTGCTTATTTTGTCTTTCATAATGTGGTCTCTCTTCTTGGTATAAACTCCAAAATGGTCCTTGCACTGAGATCTCTAAGAATTCCTATTAGACTTGAGACACATTTTTATTAGATAATTAGCTTCCTCATAGTGAACTTCTTTTTCGTGACTTTATTCACACCTGATATTTTCTTTGGTTAACTGAACCGTCAAGCAGCATATTACAAATGCAGTGATAATGATGAAATGTCCTTAACTCTGAGTAGCAGCCACTGTTGAGAAAACAAATCGCACTTACTCTCTGTCATATTTTTACTGCTTTCCATGATTACAAGGAGAAAGAAGCTTAGCAATGCCTTTTTGTCCAAAGTACAAAAACAAAAAACAAACAAACAAAAAAAATGGTACATGTTAGGAAAAAAAATAGACCACTATGATGTACATTTTTCTTATTTTTATAGCAAATTGGAAAGCACATAAATAATTCCTCAAAGCAGCAATGCAAGCTTCTTCTTTTTTTTTTTTTTTCAAGAGAGGGAGTCCCATAAAACAGAGGCTGGTTATAACAGCAGACAATATTTTTCAATAAAAATTTCTGCAGTTGGTATGAAACAAAGACAATGAATGGACACTTAAAATATGTCTTGGAGAGGCACCTGGGTGGCTCATCTGTTAAGCATCTACCTTCAGCTTAGCTCATGATCCCAGGGTCTTGGGATCGAGCCCCACGTCGGGCTCCCTGCTCGGCAGGAAGCCTCCTTCTCCCTCTCCCACTCCTTCTGCTTATGTTCCCTCTCTCGCTGTCTCTCTGTCAAATAAATAAATAAAATCTTTTAAAAAATAAAAACATATGTCTTGGAGATTCGACAGATCATGGGCAAGATTTTCCTGCTGACTAACAATATGGTGGCATTAACAGAGTTTATCTATTCCCTCAACAAATGCAGGGTCCATCTGAAAGCCTCCAATGTCAATTACTGGGGCCCACTGTGGACCCCAGGGATTTGGGGAGAAAAAAGCAGAAAAAGAGTAAAGAAAGGGCCAGAACCACATGCATAGACTTTAAACCCTACCTTTAAGATGCTGAATTGATCTGTTCTGAATTCTCTCTTGAACCAGAAAGGTAATGACTTAAAGATGAATGTCAGATGCATTACCAGGTATTATCTTATGCTGAAAAAGCATCAAGATTTATAACTATTAGAAAGCCAGTTTTGTTGTTGCTTTGGAAGATGTTGGTTTTCTGGTACAAACATGTTCTCACTTGAAGCTCACAGCAGTCATATTCAAGCTAACTAGGAGACACTTTGAGAAGCAAAGTAATTTCTAAACAGGTACACAGAGAGTAAATGGCAAGATCAGAACTCAAAACAGGATCTGTTAGGGTTCAGCACCAGAGCTTCACAGGCTCACTCTGCAACACTGACAAAAACGCTCTCACACACTTGTGAGGAACACAAAGAAAATGCTGCCGCCCCAAAATAGAAAAGTTCAAAGATGCTGCGACTGTCATGAAATTGCCTGGATTGTGAGTGCAGGAAGTAAAATGCACCTGGATTTCCTAACTCTGGGTCCAGAACTCATGCACCACAGCACAAGCAGGAGTGTGGCCACAGGCAGGCACACACAAACCCACATGTGCACGCACTCACGGAGAGTAGCAGCCGCTCAGCTTTACAACTGCAAACTACTGATAATGCCAGAGAAGAAATGCATCACCTTACACTGAAGAATCTGTGAAAGCAGAAAAATCAATCAACCGTTTTAATAAAAAATGTGAGAAACTGAGAAGATGAGTTATGGTGCAATCACTTCAGGCGGATCTGGCTGTTTTGCTATTAATCATTTCTCTACTGTGCAGTCAGCAGAACTTTATTTAAGTCTATTCAGTGCTTTATTGGGTCTGTTTCAGAGGCACTGTGACCAAGTGGGATGAGATTATAAAATCATCATTGTATCCTAAGGATTGGGAACTGTGCTCATAATTGCAGTCTTCAAGTAGAAAAGATTAACCCCGGAGAAAGACAGTCATTTTCCCCAAGACTGGAATATTGAAATTTCCTGACATGACAACTGACATTCTAACAATTACAAATCTCAGACTTAAGTTAAAATCTTATACCAATCTTCAATCACTACCTTTCGGTTTTAAGAAACAGTTCAAATAAGATTAGATTAATACCTTATAACTAGGGTCTTAAGTTTTCTTATGGTTCAAGTTATTTACCTTCGTCTTCTGATCCCAGACTAATACGGGAATGTCAGTGACTGTCTCAGATACCCTCCTGGTGTCTGATTCTGCTAGTTACTGAGGTGTCTAGAGAGAATAGGGAACATTTTCTACCAAGCCTCTCAAACTGACACACATGAGCTGACTGGAAACCTAAAACATCCAAAATCTTGAAGAAAAGGCATAAACTTTGCAAGACACTGGTCAAAAAAAGTAATAATGCCTTTAAGGATCCATCACCACTAATCCCTCAGTGGTACGCTCTCTAGGTCCAAGCAAAGCCCCGGGGAATGGATGTAGCTGTGTTGTCTCCAATGCTGATGACCCTTCTTGAATCAAGCTTGACTGCCATTAGGTTCCCAACATCAAGAGCTTGTCTGAGGTGGAGGTTTCAAGTCTCAGCATCAATCCAGACAGCATGAATGGGGTCCCTTCTCTAAATATCATAATCCCTCCTAAGTCAGAGCCACCTGAAGCAATGGTTTTCTTTGTATTAGATCAATTGTTTTCTATTGCTTAGTGAAGGAAAAACCCCAAACATAAAACAAAAGGATACATTTGCTGAGGAGCAGAATATTTTGTCTTCTTACTTCGATTCCAATACATCTTTAAAGCACCTTTAACCCTTTATGACTCCCTCCCCTTACATTCTGCCCCAAGGTTGAAATAATCATAACACTTTATGAGGCGTTTTGTATCCTACGAGTTTGCTATCCTGATATCCAGTGGCCCTGGCCATGGGCTCCGCTGGCCTCTGTGCATTTGCTTGCTGGGCTATCCTACCCTGAGTTCAGTCTTCCTGTGCCATTTCGTGGCACCGTGCTCTCTCTACCTCCCCAAAAGCCTCCTCTTTCTAATTTGTTACCTACTTTCTCTGCAACTACTGCACCAAAAAGACCTCATAACTCCCTAAGACCTTAAGTGTCCTCGCCTTTAGCAAAATCATCGCAGGAAAACACCTCACTAACCATACTCCAGTTCCTCTAAAGGTGCCCATCTTGGCCCACTGGAAAAACCTGAGACTTCACTGTTCTAGATCCCTCTGGTTTTTCGCTGTCAAATCTACCAACCAGTCTAGTCTCGGGACCAGTAGAGCTGACAAGCTAATTGTTAAGTATTTCTGACCTCACAAACACAGATAGCATGATATGAATGAATCACTGTCAGTATCTTCTAAGTCTGTTGGGTAGTATTCAGGTCCTTAAGCATGCAGATAAATGCTATTCATCTCAGTCCTATTGTTTGGGGTGCAAAAGAATATCTTTTGGATAAAAGGTGAGAAAGATTATTCTCTAGGAAACTATCTTTCTTTCTATAGCTTTCTCCTTTTTCTCCTTTCAAAGTATCTATTTGCCATGTGTAGTATACTCAGGTAAAATTGTGACTTCCTATTTAGAATAGGTGAATGGAGCAAAGAAAGAATATTTTCACATAAATTAAATCTTCTGATTCCTTTTATCAGCCCTTTCCAAAACATGAATTATATATACATAGACCAAATGATGAGTTTCTACACAAAATAGTCATCAATTTTATATAGATCAGTAAAAGCATATTCATTCAGATTCCATTAACTTGACACTTCTCATGAAGTAGGTTTAGCTGTATTCTGTGAAAAATCACTGTCCTAAGCAAATGAAGACAAAGTAAGAAGTAGGCAATATATGACATCAATCTTCAATCTCTTCTAACTACATCTTTTCAAGAGTTCTAGAATAATCAGTATATACATATTACAGAGATCTTCATTCATCAAATCATTGTTATTTTGTTTGTGCCAAATATCTACCCTCAAGGAATTTACAATCTGGTACCTACATACTACAAATTTCCTTGGCAATCATTATTATGGTGGGATTTTTAAGTTATCTAATACCAGAGACGTTTGTATGTAATAAAGCCACTATACAATAAGTTGTGAAACATTAACAATAAATATCCCATGACTTTATGACTTAGCCTAAGAACTAGAACATTCCTGAGATCTCTGTATTAACCTGCATACACCTTTCTTATCCCCTCATCTGTCTCTTCCCACACTCCCACCAGAACTAACCACCATCCTGAAATTTGTCTTTATCATTCCTTTGCTTTTCTTACAGTATTACTCCATATGTATGTATTCTTAAACATTAAATTAAGTTTTGCGGGTTTATAAACATTCTTAAAATTAAGTTGTATTAAGTTGTATGGATTCTTTTGTGACCTGCTCTGTTTCATTCAATATAATTTTTTTAAGATTCCTCCAAGCTATAGCTGTGTAGCTGTGATTTGTTCATCATCACTGCCATGTAATATTCCATTTACTAATCTATTCTCATGGTGATGAACATCTGGCTGTTTCTAATAATTTTCTATTATAAATAACAGTGCTGACACTGCTGAGAACATCCTTGCATGTGTGTGGTGTTTATATGCATAAGTTTCCCTAAAATATACCTAGGAAAGTGCCAAGGTATATTCATGTCTGCAATATAATACTAAAGATCATTTCAAAAATGGCTGTACCAACTAACACCTCCCTCAGCAATTTTCCATTGATCCACGTACACTCCAACAGTTGATACTGGCAGATCTGTCTTTTAAATTTTGCCAATTTGGTGAATATGTAATGTCATATCTTCGTGGTTTTAATTTACACTACCTTGATCATCAATAAAATTGAGCACATTAGTCTATATTTTCAGGCCATTTGGATTTCTTTTGGAAAAGTCTATCTAAGCCTTTGTTAATTTTATATCAGCTTGTCTTTTTCTTATTGATTTGTAGGTATTATTTATTGATCAATAAAATCATATTGATTTGCAGGTACAAGTCCTTTGTCAATTACATCTCCTGATTTGTGACTTGTGTTTTCATTCTCTCTTTTTTTTTTTAAGATTTTATTTATTTGACAGAGGTCACAAGTAGGCAAAGAGGCAGGCAGAGAGAGAGAGAAAGGAAGGGAAGCAGGCTCCCCGCTGAGCAGAGAGCCTGATGCGGGGCTCGATCCCAGGACCCTGAGATCATGACCTGAGCCGAAGGCAGAGGCTTTAACCCACTGAGCCACCCAGGTGCCCCTGTTTTCATTCTCTTTATGGTGCCTTTTGTTGAATAAAAGTTCTTCCTATTAATGTAATTGAATTTATTGGTCTATTCTTTCATGGTTAATGCCTTTTTTGTTTTAAGAAATCATACCCACCTCTGAAGCAAAAGAGATTAGAAATCATTCCTTTGATCTATTAATTATTTGACCTTAAAAATTATATAATATAACTTATTTGAAAGTATTCTATAATTTTAACCAGTATTTGGGATTCAATAGGACCATGTGGATCACAATCACCTAAGTGTTTTTAAAATGCTAACTCACTAATAGGTGGGAAATGGGTTAAATAGGGGATGGGGATTAAGGAGTACACCTGTTGTGATGAGCACTGGATGATGTATGAAGTATTGAATCACTGTATCGTACAACTGAATCTAATAGTACACTGTATGTAAACTAACTGAAATTTAAATTAAAACGTTAAAAAATAATACAAAATGCTAACTTACAGTCCTTAATTTTTTTTCGACAAACATTTATTACATAACGTTTATATGGACAGGTCTATTCTAAGCCTGAGAATACAGAAGTAGACAAAACAAACAAAATATCTCTAATACTCTGTGGTTTACTTGTATGAGAGAGAAAGAAGATAAGCAATACATGGGTAAAATTCATGGATGCCTTCTCTGTATTTGTCTTCTTCCTTTTGTTTCTCTATTCTGGGACACCTAGCTTTTCTAACTGTTCTACTACAGCAACGACATCTTTGCAGGTGTTACCAGAAAACTGAAGCTATGACGTATGTTTCGCCTTGAGGAGTTAATCCTAAGGAGAGCTGCTAGCATAGAATGCTAGTAAGTTGTAAACTCTCACTTCTAACATACAGAGCACGTTGCTTTAATTAAGTACTGATCTGAACTTGGCAGAAGCCTACCATTCTGACTGATTTGACTGTTTGAATACCTGATCATACCAATAAAAGAACCAAGACCTTTGCTTTTATTTAAAAATACTAAGCTTTTTTCTTATTTGAAAAAAACTGGTTCCTTTAACAGTAAATTTAGATCTTATATTTTGGATTTACAATAAAATATTAACATAATATCTTTGGATACCTATGGAAACTGCACTTTGGGAAAGCTCTAAGTTGGAATCAAGTCAGGAAAAAGAGTCTTCACATCTAATATTGTTTAAGGCTTCTGTACAGAGTGTCTATTTGCAATTTAGCTCCCAAATCCCCCTCATGCTCTCAACTGCATCGCAGGGAATAATCGCCTGAGAACTAGATTTCTCCAAATCCCTACAACAGAGTTCTGGGTTAGAGATTGCCAGTAAGAGGCATCAGGCATGAGTCAAAGGTAGGAGAGAGGAAAGCCTGCTCATTTGTTCCCTAGCTACAGTGGACATGGGCCCCTGCAGATGTGGGACTTTCCAAGCACCTCTATACATTTCCTCATGCATTTCCTAACTTGGTGCTACAGGTTTGTGAAGTTCCAGCAGTTTGCTGATGCTGAATTTGGCAGAAAGCCAAAAAGTGCTGGTGAAGCTGAGATCTAGCAATGGCCTTCCTTGCTATTCTATACCCCAGTTCTTCTAATGGTTATAAAAACAACTAACTACCTGTATTAAATCTGCCTCTTGCTCAAGATACACAGAGAAGTTTTTGTTTTCTAAACTAAATCCTGAGTAATACAGCATTCCATTACATTTCCTTTTGCCTCTTTTTTGTTTTCTAAATCCCAAATCATGATTAATTTGATTAATAGCCTTCAAACACAGAAGGCACCGCCCCCTCCAGATTCCTGAACTGGAGACCTGAAGCCCCAGAAAATTGAACCTTTAAGGAAACTGATTGGGAGCCCAATAGATCCTTTGAACCATAGAGAAAACAAACATTAACAGGAGAAGTTATATTTCATTTCATTAGTATTGTGGCCATAAAATTCTGACAATATGTAGGAACTTCTATTTATTAATATGTATGTGTAAGTACTAAAGTGGCCTTTTTGAGAATTACGTATTTTGAGCATCTGATCAGGTAATTAAATCTGCTAAACTTTAAAGTTCATATCACTACTAAAGGCCAATTTACTAAACATTCAAAATATGCCTTACAATTTAGCATCTGTGTTAGTTTCATAGGGTTGTCAAAGCAAAGGACCATAAACTTGAGTGACTTAAACCAAAGAAACTTATTGTCTCACAGAAGTCTGAGATTAAAGTGTCATCAGGGCCATGCTCCCTCTGATGGGAGCATGAAGGCACTAGGAGAATATCTGCTCTTGGCCTCTCTCCTAACTTCTGCTGGTTTGCTGGCAATCTTTGTTGTTACTTGGCTTGTGGGCTCTCACCCTCATCTCTGCCTTTATCTACACGTGGTGCTTTTCCTGGTGTGTGTCCATCTCTGTGACCACATTTCTCCCTTGTTATGAGAACACCAGTCATATTGGATCAGGCCCACCTTAATTATCTCATTTTAGCTTGATTACCTCTGTAAAGACCTATCTCCAAATAAGGTCATGTTCTGAGTTACTAGCAGTTAGAACTCTAACATATCTTTTTGGAGGGACACAATTCAACCCGTACCTTTATACTTAAGAACTGTCTCTTGCTAGTGTCCTCAAGGCAAACATCACCAATACATCACAAGCCACATTCTGAACCTAATAATATCCTAACAATTGAACAGAACTAGAGCTTGGTCCTTTAAGTTTTCTACCCATATGTCACTCAAATGAAAAGACTGCCTGCCAACTCTAGATGAGCTTGATCTTTTTGTTTCATACTGTACATTTAGATCTTTTCTTTAATTATAAAAACAATTTTTGATTATAAAAATTCAGGCCATTTAGAAGTGAAAAAAACAAATATATTTTCCAGCCTCCTCTCCTCTCCACCTCAAATCCCATGTCACAGAAAGGTTCCATTCAGAGTACATTCTTCCAGATCTTTTTAATACATGAACATATAAAACATTTTTCTCTTTTGTGCTTACCTGAATTTTCTAACATGTCTGAATGAACACATATGGCTTACCTAAAAAAGAAAAAAATGAAAGCTTTTAAAAAATGAAGTGGAAATTTTATTCCAAGTTATCTTAAGTGTATTTCTAGAATTTTAGGCAAAAACCAGGAGAGAAATCCCTTAGTGGGGAGAAAGGCAACTTACTTGCTTGCATATTGTAACAGAAATACCTCAAGTTCATTATCAGCTCAGTTATTATTTAATTGGGAAGGAACCAACTAGTGTAGTTTTTGGCACACAATAGCTGCTCAATAAATATTAATTAATTAATTAGTAAGACAAAAAAAGTATTCTTGAGGAAACCTCTTTTGGGACCAGAAAGTCTGGACTAGGAATTTGAGGGGGCACAGGTGGTGTTGTCATTGCTTCTTCCAAGGAACAGTTGGGAGTTTCAAAGAGAAAGGAGGCTATGTGAGGTTAAAGGCTGGCTATGCAGATGGTGTCAAAGAAGGAAATTTAGATTTCTGGACTGCAATCTAAAGCACCAAAATGATAAGCTCTGGGCTAGAAATGCAGCACATGTGAACAGTACAAGGAAGCATATGTTTGTACAAAAATGAACTACTAATCTGAGTAAAAGGTCCTGAAAATGGAGCAGAAGATCTAGACTCTGGTTGAAGCTTTGCTTCAATTAAACATAATTAAACCGAATCACTGAGCCACTTTCATCCAAGTCACTTTTTAAATGAGAACACAGTGTCCACAAGGCCTTCTCATCTTAATATTCAATGTATCTACAAAAGAGAGAGAAAAATTATAAAGTGACATTAGGTATCCATCCACTAAGGAAAACTAGCGTGGAAGGAATTACGAGAATGTCCAAGGTACCTGTCCTCAAGACAATGTTAACAAAAGACTCACAGATAATCCTCAAAGTCTCAGATGACTCAGATGACATGCAGGGTGTGGGCAGAGAAAAAAAGAAATTTTGATATTCTTTCAAACAAAGACAAATGCAACATTCTGGTTGCCTCAGACTTGGTAAACAGCTGCAAAGAAATGGAATATACTGGTTTATGTGAAGTAAGGAAAGACAGAATTTCATTTAGTGTAAATAAGGCATACACTTACTTGGAGAGTCTTAAATGCAAGGATAAAAACACCCAAAAGAATATAGGGGTGAGGAAAAGAGAAGAAATCAACTCTAATAGTTCATTTGTTCCTTCATTCATTCAATCTAGATGATATTCGAAACATTTAACAACTGGTCTGGTACAACCAGGCAGAATGTACCCTTTGGCCAATCAGAAGAATGTCAGCTGTAAAGAAATGGTATAAAGGCAGGAGGCATCTGGTGCACATATGCTGGTCGCCTACCATCCCTCCATTCAGCAACTGACTGTGTAAGAACGGTGTGTGTGTGTGTGTGTGTGTGTGTGTGAAAACTTATGGGACACTTTAAATCACATAAATTCCTATCTTATGTGACATCCTCAGTCCAAATTATTGTTAATAAAATTGTAAGATTACGTATTTTCTCTACCAAGAAAAAGTTCTGAAATTTGCATCTAATTTAAAAACTCATTTTACGGCAAATATTTGGCTTAATCCTATGTTTGACCAGTTTCAAATCTTTTATGCCATGTTTTGCTCATTCTTGGGTCACTGGAGTAAAGCATCCAATAGTTTTAAGTGTTTCTCTACACTTTGTATTAATGAGAATGTTTCTCTTGCTTTTACATAGGAAACCTAACTTAAATAGGTATTAAATTTGTGAAGTCTCAAAAGTAACCTCATAGAAATTTGAAATAAATATTCCATTGTTCTCCAACATTTATCATTCCTAAGAATTCTGAGCCAGCCAGATTTTTACTCCTTTGCAGGGAAACATTATATACATTGGGATTTTTCTCTTTGTCTGAGTGTATTTTACCAGTAACTATCTAGATGTGATTTTCTTTTTTTTAACTTTTTTATTCTCTTTTTTCATTTTTATAGATTTCCTGCAGGAAATATTTCTGCTTTTATGACTCTATTAATGCTTGTTTCTACTTCTCTGTCTGTCTTTATTGTATTCTTTTCTTTTTCAAAAGAGCTATAACTCTTATGAACAAATAGTTTTCTAAGATACATATATATTGTATATCTGTGTATTTATACATACACATGATGTATATACACATAATTTTTAGCCTCATAATTTACACACACGCATAATTTTTAGCCTCAGCCTCTGAACCAGACTATTTCCTTTCTTCCTTCCCCTGGCTCTGCTACAATTTTTCCATTGGTTTCATGGTTTGTGACAGATGTTGCTGAGGGATTTGCTGTTGTTCTCATCAACAAATGTGGAGCGGTCTGATCAGACATCATGTTTGTCAACAGACAGATTTTTGGGGGGATCTCCTTGACTTTGTTCAGTATATGTCTGTGTGATGATCCAATCCCCTCTCAGATCTAAAATGAAGAGCTTATTGATGTACCCAGTCATGGCTGGCAAGTGGTAGATTTGCGATGAAAACACAGCCCTTTGACTTCATACTTTTCCCCAATGCTACAGCATGAGAAGAGCCAGATGTACTCAGGTATGATAGATGAAGGAGTAATGGCAATATTTACAAAGGTATGCCTACGTAGGTATACATGGAAATAATTAATGTAATTCATAATGACAGTCTTTGTTTAATGACTATAACAAAAGAGTATTCAAAAATAACACTAAAATCAAAGATGATAGAGTAAAATATATTGTTACTGGGATGGTATAAGCAGAAAGCTCCTTTCAGCTTATCCAGAGTAATCCAAAAGGCACTATATATTGAAGGGAATTGAAGAACTTCTTTCATATTCATAACATATGCTTGATAATCCTCCCTCCTGGCTCTCCTACTTGCCCTAAAAGTGCCTGTTGAGTTATGTAATTGCAAAATGAAATGCAGCATGAAGAGTGATTTTCCATTTTATGCTATCCACTGATTAAGTGATCCAGTTTACAGCAATGTCAACAGTCATTAAGAAAAGTCAGAGATTAGATACTGTATAAAAACAGACTAAGCAAATGAATAAGTAGCTTAAACAGCTTTTAGAACTTGCTGAGACTTAATAATGAGATTTTATAATGAAATTAAAAACTAAATCACCTGTAAATAATGATATTAGTAATGCACAAATCTATGGCACTGCCACGCATTTCCCATATGCCTTCCATGGTCCTTCAGTAGCAAGTCCTTTATGTAACAGTCTTGACTCTGAGGGATCATTGTCATAGGATCACCCTGAACTCTTCAACGTGACAGAGAAAGTCTGGAAGCCACTCATCTGATACTATTGTCCCACTCACCAGAATCTCACTAAATATTTAATAAGCAACAAATTGTTAAAAAGCCAGTTAGCACAGAGCACCCAGGTGGCTCAGTTGGCTAAGTGTCTCTCTCTTTTTTTTTTAAAGATCTTATTTATTTTTTAATTAATTAATTTATTTACTTATTTATTTACTTATTTAATGTTTTGACACAGAGAAAGAGAAAGACAGAGACAAAGAGCACACACAGGGAGAAGCAGACTCCCCACTGCGCAGGGAGCCCAACGAGGGACACACTTAACTGACTGAGCCACCTAGGCACCCCATTAGCGTCTGACCCTTGATTTCAGCTCCAGTTGTGATCTCAGCATCTTGGGATCGAGTCCCGTGCTCTGCACAAAATCTGCTTGTCCTTCTCTCTTTGCTCCTCTCCCTACCTGTGGGCACTCTCTCTCTCTAAAATAAATAAGGAAATACAACTTAAAAAAAAAAAAAAACCCAGTTAGCATGACCTCATACTCCTTTTAGAAATTTAAATCCAAATCTCTGTAATTTAATTGTAGAAAGATAACTGTATTTTTTATGATTCAGTCACCTAAAAGCCTATCAATAATTCACTTCTCAATTCTATGATTATTTATACTTTTTCATTTTGAATAAAAACAAAATAATTCAAAGAAATCACCCCCCAAAGATTATGTAAGCAAAAATCATTTGGCTTCAGATCCACTGATTTTTAAATTATCATTTTAATTAAATTTATTTGAGTTTAGTTGACACAGAATGTTATATTAGTTTCAGCTGTACTACATAGTGATACAACAACTCTGTATGTTCTGTTGTGCTTCCTGCAAGTGTAGCTACCAGCTGCCACCAGTCAACACTATTATATTCCATATGCTGTACCTTTCTTTCCTGTGACTTGTTCATTCCACAGCCTTATCTCCCATTGCCCTTCATCCATTTTGCCCATTCCCCAATCCCCTCCCCTCTGAGAACCATCAGTTTGTTCTCTGATTTTATAAGTTCTCTGTTTCTGCTTTTTGTTTATTTGCTCTGTTTTTTTTAGATTCCACATATAAAGGAAATCATATTATTTGTCTTTCTCTGCCTGGCTTATTTCACTTAGCAAGCATAGTACCTTCTATATCCATCCACAATATTGCAAATGGTAAGCTCGCATCCTTTTTATGGCTGTTTACTATTCCTCTCTGTGTGTGTTTGTGTGTGTGTGTGCGTGTGTGTGCGCGCGCTCGCGCATATGCGCGCGCTACCTATATCCATTTATCTATCAATTGACACTGAGGCTGCTCTCATATCTTGACATTTGTAAATAATGCTGCAATAAACCTAAGAGTGGTTTTATCTTTTTGAATTAGTGTTTTCCTTTCCAGTATTTACTGGGTAAATACTCAGTAGTGGAATTATTGGATCATATGGTAATTCTATTTTTAATTTTTTGAGGCACCTCTATACTGTTTTCCACAGTGGCTATATGAATTCACATTCCCATTAACAGTGCACAAGGGTTCATTTTTCTCCACGTCCTCAACAACACTTGTTATTTCTTGTTTTTGTTTTGTTTTAAACATTTTTTTAATTTATTTTCAGCATAACAGTATTCATTGTTTTTGTACCACAACCAATGCTCCATGCAATCCATGCCCTCTCTAATACCCACCACCTGGTTCCCTCAACCTCCCCCCCCCACCTCTTCAAACCCTTCAGATTGTTTTTCTTGTTTTTTTTTTTTAACTTTAGCCATTCTGACAGGTATAAGGTGATGTCTCATTGTGGTTTTGATTTCCATTTCTCTGATGACTAGTGACGTTAATCATCTTTTCATGTGTCTGTTGGCCATCTTTATGTCTTCTTTGGAAAAATGTCTATTCAGGTCCTCTGTCCATTTTTTAATCAGATTATTTGGGGGTTTGGGTTTTGAGTTGTGTAAGTTCTTTATATGTTTTGAATATTAACCCCTTACTAGATATATCATTTACAAATATCTTCTTCCACTTAGTAGGTTGCCTCTTTGTTTTGTTGATGGTCTCCTTTGTGGTACAAAATTCCTCTGAAGTCTGAAGTCATGAAACGAAGGAAAGTTTCATAATCTACCAATATGAGGAAAGGATCTGGGACTGTGGGAAATCTCAGCAGTTGTCTTTTGATAACCACTTCTTTGTTGAGAACCCATAGCCATTTTCCTGTAGTTGATTCTCTCTCCTTGAACTCAGTATGACTGAGGGACTCCTTCCTGACATTACTACCCATCATTTTGGAGGTGACCCATTCTTATTAGTGAGAATTCATGCCAAGCAAAAGCCTGATACCTGCTGATTTCCTGTTTGTATAACCATCTTACTCTTTGACCCCCTTCAGAGGCACTTCCAAATATTATTGATCTGTAATGAGAAAAAGAAGCTGCAAATGGCATGGCCCTCGCTACTGATTCTTCCTTTATCCATGAAATTTATTCATCTTGCCAGAATTTTCACTTTAAGTGCAGTGAGTCATTTTCACTTAAAATTCAGGTGGTTTTTTTCCAGTGAGTAAAAAAAATTTTAAGTAACTTATTTTCCATTTTTCCTGCTCTCTTTAAATGGCATTTCTTCGTATTTACTATCTTCTGTCTTTTCCATTCCAATTATTTTTCTATCAACTTTGCATTTTCATATCCTTTTTTACTATATCCCAAGAATTATGAATTTCTTACTATATTCCAAAATTGTGTTCTACATATCTTACATAATTTCCTAAAATCCCTTTTGCCTTCTGCACTCTTGATTTTAAATCTGAAGCTATGTTTTTAATCTAATTAAACTCTAATCCACATCTTTATTTCTGTATGCCTTTCAAGAAAGCCCTCTGGAGGTACCAGGGTGGCTCAGTTAAGCATCCCACTCTTGGTTTTGGCTCAGGTCATGATCTCAGAGTCCTGGGATTGAGCCCCACATTGGGCTCTGCACTCAGAGTAGAATCTTCTTGAGATTCTCTCTCCCTCTCACTTCCCCTCTCTCCCTCCCCATACTGTCTCAAATTAATTAATTAATTCTTTTAAAAAACAAAAAACAAAAAAACCTCTTTTGTTCATCTCAATCAACTTTCTCATTATATTAGTTTTGACCTTTCAACAAAAAGTTGATGAAACACTACAAGTTTAGTTAATTCCATAAGCAGATGCTACCAAATATTTTATAAATCCTATAGCAGATCTTATCCTAAGACAAATCTTTAAAATTTTATATTTCTGAATTTTCATGTCTTTGTCTTGCCATCCTATTTTTTGAGAAATCCCATGCAGGTTTTCCTTTATCTGATCATGCTGGAATTAGAAAAGGCCTACTAAGGCCCAGGTTTTCCCTCACTGCACATCTGGTTGTTGTTGGGATTTTTTTCAATCTTAAGCATGAATGCTGCTTTATATGGAGTTACATCACAGTTCAGTGAACCAATGGCACCTGCAGCAAGGAAACTTCATGCGTCATTTCTTCCTTGTGTTTGGTTACACAGCTGTGAGAGAGACCAGCTTTCTCCTCTTGAGAGCTTTATGCTTAGTCTGGCCTCTGTACCAGTCACCTGGCTTGGATCTCACAGGCCTCACTCCTGGATTTTCCGCTGGGTGCAAAAGCCAGGATGTGCTACCAGACGTTGCTTGATTTAACTACTGCACAGATCCTGAGGCTACTTTAAGTATTGTTACCCCAATACAGCAAAAGGGATTCTAAAGGTTTTGTGCCCCTTCTAGATCCAGGATCACCCTTTCTTTCCAATAAATGGCATACAAATGAATTTCTTCCAACTACTACTATCCTAGAAAAAAGTGTGAGTCAGCCTTTAGTTTTCCCTCACCTTTAATCCTTTCTTACCTTCCCAAAACTAGAACAGTTTGTCTGTTCTGAATTTATTCAATCCCCTAATCTTTATTGATGGTTTCTTATCGCACCCTACCAACAAATCACAGATTCTCAAGACCCCTTTCCTGGAATACCCTCAATGCTAACACACATACACCACGCGTAAATGCATATACACATTTATACACATAGTTACATACAATTCCATTAAAGTCAAGAACATGATAAGCATATTTTATCACAATTAATTATCACTGTTCTGGAAAATCAATGCAATTAGGGGAGAAAACAAGACCAGCAATGTAAGTATTTTCAAGAATGAGGTCCTAATGTTTTATGTAATAGGTCTACAAATGCAAAAAAATTAATTATACAACTATAGGAACTGATAAGAATTCATTAAAATCACAATTCATTGCTGAGTAGAACACATTTTAAAAACTACATGAATATTTTGACTTACATTTAATTATTTGAAATGATGTCTATGCCTATGTGCACATGTGTGTATTTGTAGGCACACACACATGTGGGTATGTGTATAAGGATGAGAACATTAAAATGTCAACAACAGTTATCTCTTTCAGTGATAAGATTACAAATGCTTGTTTTTCCTTATCTATATTTTTCAAATTTTGTATAGTGAACATGCACTGTTTTAAAAAAAAAGTGTTAAAATGATGAAATGACATAATGAATGCTAAAATGCCAACTATATTAGTTTCTCTTTTCCTGTGATTTACCTTAGTCAATATTTAGGAATGTTAAGAAAGCCTTTCTTGAATTATAATTCATGTCAAGATGATTATTTCTTATGATATAGGGCCTTTAACAAAGCACATCTGAAGAATAAATCCAGCCAAGCGTAAGTACAACCTGGAAAATGAAAACAAGAGCAACAGTCTAAAATCCTTCACAAAGACTTTGTAGGTTGGTATATAATAAGATTCAGGTTTTAATAATAGAAAACAATTTCAAAGCAAAATGTATATATTAATGTCAAGTTAGGACCAAGTGCAAATAAGACCAGCAGCTCTGTAGCATTATTCTGTCTTCTAGATTCCGTTTCTCACTTGTCCCTCAATAGCCTGGGAAAATGTTACACATCCTGAGTGTTCAACAAATATTTATAAAGATAAATGGCAAAGTAACTTTTCAAGGGTTATCCAGCAATTTGCCATGGCTAACACTAGGACAGACACCTAGTGGAAAGTTCTCCAAATACAGATTCCAATTTTAAGTTAGCAAATATTTGTCAAAGTATACCAAGTGCTCTAGGTACTTACACATACTTGAACTACTTTAATTTCCTAAGAGAGAAATATATTTTTCTCTGGTTAGATATGAGGACACTTAAGCTCTTTAAAGTGAAAGGTCTTGCTCACAGGAAAGAACAAGATGGGTAATGTTATACCATCTAACAAATGAAAAAAAATAGAGACAGGTAGGGGTATTGCTATTGATACCAGATGAGAGGTTTTATTTGACGTTAGAATAAAAGTGGTGAGTATCTTTACTAAGCAAGGCCCAAGAACTATGCTGGATACCAAGGACACACTGGTTCTTAAAAAGTACAAGCCCAGTGTTTATCTTCATGGTGCTTACAGTCTAGATGGGAAAAAAACAAGCATTAGGTCAACAATCTCATTAGAACTTATTTTAAATAGTGAAAAGGACTTTAATAGAAAACCATAAGTGAATCAGGTGTTGTGCAGGTGAAGAAAGTAGCTAAGATTATTCCACGTAGATGACATAGCTATCTGAAGGCTCTGAAACAAGAAAAAGCCCTGATAATCCAAGAGAATGGACAACAGCCAGCCAGGGTGATTGGATAGGGACTAAAAGCAGATAGCAGCAATTGATAAGGTTGGAAGATAGACAGAGCCAGAAGGAATTTGTAAGGAGTGTTAAGGATTATTTTTTATCTTTATCCAAGGAGCAAAATGAGGCCAAGACTGATTTTAAATAAAGGAATGGCACAACACAATTTCTCTTTTTAAAAGGCTTCGTTGCCTACACGGTGGAGAAAAGACTCAAGGGAGGCAAAAGTGAATGTGGTGTAGTGGATAAGTCATGTGTGCTGCCTTGTACTTTCCTTCTCAGTTTACAAGTCCCCAAAATGCCTTTAAGTTATTTCCCCTGTGACATTCTTAGTCATGTAGTATGAGTGAGATCTATCTCCCCTCAGTTCTAAGGGTGAGTCTCCAATCAGCAAAATCTATACCTCTGACTATGATGAGTACTTCAGGGAAGGACACATGACCCAAATTGGTTAAATTAAAAAAAAAAAAAAACTACTGTGAAAGAAGTTTTGTCACTATTCTATACAAGCTTCTGGGAGAAATGTTTTTTCTTCCTAAACATGAACAAGGAAGCATGAGGACACAGAACCTCCTAGTAGCCCCCTTGTTGGACACGATGATCCAGTTTTAGGAGGGAAATAACACCATAGAAAGTAAAAAAGAGAAACTGAAAGAATACAAAATTCTGGCAACATTGGTAACATTCTCACTCAGGTCTTGCCTGAAGCTGACTTAACTCTGGCCTTTTCAATCCAATATAACAATAAAATTATTTTATTGTTAAAGCTATTTTCTATTATTTGTACCCCCAAAAAAAAATTCCTTATGGAGATATCTCTTAGAAGGCTGTACTCCAGGGTAGAGATATCTTCAGCATAAGCTGGGGCTCTAGTGGTAAATGTTGATAAACGTGATGAATTTGAAATTTATTTAAGAGATATACTCAAAAGAATTGTAAGAAGTTTGAGAGAAAAAGAGGTATGAAGGATGACTGCTAGGTTTCTGGGTGATAAACATGGTAAATAATTCAGGACCATGAAAGAGGGAGCAAAATTAGGGGTGGGTTCAAGGTCAAGGGAGGCCAGCATAGGTGTGTACACCTTAAGTCTGAAGATCCTGTGAGCAATCTAAGCAGAAATGTTATAGGCAATTGGGCATACAAAGCACATAAGAAAGGAGTAATAAAATAGTACTACATAACAAGCTTTGTCTGCCTCCATTTCTCACTTTCCTTCAAACAGATGCAAAAGAGCAAGTCTATACAATATCTTATAATCAGCCTATTCTCAGTCTCTGAAATGATAGCCAGAAGAGTGACAAGAAAAAATAAGGCAAGATATTCTCTAGGGAGCAAAGGGAAGTCTTTCCCTAGTCCATAGAAAATGACAGAAATGCTAAGGAAAGTAGGTATTGGGTATGAGCCATACATCTTCAGTAAATGGAGTGTAACATGGAAAGCAAAAAACAAAACAAAACACAAACACATTAGTAAACTGACAATTCAGAAGAGAAAAGAGTTTCATCTAGTAACACTATTAAAAAGTCTATCTCTCCCACTAAAACGCTATGATGTATGTGAGGTCTGAACATGCTCAAGCAGAGGTAAAATTGTGCTGTAGTGAGTCTTGCTTGCCGAAGAAATGGTCTTTGTGGATCCAAGGGAAGTAGATGCCATATACAATTGGGGGCGGGGGTTAAACGCCCAAACTGACAGCCATAGATAGAGTGATGTCTATGTGTTTCTCTTTTTTTCTATCCAAAGCCATGACATTTTGTTGCGGAAGGTGGGAAGGAATGTATGAGTTTCTAGGTGATACAATCTTCAAAGCAGCATTTCTGGAACCTGCAATTTCTCACTAATAATGCAACTCATTTTAGGATTTAGTAATAATTTTTTTTATATTCAAAGAAAGACGGCATTATTTCTGTGGTCAGAAAATATTTGATATTTGGTATTTGATGGAAATAAATGGTTTGGCTTCTTAATTGCATGGCAGAAGACAAATTCCCTGTGAAGGAGGAAAAGATATCCATATGAAGAGAACAATCTAAAGCTAAAAACAATAGGAATGAGACTGCAATGGAAAAAATATAAAAGAAACAAAGTGCAACTGAGGAATTAAAATCAATGTTGGAGGCAGCTAAGGGCAGGAAAATTGAACAAATGTTGCAGAAGACAAACTTGAAAAGTTGCATAAGTATAGAAAGGTGAAAAAACAAAGACATAAAAACTGAAAATATAAGCACATGAGGAAGGCAAGCCAAAGAAACCAAGTCTAATATAAGAGAAAGGGAATGATTTCAAAGTATCTCTAAAGGTTCAAAAAATCAAGAAAAATCTGGAAAACCGAGTTTGAAAATAGACAGGAACAAGGGAGCTCCTGGAGGTAAACATGCAGAAACTCTGGCCAACCTGTGGACAGAAGAAACTCTTAGGGCACAGACTATAAGGGACCACTACCCATTGGTTCTATGCCACTTGTTCAAGCTTCAACTCAGGAGACAGCATCCAGCTGTTCAAGTATAGGCAAATGACTTAAGAAAAAAAAATATTTCCAGGATCTTTAAATAGGTTCTACTAAACTATAAGCTCTTTAAGGGTCAAGACCAAATATATGTATAGTGTATGTACAATAACCATAGTCCCACCAGGGATCTACTCAATAAATCCTTGTTAAATGAATGAATGAATACTAACCATGTGAAAACTAAATAGACTATACTTATACAGATATCTTTTTAGATAAATTAATGACACAAAATCAAAAATCATTCCTTCACCACTGTCTCCATTCAATCATTCACAAATGTCCACTGTTTTTATTTTTAAGAGTTCTCTCTATTCTACCCTTCTCTCCATTCACATTTCCATGACCTCAGTTCAGGCCTTTAGCCTTACTCATATTCACTACAGCAATGAATGTGTTAATTCATCCTCAGGTATGCATATATAATTGGTCGATTAATTTATGATAAAGGAGCCAAGAAAATACAATGGTAAAAGGACAGTCTCTGCAATAACTGGTGGTGGGAAAACTGGATAGCCACATGGAAAAGAATAAAAGTAGACTACTTTCTTACATTATACACAAAAATTAATTCAAAATGAAAAAGACTTGAATATAAGGCTTAAAAACCATAAAATTCTTAGAAGAAGACATAGCTCCTTAACATTGATGTTGGCAATGATTTTTTAGATCTGACACCAAAAGCAAAGGCAACGAAAGTACAAACAAATAAGTTTGACTATATCAAACTAAAAAGCAAAGGACATCAACAAAATGAAAGACAACCTAATGAATGGAAGAAAATATCTGCAGTTCATACATCTCCTAAGGGGTTGAAATCCAAAATACGTAAAGAACTCATACCTCAGAGCAAAAATCTAGTCTAATTAAAAAGTGGACAGAATATCTAAACAGACATTTTCCCCAAAGAAGACATACAGATTGGCAACAGGTAAATAAAATATGCTCAACATCACTAATCATCAGGAAAATACAAGCCAAAATCACAATGTGTTGTCACCTCACACTTGTTAGAATGGTGATTACAAAAAAGACAAGAAATGTTGAGTGTTGGGGAGGATGTGGAGAAAAAGAAATCCTTGTTCACTGTTGGTTGAAATGTAAATTGGAGAGCCACTATAAAAAACAGAATGGAGGATCCTTAAAAAATAAGTAATAGAACTACCATATGATCCAGCAATTCTACTTCTGTGTATAGATCCAAAGAAAACAAAAACTTGGGTGCCTGGGTGGTTGAGTTGGCTAAGCATCTGACTCATGGTTTCAGCTAAGGTTATCATATCATGGGTCATGAAATCAAGCCCCATGTCCGACTCCACACTCAGCAGGGAGTTTCTGCTTGAAGATTCTTTCCTTCTGCCTCTCCTCCTCCTCTCACTAATAAAGGAATAAATCTTAAAAAAAAAAAAAAAAAAAACTGAGTCAAAGAGATAAATGTATCCCCATGCTCACTTGCAGCATTAATTACAATAGCCAATATATGGAAACAACCTAAGTATGCATAGACAGATGAGTAAGTAAAGATTGTGATTTAAATATATAATAGAATATTATCCAGCCATTAAAAAAGAATGAAATCTTGCCACTTGCAATAGATGGATCTTGACAGCAACATGCTAAGTAAAATAAGTCAGATAGAAAAAGACAAATACCATATGATCTCACTTACATGTAGAATTTTTAAAAAATGAAGTTAAGTTTATAGATAATAGAGATTTATGGTTGCCAGGGTGGAGGTGAGGGTAGGTAAAATGGGTGGAGGGGGTCAAAATGTACAAACTTCCAGTTATAAAGTAGAGTCATGGGGATGTGTTAATAACTATTGTTAATAACACTGTAATGCATATTTGAAAGCTCTTAAGATAGTAAATCTCAAAAGTTCTCGTCACAAGAAAAAAAAAGTTCTGTAACCATGTATAGTGTCAGATGTTAACTAGACTTATTGTGGTGATCATTTCACAATATGTACAAATATTGAATCATTGAATCATTATGTTGTACACTTGAAACTAATATAATATTATATCAATTATACCTCAATTTAAAAAAATAATTATCAATAAAAAATGAAATAAAACACAAATAAAATTTTTAAAAGCCCTTTCAGTTATCAAGGGTACTAATAATCATAATTAATATTTTCTTTTTTTAAGATTTATTTATTTTTTTGAGGGGTGAGGGGCAGATGGAGAGGGAACAAAAATATCAAGGAGACTCCACATTGAGCCTGAAGCCAGGCGCAGGGCTCGATCTCATGATCCTGAGATCACAACCCACTCTGAAACCAAGAGTTGGACATTTAACCAACTGTACCAGGCCTATAGTTAATATTTCTTCAACATAGGGGCCCTCCTATGCATTGCAGGATGTTTATCACCATCATGGGCCTCCCATTACCCAGTAGATGTCAGCAGCAACACCTGTACCCTGTTTTCACAATCAAAAAGTCTCCAGACATTATCAAATGTTCACTAGGGAACAGAATCACCCCCCAGCTGAGAAACACTGCTCTGGGGACAAAATTCTGCAATTCTGAGAACTTTCAAAACAAGAAAGGAATACAATTGCTTATTATCAACACCCAAGGTCAACTTTAATCTGAGATTAATTAAGAAATAAACCTATAGTGAAAATTATGAGCTTTGGTTCTACCTTTCTGGCCTCTGTGTGAGACAGTGAACTGACTAGTCCAAAAGAAATACTGAATCCCAAACAGTGATAGACTTACAGAGAAAAATTATGCTTTATTTTTTTTCTAGCCAAATTAATGTTGGTTGAGCACACAAATTAATTAGAGAGCTGCTACTTATGGTTCAAGATTCTTTACTTCTTATAATGTTATTTTACAAGTATTATTCTTTTCATAAATGCTCAAAAGTTGGGGGACATCTGGGTGGTTCAGTCAGTTAAGCATTTGACTTGATTTTGGCTCAGGTCATGATCTCTGGTTGGTGAGATGAAGCCCCACATCAGGCTCCATGCTGCATGGAGTCTGCTTATGATTTTCTCTCTCTCCCTGTATCCCTGCCCCATCCTGCTTAAGCACTCTCTCTCTCTCTCTAAAAAATAAATAAATAAATAAATAAATAAATAAATAAATATTCAAAAGGAAAATATCAACCATAATCTTAAAAATCATATGTAATCACATTTAGCTTCCAGAGATTGTCTTTTCAGTCTTTTGGAAACAATGTTAGTTGTGGTTAATAGCTTCAGTTTTGGAGCTAAGTTATTCCCCCAACTAAATTCCTGCTTTGCCTAGTAACCTTAAGCAAGTTACCTATGTCTTCTGTACCTCAGGTTCGTCATTGGTAAAATGGGAACAATAATAGTAGTTCACAGAATTTTGTAAGGATTAAATATATTAATACATGTAAAGCATTCTATTTTTAGGATTGTTCTATCTTTGTGAAAAATGTTGTTGGTATTTTAACAGGGATTGCATTAAATGTATAGATTGCTTTGGGTAGTATAGACATTTTAACAGTATTTGTTCTTCCAACCCATGAGCATGGAATGTCTTCCCATTCCTTTGTGTCATGTTCAATGTCTTTCATTAGTGTTTTAGAGTTTTCAAGTGCAAAGTCTTTAATCTTAGGTTAGGTTTATTCTTAGGTATCTTATTGTTTTGGGTGCAACTATAAATGGGATTGATTCCTTACTTTCTCTTTCTCATCATTTTTGGTTTATAGAAATGCAACAGATTTCTGTAGCTTGATTTTGTATCCAGCACCTTTACTGAATTTGTGTATCAGTTCTAGCAATTTTTGGATTTCAGGCTTTCCATATAGAGTGGCATGTCATCTGTAAATAGTGAATGCTTTACTTCTTCCTTATTGATTTGGGTGTCTTTTTTTCTTTTTGTTGTCTGATTGCTGCAGCTAGGACTTCCAGTACTATGGTAAACAACAGTGTTAAGAATGGACATCCCTATCTTTGTTCTAACCATAGAGAAAAAGCTCTGTTTTTCCCCCATTGACAATGATATTAGCTGTAGGTTTTTCATTTATGGACTTTATATGAGATATATTCCTTCTAACCTTACTTTGTAGAGGGTTTTTATCAGGAAACAATGTTGTACTTTGTCAAATGCTTTTTCTGCATCTATTGAAACGATTGTATGGTTCTTACCCTTTCTTTTATTACTGTGGTGTATCATGTTGAGTGATTTGTGAGTATTGCAAAAGACCCCAAATAGCCAAAGCAATCTTGAGAAAGAAAAGTAAAGCTGGAAGCATCACATTTCCAGACTTCAAGTTATATTACAAAACTGTAGTGATCAAAACAGAATGGTACCTACACAAAAACAGACACACAGATCAACAGAACAGAAACAGAAACCCCAGAAATGAACCCACAACTATATGGTCAATTAATCTTTAACAAAGAAGGAAAGAGTATACAATGGGGAAAAGGCAGTCTCTTCAACAAATGGTGTTGGGAAAAACTAGACAGTAACATGCCAAAGAATGAAACTGGACCACTTTCTTTATATCGTACACAAAAATAAATTCAAAATGGACTGAAAACCTAAATATGAGACATGAAACCATAAAGATCCTAGAGGAGAACACAGGCAGTAACCTCTTTGACATCAGCTTTCTAGATATGTCTCCTGAGGCAAGGAAAACAAAAGCAAAAATATATTATTTGGGTCTCATCAAAATAAAAACTTCTGCACAGCTAAGAAAATGATCAAAACTACAGAATGGGAGAAGATATTTGCAAATGATATATCTGATAAAGACTTAGTATCCAAAATATGTGAAGAACTTCGAAAACTCAATACCCAAAAAACGAATAATCCAATTTAAAAAATGGGCAGAGGACATGAATAGACATTTTTCCAAAGAAGACATGCAGATGGCCAACAGACACATGAAAAGATGCTCAATATCATTCATCACCAGGGAAATGTAAATCAAAACCACAATGAGATATCACTTCACACCTGTCATAAGGGCTAAAATCAACCACACAAGAACAGATGTTGGTGAGGATATGGAGAAAGCAGAATCCTCTGGCACTGTTGGTCAGAATGCAAACTGGTGTAGTCACTCTGGAAGACAGTATGGAGGTTCCTCAAAAAGTTAAAAATAGAACTACCCTATGACCCCTCAATTGCATCACCGGGTATTTATCCAAAAAAATATAAAAACACTAATTTAAAGGGATCCATGTATCAGCATTATCTACCATAGCAAAAGTATAGAAACAGCCCAAGTGTCTATGGACTGATGAATGGATAAAGAAGATGTGGTGTACACACACACACACACACACACACACACACACACACACACACGAAATGGAATATTACTCAGCCATTTGCAATAGACATGGGTGGAGCTAAAGCATTATGCAAAGTGAAATAAGTCAGTCAGAGAAAGACAGATACCATATGATTTCACACATACATAAATTTAAGAAATAAAACAAATGATCAAAGGAGGAGAAAAGAAATAAGCAAACCAAGAAACAGACTCTTAACTGTAGAGAACAAACTGATGGTTACCAGAGGGGAAGTGGGTAGAGGGATGGGTGAAAGAGGTGATGGGGATTAAGGACTACACTTGTAAGGAGTACCAGGCGTTGCATGGAAGGGTTGAATCACCACACTGTATAACTGAAACTAATACTATGCTGTATGTTAACTAACTGGAATTTAAATTAAAACTTTAAAGAAATACACGTGAAGTGGACAGTACCTGCTATGCATATACAGTATGGACCAAATAAACATCAACTCATTATTATATGTACATCAAACATATTCTTTTTTTAAGTAGTCAATTTTTTTTGAAGTGGTTTTCTATATTTTTAATTCTAGTTGGTTAACATACAGTGTTATGTTAGTTTTAGGGTGTACAATATAGTAGCCTGATTCTTTTACTGAGTAACATATCATAAATATCTCCATACCTCTAACATTTTTTCTACAACATAATTCTTAATAGTATGGATGTACCTCATTCAACATGGTCTCCTGTTTGGAAACATTTAGGAGGGTTCCGGGTTTGAGTTACTATAAAGTGTTGCAATCAGGCATGCTTCCACATCTCTTTTATGATTTCCTTAAGAAGTAAAATTGCTGGGATAAAAGGTATATTCAGTTTTAAGTCTTTTGGTACATTTTAGGTCCCAGGATTTATACCACCCAGAGTTTCTTACAATATTTTACATTTGGTTTATTATGAAAGGGGCCTAGGAGATTGTGTCTGAGCAAAGTAGAATAATGAAGTCAGGTTAGTGCATTCCAAAACCCCTCTGATCAGCAACATAATGTTGAAATGAAAGGTGTGGCTAATGTGACTGTCCAGTGAAGGTGCTGAGTCCTATACCAGCATCTCCAGGCCCAGGCTGTTTGAGCTACCAGCACTCTTCCAATTTAACTAACCCCAGGTAGAAAAACCATCATCTAGCCCCAGGTGTCAGGAATTCTCAGCCTCAAACTTGTTGGGTTGGGGGAAAGTCAGAGCAGCTGCACTGACACACATTTCATAGGCTTTCCCTCCTAATTCATTCCATTCATGGAGAATTCCTCTTGGCAAGGTGTTATGGCCCTTGTGTCAGGAAAACCGTGCATAATTTAGAAGTATATTCCTAAAATAGTGAAAGGACTGGAATGTCTCAGAAGCAAAATACTCACTTAAAGAGATTCCATTGCGAGCAACATTGCCAGAGGGAGTTAATCACATGGAATCATAGATGAGGAAGCAATATGACATGGGTGTCCAACCCAGTGACCCAACACTTTATGCAAGGCTGCTATTAATGAGAGAGGCCTTAAAGATAAATCATTAATAAATAAGTACTTTAGTAGTTACAGAAGGTGGAAATCTTTGATTCAGGGACTCTCACAAGTATAGAGATCTTCAAGGTCATCTATTCTAGCTCAATAGTCAGCTCTTGCTTGGATTCCATTTACAGTGGTCCTGAAAAGTGATCTTCTGCCTCTGTTTGGACCTTTCCGATAGCAGAGAACTGCTTCTCTCTCCTTAGGACAACTAATATAACTAGATAGCTCATCTTCATTAAAATCCTGAAATCCATCAGCCTAAATAAACAGACACATAAGCAGATTTTTCCAAGCATCAGTGAGTCCTACAGAATGTTAAAAATGTCATCTTTCCAGCTGGCTCCAGAGTTTTTCTTAGTGAACTAACTTTGTTTTGAAAACTACTCTGATAAGTCATGTGGGGTGAGAAAGATGATGGGTTATAATGTAAGAAGAGAACAAAACCAAACTGTTGCGCCTTAGAAATTAATGGAACTTTGAAGTCAGGCAAGAAGTGAAAAGCTGGAAATGGGACTGAAGAAGGAAAAGGGTTACTGATCCTTTACCTCTTTGGTTAGGTTTATTCCCAGTTATCTTATGGTTCTTGGTGCTATAGTAAATGGAATCGATTCTCTGATTTCCCTTTCTGTATTTTCATTGTGAGTGTATAAGAAAGCCACTGATTTCTGTACATTGACTTTGTATTCTGCCACGTTACTGAATTGCTGTATGAGAACACTCATGAAAGAAATTGAAGAAGACACAAAAAGATGGAAGACCATTCCATGCTCTTGGATCAGAAGAATAAACATTGTTAAAATGTCTATACTGCCTAGAGCAATCTATACTTTTAATGCCATTCCCATCAAAATTCCACAGGTATTTTTCAAGAGCTGGAGCAAATAATCCTAAAATTTTTATGGAATCAGAAGAGACCCCGAATCACTAAGGAAATGTTGAAAAACAAAAATAAAACTAGGGGCATTACGTTACCTGATTTCAAGCTTTACTACAAAGCTGTGATCACCAAGACAGCATGGTACTGGCATAAAAACAGACACACAGACCAGTGGAACAGAGTAGAGAGCCCAGATATGGACCCTCAACTCTATGGGCAAATAATCTTCGACAAAACAGGAAAAAATATACAGTGGAAAAAAGACAGTCTCTTCAATAAATGGTGCTGGGAAAACTGGACAGCTATATGTAGAAGAATGAAACTCGACCATTCTCTTACACCGTACACAAAGATAAACTCAAAATGGATAAAAGACCTCAACGTGAGACAGGAATCCATAAGAATCCTAGAGGAGAACATCAGCAGTAACCTCGTCGATATCAGCCACAGCAACTTCTTTCAAGATATGTCTCCAAAGGCAAAGGAAACAAGAGCGAAAATGAACTTTTGGGACTTCATCAAGATCAAAAGCTTCTGCACAGCAAAGGAAACAATCAACAAAACAAAGAGGCAATGGGAGAATGGGAGAAGATATTTGCAAATGACAGTACAGACAAAAGGTTGATATCCAGGATCTATAAAGAACTCCTCAAACTCAACACACACAAAACAGACAATCATATCAAAAAATGGGCAGAAGATATGAACAGACACTTCTCCAATGAAGACATACAAATGGCTATC
>NW_019154097.1:9499310-9517482 GCF_002288905.1 Enhydra lutris kenyoni | reverse complement strand
GGGGGGGTGGGAGGTTGGGGGAACCAGGTGGTGGGTATTGGGGAGGGTACGTATTGCATGGAGCACTGGGTGTGGTGCAAAAACAATGAATACTGTTACACTGAAAAGAAATAAAAAATTTAAAAAAAAAAGAAAAAGAAAAAGAAAAGGGTTACTGAACAACATAGCCGGATGCCAGGTCCCATAGGGACAGGTGGCCCATTAGAAGTTCCTGTGCCTGAAGTTCTATTAAGAACAAGATTCCATTGTAAGTGGATTTCATTTCTACAATACAAAAGACAGGTTGGTAAAATACTTCTAGAAACCAATTTAGCAATACAATCAATTTGCTCTATCCTGATAATCCTAATGCCTAACATCTATCCCGAAAAATCAAAATGTGAAAATGCTGGGTGGATAAAAAGGAAGTGGTGTATACACAGACACAGACACACACACACACACACACAGGAATATTACTCAGCCATAAAAAATAATGAAATCTTGCCATTTGCAATGACATGGATGGAACTAGGGAGTATTATGTTAAGTGAAATAAGTCAGAGAAAGACAAGTACCATAAGATCTCACTCATATGTGGAACTTAAGAAACAAATGCACAAAGGGGGGAAAGAGAGAGAGAGGCAAACCAAGACACTCTTAACTCTAGAGAATAAACTGATGGTCACCAGAGAGGAGGATGAAATAGGTGATGGGGATTTAAGGAGGGCACTTGTGATGAGCACAGGGTGTTGTATGGAAGTGCTGAATCACTATATCGTATACTTGAAGCTAGTATTACACTGTATGCTAAGTAGAATTTAAAGAAAAACTTCAAAGGGTGCCTGAGTGGCTCAGTTGGTTAAGCAACTGCCTTTGGCTCAGGTCATGATCCTGGAGTCCTGGACAGAGTCCTGAATCTGGCTCCCTGCTCAGCTGGGAGTCTGCTTCTCCCTCTGACTCTTTCCCCCATCTCATGCTATCTCTATCATTCTCTCTTTCAAATAAATAAAGTCTTAAAAAAAAAAAAACTTTAAAAAATATGAAAATGTAAAAATTAGAACCAACCCAGATCCTAAAACAGAATCTGCTAAATAGATTATGGTACAGTCCCTAGAATATATTGCAACTATCAAATATGATGTTAACAATAATATAACACAGGAAAATGTATGACAAATGTTTTTGATAGAAAAATTATAATTTAATATTAACCTACTAAGTAAACAAATAAAATGACAACTCCTATGTGTAAAAAATATTTTAAAGAAATACAAAAAAAACCTGTTAATAATAGTCATCTCTAAGGGTAATTTTCTCCTACTTTTCCAAGTTTTTGAAATTTTACATAGCAAACATGTTTAACATTTAGAATGTGAAAATTTTTACATAATCTATATTTAAACATGAATTTTAAATTTCATTTAAAATGTGTTTATTGCTATAGTTCTTTAGCAGCTAGACAAGAAAAATAGCTCCATGGTTATAGAGAAGAAGTCAGCTACCCTTTCTTCATACCCAGGTCTCACCTGGATCAATTCATGTCACTTTTCTGAATGTCAGCTATGATACAGGAATAAAGCTACCTCCCTGCCTCTTTCATAGGATTGTTGGGGGGCGTACAATACATTGGTGAATACGGAAGCCCTCTGAACTCTATATACTTATAAAAGTATAAAGGACTTTTACTGTTAGATTACTTCATTCTTCCATCTTCCAATCCATTCTTCTTTTGCAAATGGCCACTTAATATAATCTGGGGAAATATATTGTACATAGGTCAAATTTCTATATAGCACAGGTTAGGATAAGATTAATAAAATTCAGTATATTATTTTGAAAGAAAACAGACAAAAATGTCCTGAAACCATTGATACCATAATTCTCTTTCTTTAACATTCTGTTTTCATGTGGGGTGTGTGTGTGTGTGTGTGTTATGAGTGTCTACGTGCATATATATGGTGTGTGAGGTATGTGTTTGTGTATGTGTACACTGAGGAGACCTAGGGAACCAGAGGTAAATTTAAAATTGCAATTGCCTTAAAAAGATATTTGCTTTGTTTTTGTTTTTCTTTTTGCTTTGTTTTGCCTGACTTTCCATGGTGTCTCGATATTAAAGAAGAAATTTTCAGGACCAAAGATTGCATATTCAAGTTCTGAGGATATGAGCCTATCACATGCTGAAGGAGATCATTCACGGGAACCTCACCTCAAGACCTTAATCTTTAAGCAGAATTCAAAGTAAGTCCTTCTTGTGTTCTTTCCAAATGTTACGGGAGAAATCACTAGAAGACCCACCTATAAGGCAGGCAGTTTCTCCTTTTCTTCCTGCAAAAACAAAAAGCAAAAACCAGTAAGTATAGTGGGAAGAACACAAGACTTTAGTAAGAAGCTCAAAGTTCTCTTCCTACTTTCACTAACTATAAGGCCAATTCTGACCACCATCTCAGCACAGTACCCCTTCCTTCCACTCTGCCTGTTACTTCCTCAAATTCCTAGGGATAACTTCTCCCTCTGCCAATCCCTCCCAATTCATCACCAGTTCTTATGATTGGATCCCTGTGCCTCTCATTTCTTACATTTCTTGTATCCCTCCCCACCCCAGGCCTATGTACTTCAAGTGAGATCAAGATCCCAGCCTGGTCCATCTTCCAGTGATTACATTGGCCATGTTGGAAGCTGGACACAAGAAGGCTAGGAGAATATTTTCAAGTTAATGGGCCTCTCCTGACCTGGGTTTCAAGGCTAAGGGACTAAATGATCTGCAGTGCCCTTTCTTGATCTAATAGTCTATGGTTCTATCACAACATGAAAATCAAGTTAACAAATATAATAATCACACCTGAAACTTATATTGTAGGCCAGTTCTCAATGCATCTTTACTCACATCAACTCCCTGACCCGTACAATGGATAGATAAAACAAGTGTTATCATCTCCATTCTGAAGATACATTTTGGAGATTACTTGATTTACTTTTCCAAGACAGCAAGCTTCAGACCCACATCTTCTGACTCTTAATTTCTAAGTTCTTTCATCCATAGAATGATAAACTCAATAAAACTCGATTGCTGTCTATTCAGAGAGGAAACAGGGATTTGAACAATTATGGGAATTTCAAAATTTCAAGTATAAGTAATGTGACTTTTTCAGACTAGATTCAAATGTTTTAGGGCATAACAAAGCATTTTAGTTCTTGTGAAGCAAGGTATAACTCTTTCCCAGAAGAGAAACTGGTGGGATTTCAAACATTCTTATGGAGCTCAAAGAGACTAAAATTTGACACATACCCTAGTAGCTTATCTACATACAGAGCATCATGGGCCTCACTCTTCTATAATTGCACAAACCTTTACATTCTCTTGAATTATATGTTGGTTTTCCATTGTTACCATATAAGAAATTATCACAAACTTAGTGACTTAAAACAACACAAATTTATTGTTTCACAATTCTAGGTCAGAAGTATGGAATGGATCTTCCAGGCTAAAGTAAGGTGTTGGGAAGACTGATTCCTTCTAGAGAATCCTTTTCCTTGCCTTTTTTAGCCTCTAGAGGCTGCCTGCATTCCTTGGCTTGTGGCTCCTCTCTTCATCTTCTAATTCACCAATGTACCATGTCTCTGACCCTACTTCTTCTCTCCCACCTTTTTCTCTGACCACAATAGGATAAAGTTCCTTTTAAGGACCCATATAATTAGATTAGACCCACCCAGATGACCCAAATAATCTCCCCATCTCAAGGTCCTTAAACATATTTGTAAAGTCCCTTTTGCCCTGAAAGGTTAACATAGTCCCGGGTTCCAAGAATTAAGATGTGGAAATCTTTGGAGGATCATTATTCTGGTTACCATGATGATTATTTTTCATGAGTTTATTTTTAAAATAATAGCCAAAATGTACCAATATACCTTCTATATGTTAAATACCCAAGTAGGAACTTTATATACAACACAACAAATTTTTATAAAAATAAGGCGAGGTTGGTATCACTATCCCCATCTGACAGACAATGAAATTAAGAATCATTGGTTAAGTAACTTATAAGGTCACCTAGCTATTCCAAGGCAAAGCAGGCTTCTAAACCACTAGCAAAGAACCGTGTATAGGAGAAGCTGCCGCTTTTCCAAGCAATCACTGATTCTCAGGCATAAAGCAATCATGTAGCTAATCTCAGCTAGAAGCCTTACAAATATCTCTGCATGGAGAAACCCTTCCTATGCACAGAGCCTCAGAGTACAGCCTGAGATTCCTTTGCTGCAGCACGTTCCGTCTACAGCAAAAGGGAAATCTAGAGAGTAAGAAATGGCAAAAGCTTCCTAATAGAAAAACTCTTCTACAAACCGCTGCAGACTTGAGGTTTCTGGTAACACATGGCAAACGTGACAGGTTTCCTGGACGTCTGCTAGTACTTGGCATCCTCACACTCCACAGTCAATTTCAAAATTGTCATTTGGGGCCCACTGAGGCTTTAAATAGCACCTCCTAACAGCCGGGCCAGGTTTTGTAGCTTTCTCTTTCTATTAAGAGCATGTGAGGACTCACAGACTATTGAAAATAAATGTCACAAAGTAAATGCTTTTATACATTTGGTTTGTTTAAATTGCTTTGAGGGCATTGAGAATGAAGACACTTGGTTTTCAAAGTGAAATCTTCCAGAATAATGATGCCATATCTCAAGACACCCAGAATATCAATTGCTACCCAAAACAAGATGCTGAGATAGAAATGCACATGTCACATTAACACCAGGGCCAAAAAGTGAGAGAATAAAAGAAAACAAAATTTCAAAACACTAACATTTATTGGACACCTGCTGCTTGCCAAATATTTTGAGAAACTAATCTCATTTAATCCATACAATACTTAGAAGCAACCCAATTTCGTTGGTGAAGACATAGCTTTAGAGAGGTTAAGTAACAAGTCCAAGGTCACGTTGCTGGACCGCAGTGAGGCTGGGGCTGTCTGGCCATAAAAAGAATTATTTCCCCACACACCCAACCAAGCAGGCTAGGCTCGGAGCATAAGACAAGAGTCGGCCCTGACTCATTAGAAGGCAGCCTGACTTGGAAAATAATATTTATTTGCTTAATGGTTGTGTGGGAGACAAAAAGAAGCATTAAAGCTGAAGATAAAAGACATGCAGGTGCAGCTGATTTAGTTCCAGCCATCACATCCTCAAGGTTCCTAACAGGAGTAGTGATAGTAACACCTCGTAATTACACAACACCTTCTTCAGGGAAGCTCAGAGCTCTTTAAAGACACAATCACATCCATCTTCCCAACAGCTCTGGAATGGAGGACACAGCACCATCACATTCCTTTTACAGAGGGAGAAGCTGATGCATTTCTCAAGGTCACAGACAGACACAGAGGCTTGGAGAGATGGTAGCCCTGGGATCCTTATCCAGATGGCTTACCCCTGGCTATGGGAAAATAAATTCAACACTCTGGGCTCAGAGACTCATGGGTGAAACACCCATTTAGTCAGCCATGCTATGCTCTGTAAAATCCCTGTCAAAATATCTCAGATCATCAGAAACATTGACAGGAAGGTCCTCTGTTTCCTTCGCACTTCCAGATATCCACTCCTGCTGGAGAGGGGGTCTTTCTTTTGTTAAACAGCATATGCGCATTATTGAAAAAGAATCAGCCTTGCCAGGGAAAGGTTTCTTTGTCAAATAATAGTCTACCCCCAATAACCTCAGATTCTGGAGCCCGGAAGATCCTTAATCCTCTCCCAGAATGGAACCTAGAATTTGAATATTTGGCCTTGACTACAAGGTATATCAACTGAAGAAAGGAGGACCCATGGGATGCAGAAAAGGAAAAAGAGGAAAAGAAGGGAGACCCTGCAAAAGGGACCCTCAAGTAGAACACCCACTGTATGGGTCATCCCCAAGGTGAACTGTACAGATGGTAAAGTGTTGTTTAGCACAAGCTCCATAGAGCTTTGGTGTTTGCAACTGGCTGTTGGTGTGACTGTAGTTTTTATGAGGATTGTACTTGTACATTCTTCCAGACATTTCAGGGCTTAATAACAAGCACATGCAAGATTCAGAATGTGTCTCCCATAGCACAATATTTCACATAATAAAAATACATTAAATGTTATTGGTCTTAGACAGAAGCAAGAGTCATTCTAATTATCAGAGTTTATAAAAGATTGTACTGTACCAACATAAAATTCAAGATACTCCTCAAGGCACAAACCTTAGCATGTGAGACTTGGAATCCTAGCTTCCTATGTTGCAATCTTGGACCAACCACTGAGATGTTCATACTCCTAGAGAAGTAGTTCAGTGATCTCCTCCCTAAGGCAGAGACTTTACCATTATGAAAATTTTAAAAGCTAATACCTGATTTTTAATGTTATATGATTTAATACTATGATTTAAATGCTATAGTCTCAAATGTGAATTCAATGAAAATACTATGTAACTTTGTTTTGCTTAATGCTCCTAGATTTGAAGCACAAGGTAAGAAGCTTTTAGATTCAAACAGTAAGTCTTGCCTATCCTCCCCATTCCCAATTCTTGATGAATAAAAACCAAAGGGAAATAAGGGCACCTGACTGGCTTAGTCATTACAGCATGCAATTCTTGACATCAGGGTCATGAGTTCAAGCTCTAACTTGAGTGTAAAGTTTATTTTAAAAAGGAGGGGGGAGAAAAGGAAGGGGAGCAATTTGAATTAAGAGAAATCAAGAAAAGGGGCACCTGGAGTGTCTCAGTCAGTTGAGTGTCAACTCTTGATTTCGGGTCAGGTCATGATCTCAAGGTCCTAAGATCAAGCCCCATGTTGGGCTCCACACTGAGCATGGAACTTGCTTAAGATTCTCTCTCTCCCTCTCCCCCCCCCCCCCCCCCCCCCCCCCACACCCCCCCCCCCGTCCCGCTCACACATGCTTGCACACTCTCTCTCTCTCTTAAAGGAGAGAGAGAGATCAAGAAATAAGATCCAAGAAAATTCTGCTTTATATACAATAGACAAGGACTAAATAAAGAAAGAACAAGAGTACAATCTGTGTAGGAAGAAAGTGACCAGAACTCAAGGAAAAAGTCACAAACAGCCTCCCACGCCAGCTCAGAGGTATAAGGTTTGGAAACAAGAATTGACTATGGAGTAGTAGCTGTGAGACAAATTCACAGTCTCCTAGGCAATCTCAATTATAACTATAAATACATATATCATTAATAAAGCATTAGAAAAATCAAGTCTGTCAGGATATTTAAAGAATAATACATCATGACAAAGTAGGATTTATTCCAAGAATGAATGCAATTATGGGCCAATATTAGGAAATCTATAATTCATCATATTAGTAGGTCAAAGGAAAAAGGCTTTGATTGCCTCAATAGATATTTTTTAGAAAGACAATTGATAAATTTTAAACCTATGACCTACAAATAGAAATAGAAGAAATTGAAGATTATCTATTTATATGCTATGGAATACCTATGATCCAATTAATTGGCAACATAATATTTAAACATAAAACACTATGGAAGTATTTATTAATAGGAGGAATGAGACAAAAATGACCACTATCACAACTTATATTCTAATATCCTTCTGGTAGTTCCAGGCAATTAAATAAGATCACTAGAAGTAAAAATAAGTATAAATATTAGGAGAGAAAGGAAATTTTATCTTTGCTTACACAAAGTATCTATCTGAAAAAAATCCAAGATAATCAATTGAAATAAATTTTTTTTTACAGATTTTATTTATTTATTTGTCAGAGAGAGTGAGCACAGGCAGACAGAGTGGCAGGCAGAGGCAGAGGGAGAAGCAGGCTCCCTGCTGAGCAAGGAACCCAAAGCGGGACTCGATCCCAGGACACTGGGATCATGACCTAAGCCGAAGGCAGCCTCCCAACCAACTGAGCCACCCAGGCGTCCCATCATTTGAAATAAATTTTGAAACTAATAGTAGAGTTCATTAATATGGTCATGTAAAAAACAAGTATGTATTTTAAATGATACATTTTATATGCTAGTTATATCCATTTTCTCCCCAGCTAAAACCCACTTGTGTTGAGAAACCCAAAGAAAGTGAGGATAAAAGAAAACTAGACACATGAAGATTTCAGGAAATGTAAGGACATAAAAAGAGCACCAGTTCTCTATCTTCAGCTTCCCAAACTACAATGGGATGGTTGACAAAAGGTGAGAAACATTTCAAGATTCAATTCAAGTAGTTACATACAAATAGAAAGCAGCAGTATTCTTTTCTCTTTTTGTCAAAATATTCTAGAGTGTCATAGCAGACTGAGTCTTTACCGTGGTATCCCACATCCATGCACCAACCTGCTGATAAGAGCACAATGAGATTTAAACTTGAGGTTACAGAAGCCACTCCTAAATCATGTTCCAGACCCCAAGTCACAAATAGGTAACCTCACTACCAGCAGACTACCAGTAGACTGCCCTTACCTTACTTATGGATGCCTTCCTCTCTCCCTAAACCTCTGGATTTATTTTCACTTTTCAAACCCTGGTCCCTCATCAATTCATGAACAAGAAAGCTTTATCTTATTACTTTGACATGGGAATTTAAAAACTGCTACCATTTGAGGTCTGCTCTGTGAATTTATTCATTCATACATTCATCCAACAAATGTCTATTTAGTGCCAAATGTAGAATGGGCACTGTTACTGGTGGCTTAAGATGAATAATTTAGATATAGTAAGGGTCTCACAGTGTTTATAGCCAGTGGGAGATTCAAACAAATTGAGAGGCTATCACAGTATCAGTAAATGTGTGCTAGGGTTAGGGTCCTCAAACCTTACTGGGAAGGTGCCCTAAAGTATAGGCAAAGGGTAAGGTTTGGGTGGGGAGAGGAAAGAGCATGTCTCATTTTACTCATTTCTGGCATAAAAGACAGCCACACATCCAATTAGCATTCTCAGACCCAGAAGAGAGCTTCTAGGAGTTGGAACAGTTTTAGCTGGTACAGACACCATGTTACATGCCGTGTTTTATAGCTCCTTGGTGATGTCTGACAGCACTCGAAATAATCCTTTTGGAACTAACAGAAGTTTCAAGTGGATGCGATGAATTCTGAGCAGAGCATTTTTAAGAGCCTCTTTATCCTCTGGGGCTAAAACCCCTTTCAAGGACTGCTCAAGCAATCCTGTCGTCTAGTTGTTAGACGACAACCCACACGGTTACCAAGGATGAGAAAGGCATATGAAGAAAATACTGTTTTGGTCTTCAGTAAATGTTTGAACTCTGCTGGGTCTGACAGCAAAGCCCCAAGGACAAAGATGAGTTTTATGATGTAGGCTTTTCCCATCAGTGCTCATGACTGACTAAGTTTTTTAAGGCTCAAGACAGGGTCTGCTACCATGGTCAGCATTTAAGGTATGTAGCCTAAAAAGAGTAGCTTTATAGATTCGGAAAATCTTAATAACTTTGTCCAAGAGAATCAGAATGTTATAAAGCAAATATTTTTGCTAATCTCCCCAAAACCAGTACTTCTATCCAACTCTAGCTGCTCCTCAGCTGCTACAAACACCACTTTATTAATAGATTGCTACTAACCACTTCACACATTGTTCACACTTAAATAGGAAAGACATGTTTATTATGGGAAAGTCATTACTATGACACTTTCCTAATCTTAAATATTTACATGTATTCTGTTCATCCTGAAAGAGAACTCTAACATTCACCCATATAAATCCTAGTAAATTGGTTGGCAACTCATTTTTTATTAAACAAAATGTATTTATTGCTCAAAATGTGATCCCTAATAATTGCTGACCTCTAGCAATAACCAATTTTTGTACATTTCATGAAAAGGAAAACATAATTACTTTCCCCCTAAAATCAGAAATTAAGTGATGTCTGTTTTTACCCCATCTAATGACATTATACCAGAGGTTCTAAGCAAAGAAGTGTCTTTATCCAAAGACACTTGCCTATGGAGGAAATCCTAATGCATCTACAAAAGAAGAAAGAAAATAAGAACTTGAGAGTTATTACAAAGTGAATTTATCAAGAGCAAAGTACAAAAACCAACTACATGTATATATATAAAATACTTAGAGATAAAGCTGATGGAAGATGTACAAGACTTGAATACTAAAAACTGCAAACCAGTGCTAAGCGAAACTAAAAAATACATAAGTAAATAGACATAGATCAAAAGACTCGATATTGTTAAGAGGTTAATTCTCCTCAAATTGATCTACAGATGTAATACAATCGAAATCAAAATTTGAGGGGGCTTGCTTGTCTAACTTGACAAGCTAATTATATAATTCATATGGAAATGCAAATTTGCCTAGAATAGCAAAACAACTTCTTAAAAATAACTAAGTTAGAGGACTTAACCCCACCTGACTTCAGGGCTTACTATAAAACAACAGTAATCAAGACAGTGTGATATGAGTGCAAAATAAACAAATGGATGAACCAGAATAGAAAGTCTAAAAACAAACACACACATAAGTGGTCAGTTGATTTTTTTTTTTAAGATTTTATTTATTTGTCAGAGAGAGAGGGAGAGCACAAGCAGGGGAGCTGCAAGTGGAGGGAAAAGCAGGCCCTGCTAAGCAAGGAGTCCGATGTGGGACTCATCCCAGGACCCCGGGATCATGACACAAGCCGAAGTCAGATGCTTAACCGACTGAGCCAACCAGGAGTCCCAGTTGATTTTTGACAAAGATGCAAAGTCAATCCAGAAAAGAACATATAGACTTAATAAATGGTATTAGAGCAGTGGGGAAAAAACAAATAAAACCAATTCACATCTTATACTGCATGCAAAAATTAACTCAAAACAAACTAAATATAACACCTAAAACTATAAAACTTATGCAAAAAATATCTAGGCTAAATAAAAATAAAATCAAAAGCATGATCCATACAAGAAAAAAAACTGATAAATTCAATTTCGTCAAAGTTAAGGCTTTGGCTCTTCAAAAGACACTGAAGAGAATGAAAAGACAAACCACAGAGACAATAACTGCATAACATATATCCAATAAAGGACTTATTTCCAGAACATATAAAGAATTCTCAGAATTCAATAATAAGAAATAATATGTGAAAGATTTGAACACAGGCATCCTCCAAAAAGAGACAGATGGCAAATAAACACAGGAAAAGATTTTCAACATCACTAGTCACTTGGGAAATGCAAATTAAAGCCACAATGTCTATCATAACTCAATAAATAAAATTTTATAACTGTAAAAAAAACGCTTAATGTGATAAACACTATATGCCTATTAGAATGACTAAAATTCAAAAGCCTGTTCATTTGAAGTTTTCACAGGGAAGTGGAAGAATTAGAACTCTGATACATTGCTAATGGGAATGTGAAATGGTATGACCACTTTGGAAAACATTCTGCAATTTCTTCAAAAGAAACATACCCACTATATGATCCAGCTCTTTCATTTCTAAGTATTTGTCCAAAAAAAATGAAAGCATGTGTCCACACAAAGACTTGTACATAAAAGCTGAGAGTAAATTTTTTAAATGGAACATTTCTGGGACAGTTGTAGGTCTTTTTCTCTCTTCAGTATGGGGGAAATTCTCCCCTATTATTGGATAATTTTTTCCACACATCTTCTCATTTCTCTCATCCTGATATTCTATTATTTGCATATTGGGCCTCTAGGACAGGTCTTTGTAAGTCCTACTTTTCACTCACATATTCCATTGTTCATCCTTTCCCCCCACCTTCTTAGAATTTTGTCTCCACCACACCCTTCTAGTCCTCCAACTGCATTACATGTTGAGATCATCTAGGATTTGAAATCCAAATAGCTATTTTTTTTTTTAGATTCTGCACAAATAATTATTTTGAATTAACTAATGTTTTATGTGTTTCTTTGGATCAAAATTTTTCTTGTCTATTTGTGTTTTGTATCTCATAGGTTTGTTATATGTGTACATATGTATGTGTATTTATTTATTTATGGAGGTTTTTTCCTAGCAATTCTTTCAGAGTTTATGTGTGCTCAATTTTTTGAGACTTTTTTAATTCTAAAAGGTCTTTGGTAGAACTTTCAAATGCCACTTTGAATGCCACTTCACTAGGTATGAAATATTAAGTCCAAAATCATTTTCCTTCAGATTAGCAAACATTTTGTTCCAATATTTTTCTAATACATTGTTTTTGATAAGAAATGTGATGTCAATTTGATTTTCATTTCTTCATAGAAAAACTGTTTTTCTCTTTCTGATCACTCTGACTTTTCTCATTATCCTCAGTGTTTTTAAATTTGCACCCATGAAGTGAAATTATTGCGTACATTCTGCTTGATACTAAGTATATCTCAAAAACTGAAAAATCATTTCTTTCTTCAGCTTTGAAATAATTTTCTACCTCTTTTTTTCTTAATAATTTACTCTCCTTTCTTTCCTCTTCTATTAAAATTACAAAATTTAAATGGAATTTCTCTTGAAATTTTTGAATTTCTAGTCCATGACAAATACAACTTTTCTGACTTATTATAAATATCCTTTGTCATTTTGAGAAATTTTGGGTGAGAATTACCTTGTTCAATTACCCCAATTCATAGATCACGTTCAAGCAGTGATATGAGGGTGGGAATAGGATATACTCCCGGTAGAGTGTTCCTGAAAGATTCTAAGTTGTCCTGAAAGTTGCCATATATCTGGATACTTTACAGCTTCTCCCAATCATTCGAACATTCAACTTTTTTATACCAGTAACCAATTTTTATACCAATAACCAGACTGTAAATAATCAACAGATAAATGAATAAATAAATTGAGGTAAATCTATACAACAGAATACTATTCAGCAAAAAAAAGGAATGAAATATTGATACAGAACATAACATGGATGAATTCCAAAATAATTATATCGACTGAAATAAGCCAGACCAAAAACGTGTCCTGTATTATTTCATCTATCTATAATTCAAGAAAATTCAAACCAAGACATGCTGACAGTAATCAATGGTTGCTTCTAAGAGATAAGATAAGAGAAAGCAATTATGGAAGGAGAGAGGACAGTTTTGGGAATGATGGATATGTTCATTATCTTGATTGTGTTGATATATGTATATCACTTGTGGAGACACATTTCAAAACTTATGAAATTGTATACACTTTGAATATGTACACTTTATTTAATTAAGCCTCAGTAAAGCTGTAATAGAAGACTATAATATACACATGTATCAAAGTATTGACAGTGATTCTTTTGAGGTGGTAGAATTAAGACTGGTTTTTATCTTTTTCTATATACTTCATTTTATTTTCGCTACTTTTACAAACAAACATCACACTTAAAATCAAGAAAAATAGTAACTCTTTTATTTTATATTTCATTTAAAATTAGAAAATTAGTAGGAGGCACCCAGGTAGCTCAGTTAGTTAAGTGTCTGACTCAGTTTCAGCTCAGGTCATGATCTCATGGGTCATAAAATCGAGACCTCCAGCAGGCTCCACACTTAGTCAAAAGTCTGCTTGAAGATTCACTCCCTCTGCCACCCCCTTCCTAATGTGCTCTCTTTCTCTTGCTCTCTTTCTCAGAAATAAATAAATAAATATTTAAAAATAAAAAATAAAATAAAAAATAATAGCTTTCTGGTTTTGGTCTGTATATTTGGATAACTTGTAAAAGTATAAAAATATAACTGACTACTCTTACATTTTCCCTAAGCATTATATTATAATCTTTCTAATATGTAACAGACTTTTGGTTGTATATTTCCAATAAACCCCCAGTATCTTCATTGTTGCTGGACTAGAATCATACTCTTCCATTGGGTGTTTAAATTTCCCTCCTTCTTTTTTCCTCCTCTTGCTGTTATAACTTTCAAAACTACTTTTATGCACACAACTTATATGTTCTTTTAAAGTATATGTCATCAGGCTCTCTGCTCAGCAGGGAACCTACTTCCCCCTCTCTTTTTGCCTGCCTCTCTGTCTACTTGTGCTCTCTGTCAAATAAAAAAAAAAAAATCTTAAAAAAAAAATAAAAATAGGGACGCCTGGGTGGCTCAGTTGGTTGGACGACTGCCTTCGGCTCGGGTCATGATCCTGGGGTCCCGGGATCGAGTCCCGCGTCAGGCTTCCAGCTCCATGGGGAGTCTGCTTCTCCCTCTGACCTTCTCCTCGCTCATGCTCTCTCTCACTGTCTCTCTCTCAAATAAATAAATAAAATCTTTAAAAAATAAATAAATAAATAAATAAAAATAAAAATAAAATAAAGTATATGTTACCTGGGGTGTTTAGGTGGCTCAGTGGGTTAAAGCCTCTGCCTTCAGCTCAGTGTGTTGGTTTTACCATAAACTTATCAGCATTGCACTATCTTTTTGCTTTGTTATTCTTTTGGTTTTTAGAAGGAAGAAGTGTCTAATTTAATAAAGCATAAAATGATACATCATTGATTATTAACATAGCTAAGCGTTTTCCATGAATTTACTATCTATATTTTGTCTTGATTTATAAATGGTATTGCCATTGTCTTATTACAAGAAAACAGTTAATTACTTCAAGAGAAGGTAAAGGAAAGAAAGAAAATGCATCTGTATAAGAGAAATGAGATAAAAAATGATATACTTTACAAAAAAGAATTAGTGATGAATCTTTCAGCAGACAGAAGATAACACCACAAATATATAACATGTCATGAATTTCCTAAATCCAAGACACACTCTTCTGAGGTGGGGGCAGTGCAAAAATCAAATCAGAGTTGTGAATGGAGCCAAAGTGCAGACAACTGTGGCAAACTAGTGAGCAAATACCCAATCATCCCTCTCCAGCCAACTGTTATCATGCAAGAATATACAACCAGATCTGATTTTGTTTAAAGATGTCTGACTTCTTGATTATAATGCGAACTCTCTACTATTTTTAAAATAGCACTAATTTGGAATGCCTGTGTGCTTCAGTCGGTTGGGCATCCAACTCTTGATTTTGGCTGGGGTTGTGGTCTCAGAGTTGTGGGATCAAGCCCCACCTCGGGCTCCATGCTGGGAGTAGAGCCTGCTTGGGATTCCCTTTTTCCCTCTCCCTCTGACCCTCCCCCTCTCTAAAAACTTTAAAATAAAATAGCACTAATTAAAGAACAAACTTGGAGTATCCAAATAAAACATCTGAAGGCTGTTTTGGACCTGCAGGCTGCCAGTTTTCTACTTCCAGACTGAGCCCAAGCCTGAACATCCTTCACTTCAGTTCCAACACTTCAAAAGCATCCCTCACATTTTGAACTTTTCCTCAACAAGAAAGGGATTAAGAGTTTCAATGAACGACATCTGGTTAAATCATGGCATCCTGAATATGTGTCCTTATCACTGTTCCTTCCTGAAACTCCACTAACAATGAGAATAAAGAAATAAAGAGTTAGAATTTCTTAAAGATTAAGAGAACAGTGCAGACAATACAGATAAGAGGAACAGAGACAACACAGATGAGAGTTGCCAATAAAGTTCTGGAAGATGGAAAATGAATGGAGGATTTCTCACAGCTGAGAAAGCTGAACACCAAAAACCTGCAGGAGAGGGTGATAAGGAAGAAAAAAGTAAACCAATTTATACCATAAGCCCCATAAAAATTTATGAGGAGTCACAAATAGTACATATAGTAAAAATAGGTAACATATAGTAAATATAGATAAATCACAGGTAAGATATGGGATTGAAAATACCTGAAAAATATGAGGAGTCAACAGCACCACATATAGTAAATCACAGGTAAGGTATGGGGCTGAAAATACAAGCATTGACTGAATGTCCATACAGAAGTGGTCAGAACAGGGAATTAAATCTGTGAATAAATCAGACCAGAGATTCTCCAAACCCAGAGACACTAAACACAGTAAAAGGTGAAGAAGAGGTGCAAGGCTAAAAACATGGATAGTAAGTGAAAAGTCTACATTCCGAATGGTGAGGTTCTTGTCCACTCTCTTCACGCTGGTTAAATCCAAGAGTACTGGAAGCCAAGCATATAACACCCAATCTCCAGGCAGAAATATGTAGAGCCCTGAACAGTCCACGTAAAAAACGTGGAGACTAATATATGGGAATCCCCAACAAAAGGAAGGTCCCACCCAATAATTCTGCACAGAAACCCTGTAGAATTGACCTCAAAGATCAGATAAATACCTCTATATAGTGTTTCTTAAGGAATCTTAGGGTTCTGCAAGGTGTCCCTAGTGGCTCTGTGGAAGATCATGGTTCAAATAATAATAATAAACATCAGTCATGAACTTCATATGCCTCATGATGAAATGGACAGTGATCCAACAGGCCCACTAACAATTTAGGAAGAGATCTTTCAGCAGCGTACTGTAGGACAATGTTTGTTGCCTAAGACTATTCTCAGTCTTTGATATGAACTAGAGGAAACTTGGAAGATTGATGACTGCTACACTGCACAGAGGTGACTATGTCAGGCTAATGACACCAGTCTCTTTCTCAAGTTACCTTTATTTATAGGCTGCTTATGTGAGTAAATAAGTTCTGATGGTGTAATTTTAAAAACTGGAGAGAAATTTTCATTCTAAAGAATGAGTTTTAATGTTCTGTGATTTAACTACCTCCAAGCCATTTTGATATTATTTTAAACATTGCAAATGCGAACTGTAGAAGTTAGCAATAAATTGTTATTATGAAGCTTTCGTTTTTTGTGATACTTTGTGTAGTTATATGATATGTCTTATTGCTTTATATTTTACTAGCATCATATTTTACAAACATGTCTGATAGCCCAAAATGATTTTTAAAGATAAGATATGAATTAGAAAAGGAAAATTCTAAACCTAAGTCAATGAACAATTCCAGTAAGGTCAGGGATGAAGAATTACAGCCTCAAGAGTCATTCACTGCACTTGTGCAACAGGTAACCAAAAAAAAGTCCAATCACTCATAGAAGGACAGTGGATATTTCACAGCAGTTTCAACATGTCTGAGCAAACTTTTCTCATTTAGCAATCATCAAGAGAAATCGTCTCATCCTAACTGAAAATGAAGTACACAAGAGCATGTCTCAAATTTGACCCACCACTTGCAGATCCATGTAGAAAAAAACAGTACAGGGGCACATGGGTGGCTCAGTGGGTTACAGCCTCTGCCTTTGGCTCAGGTCATGATCCCAGAGTCCTGGGATTGAGCCCAGCATCGGGCTCTCTGCTGAGTGGGGAGCCTGCTTTCCCCCTCTCTCTCTGCCTGTCTCTCTGCCTACTTGTGATCTCTGTCAAATAAATAAATAAAATCTTTTTAAAAAAGAAAAAAGAAAAAAACAGCACAGTTTTCAAATTAATGAGATATATATATCATTTTTAGTTTTAAAAACAATATTCTTTATGCCTATATACTCTTAATAAGAGAGGCAGAATCCTAGCAAACAGGATCCAACAGTACATTAAAAAGATTATCCACCATGACCAGGTGGGATTCATCCCTGGGTTACAAGGATGGTTCAACAATTGCAAATCAATCAATGTGATAGAACAAATCCTAGCAACAGCAATCAGACAACAAAGAGAAATAAAAGGTATCCAAGTTGGCAATGAAGAAGTCAAACTCTCTCTCTTCGCAGATGACATGATTCTTTATCATGTCAGAAGACTGGAGTCTCTTGGAGTCAAAAGACTCCACCCTCAAACTACTAGAACTCATACAGCAATTCAGTAATGTGGCAGGATACAAAGTCAATGTACAGAAATCAGTGGCTTTCTTATACACTAACAATGAAATGAAATGAAAATACAGAAAGGGAAATTAGAGAATCGATTCCATTTACTATAGCACCAAGAACCATAAGATACCTGGGAATAAACCTAACCAAAGAGGTAAAGATCTGTACTCGAGGAACTACAGAACACTCATGAAAGAAACTGAAGAAGACACAAAAAGATGGAAGACCATTCCATGCTCTTGGATCAGAAGAATAAACATTGTTAAAATGTCTATACTGCCTAGAGCAATCTATACTTTTAATGCCATTCCCATCAAAATTCCACAGGTATTTTTCAAAGAGCTGGAGCAAATAATCCTAAAATTTTTATGGAATCAGAAGAGACCCCGAATTGCTAAGGAAATGTTGAAAAACAAAAATAAAACTGGCGGCATCACATTACCTGATTTCAAGCTTTACTACAAAGCTGTGATCACCAAGACAGCATGGTACTGGCATAAAAACAGACACACAGACCAGTGGAACAGAGTAGAGAGCCCAGATATGGACCCTCAACTC
>NW_019154097.1:9278883-9499300 GCF_002288905.1 Enhydra lutris kenyoni | reverse complement strand
TATGGGCAAATAATCTTCGACAAAACAGGAAAAAATATACAGTGGAAAAAAGACAGTCTCTTCAATAAATGGTGCTGGGAAAACTGGACAGCTATATGGGCAAATAATCTTCGACAAAACAGGAAAAAATATACAGTGGAAAAAAGACAGTCTCTTCAATAAATGGTGCTGGGAAAACTGGACAGCTATATGTAGAAGAATGAAACTCGACCATTCTCTTACACCGTACACAAAGATAAACTCAAAATGGATAAAAGACCTCAACGTGAGACAGGAATCCATAAGAATCCTAGAGGAGAACATCAGCAGTAACCTCGTCGATATCAGCCACAGCAACTTCTTTCAAGATATGTCTCCAAAGGCAAAGGAAACAAGAGCGAAAATGAACTTTTGGGACTTCATCAAGATCAAAAGCTTCTGCACAGCAAAGGAAACAATCAACAAAACAAAGAGGCAATGGGAGAATGGGAGAAGATATTTGCAAATGACAGTACAGACAAAAGGTTGATATCCAGGATCTATAAAGAACTCCTCAAACTCAACACACACAAAACAGATAATCATATCAAAAAATGGGCAGAAGATATGAACAGACACTTCTCCAATGAAGACATACAAATGGCTATCAGACACATGAAAAAATGTTCATCATCACTAGCCATCAGGGAGATTCAAATTAAAACCACATTGAGATACCACCTTACACCAGTTAGAATGGCCAAAATTAGCAAGACAGGAAACAACATGTGTTGGAGGGGATGTGGAGAAAGGGGAACCCTCTTACACTGTTGGTGGGAATGCAAGTTGGTGCAGCCACTTTGGAAAACAGTGTGGAGATTCCTCAAGAAATTAAAAATAGAGCTTCCCTATGACCCTGCAATTGCACTACTGGGAATTTACCCCAAAGATACAGATGCAGTGAAAAGAAGGGCCATCTGTACCCCAACGTTTATAGCAGCAATGGCCACGGTCGCCAAACTGTGGAAAGAACCAAGATGCCCTTCAACGGACGAATGGATAAGGAAGATGTGGTCCATATACACTATGGAGTATTATGCCTCCATCAGAAAGGATGAACACCCAACTTTTGTGGCAACATAGACGGGACTGGAAGAGATTATGCTGAGTGAAATAAGTCAAGCAGAGAGCGTCAATTATCATATGGTTTCACTTATTTGTGGAGCATAACAAATAACATGGAGGACATGGGGAGATGGAGAGGAGAAGGGAGCTGAGGGAAATTGGAAGGGGAGGTGAACCATGAGAGACTATGGACTCTGAAAAACAATCTGAGGGTTTTGAAGGGGCGGGGGTTGGGAGGTTGGGGGAACAAGGTGGTGGGTATTAGGGAGGGCATGTATTGCATGGAGCACTGGGTGTGGTGCAAAAACAATGAATACTGTTACACTGAAAAGAAATTTAAAAAAAAAAGATAAGAGAGGTAGAGAAGCCAACACATATTTATAATACTTTTTAATTGCTGAAGTTAAAATTAATCCTGGTCATGAAGGCACTAAGAAAATATTTCTTCAAGTCTTGTATAAAATTTTATCTTATAACCCATTTTATCCATATTGTTTATGCTTATGGTTATAATAGCATTACTACTCAACACTATCAATAAATTTTCATGTTAGAAATAACATTAATTAAAATCTTTTATAACCTCTTCTTAAATCTACCAAGCTCATATTTAGAAAAATCAAATCTCATATTTGCTTAATCATTAAAAAGAATTTTATTATGTTTGTTTCATGAGTTTTTTTAATTTGTAAAAAATAGAGTACAATTAATTTTAAGAAAGATAAGCTCAGATTAGGGACACTTTTGTGGCTCAGTTCATTAAGTGTCTGACTCTTGATTTTGGTTCAGGTCATGATCTCACGGTCATAAGACTGAATTCCATGCTGTAGCTGGAGCCTACTTAAGATTCTCTCCCTCTCCCCCGGCTCCCATGCAAGAATTTGCTCTCTCCCTCTTTGAAAGAAAGAAAGAAAGAAAGAAAGAAAGAAAGAAAGAAAGAAGAAAGAAAGAGGGAAAGGAAAGGAAGAAAGAAAGACAAGGAAAAAACCAGTAAGTTCAGCTTAACTACCTGGTTGTTTCAAGAAAGGCTGGACAGTCATTTTTAATTTAAAGTAGGGGGGAGGGGCTCCTGGGTGGCTCAGTAGGTTAAAGCCTCTGCCTTCGGCTCAGGTCATGATCCCAGGGTCCTGGGATTGAGCCCCACTTTGGGCTCTCTGCTCAGCGGGGAGCCTGCTTCCCCCCTCTCTCTTTGCCTGCCTCTCTGCCTACTTGTGATCTCTGTCTATCAAATAAATAAATAAAATCTTTAAAAAAAATAAAGTAGTGGGGAACTACACTTGCATATACTTATATCACATATCAACTCATTAGCATTTTATATGATAGAAATTTATAATAAAACTTTAGGCTACTTGGATAAGGTTTTTTTTTTAAGATTTTATTTATTTATTTGAGAGACAGACAGACAGACAGACAGAACAAGCAGGGGAAGTGAAAGAGGGAGAAGCAGGCTCCCCGCTGAGCAAGGAGGCGATATGGGGCTCCATCCCAGGACCCTGGGATCATGACCTGAACTGAAGGCTGACACTTAACCAACTGAGCCACCAAGGTAATTCTTGGATAATATTTTAAAAACCAAGTAGGAAACGTTCAAAGAAAAAGATTTGTAATTACCATAAACTATATTACTAACTTACATTAGAATTGATATTCTATCTGGAAGAGGAGAATTACTCATGGAGAGAAAGCTAATGTGTTGGATAAAGTAAATAGACCTATAGAAAAATATGATTCTCTACTCAAAAAAGCACTGCTGAATTATTAATTCTAATTGCTGAATTATTATATCTAAAACTTAGTGGTCATGTATCTTGAGCTAAAGATGTACTGATTTTATGCATAAATTCCCTGAGGCCTGAAAATTATCTCAAGGGTTTCATCAGAGAAAAAAGATTGAGAAAGGTTGTTCTCACATAAAAGAAAGGATCACAAACAGATTTATATTTTTTTAAGATTTTATTTATGTATTTGACAGAGAGAAAGACAGCAAGAATAGGAACACAAGCAGCGGGAGTAGGAGAGGGAGAAGCAGGCTTCCTGCCAAGCAGGAATGTAGGGCTCAATCCCAGGACCCTGAGAGCACAACCTGAGCTGACAGGCAGACGCTTAACAACTGAGCCACCCAGGCACCCCATAAACAGATTTAAAAACCTGGAAGAAACATAAAAATTTCAAGAGTCAGAAAAACCTTTGGAAAAAAATTATAACCAATATTCTCAAGTATATTAGAGAGGTTAAATTATTACAACCATGAATAAACAGGATGTTACAACAACAAAAACAAAAGGAACAGAGAACTGAAAAGAACTCTGAGAACTTGAAAATATGAGAGCAGAAATGAAAAATGGAATGGAAGATTTGGAAGATGGAGTCAAAAAGATCTCCCAGAAAGTAGGGTGTTGGAAAAGAAGAAAATAGGTATCAGGAAAAAAATAAATAAAGAAAAGACTTTTCTAGGAAGTACAGCCTTTGACATTGTCCCAGCGAGGGGCGGGGGGGGGACAGAAAATTGAAGGCAAGAAATTACCTAATAAATAATACAAGAAAAGTCTAATTGTGAATGAGCCCACCCAAGTTCTTAACACAGTAAATGAAAGAGACCTGCACCAAGGCACACCCTTCGAAACGTTTAGAACACTACACTGAGAAAAAAATAGGTCACGTGCAAAACCTCAAAAATCAGCATGCGTTCTCCAGAGCAATACTAGCAGGTAGGTGTTAATGAAGAAGTTCCTTCTAAATTCTAAGTTATTTCCAAATTAAAATTCTTTATGGAACCAAATTATCATTTAAGTGTGATGGTAGGATATAAGAAAATATATTTAAAGTTACCTTCTAATCAATTTTTCTTAAGAAGTTACTGGAAAGATTATTCAGGAAAACAGGGAAGTTGCCCCCAAAATAAGAAAACACAGGATACAGAAAATGCAGGATAAAGAAAGCACAAAACAAGAATGACAAAGAAATTTCACACAAAATCTGTCCACTGCCTAAGCTTCCTACAAGACTACTAGGGTCTCCAAGAAAGGAGAAAGGTACAGAGACAGGAAAACTATGGGAATTCAAGATCTAATACTAACTTTTATTTTCTAAACAAATTTTCTTAATATAATTGTAAAGGTTGAGGCACAGTTTATCTTTATCATATGCAAAACTGGGGTATTCCATGGATTCCCTCTCCAGTGGGTGATTTTTAAAGTGCCTAATCAACTGCATTCTTTCAACATTTAAGAAAATGATATATTTTAAAGAATTCAATAATTTCAAGTCAACATAATGTTCAATATTCAGGAATATAATATAAATAGTTCAGTCATATTTTTATTAAGCAAAGAATTTTCCAAGGATCCAATATTTCTAGAGATTCCAGTCTGAACCTGCTGGCTGAATTCAACCCAGAAAAAGGTCTTATTTAGAGTACTACTCTAAATGTTTCTTTTAACTTGAATTCTAAGTGGACATTCCAATTAACCACCAGCCACAAAACCACTCTATTGTGTTAAACACAATCCATTATACTTGATAATACTGCCTCGGCCCTGTGAGGATTAGAGTCATTGAATCTTGGTTTAAACAAAACAAAACGCTATGAGGTTATAAGTGCATCCCATCTTTACAGTGATTCTATGGGAACTGAAACTAGAGTGTGACTGCATCTTCAAACATAACTGAAAGCTACAACCTGTGTAAGCCATTCAAAATTAGTCAGCACAACCAATGAATATTTATACTCAATGAGTCCTGGTTGGGGAGAAGAGAACAGGAAAAATCCTAACAGTATGGCCCCAAGTTCAAGATACAGAAAACACTAATCATGGTTGTAACTCTGTCTTATCTGCTCAAGTCATCTACACTTACTGCTTCAACATCTCTGTCTGGGAAGTAGAGATAAGGCTTACCTTTATCTTAGTGGAATTAGGAAAGCTTAGTTTGGAAGAAAATGGGAAAATTCTTTGAAAAGATACATAAACACTCTTATTACATATTATAGTCTTAATACTAATGCATTTAGGAAATCCAATTAAGTATTAAGGCTCTACTATAGAAAATCCATTTCTCTTTTCTTAATCAAAGGAAAATTTTCAAAGGAAAATGACTTTTATCCCTAAATAATCCTTCTAGGTCCCTCTGTCTTGCAAGTTGTCAGGCCTCAGCAGCTTTCAATGTGAGCTTCTCTAAGGGTAAAAACTAGAGATAGAGGCATTCTGCGGAGCTCCTCAGATGACATAAATGACAAGAATTCTTGAAGAATGCTTTTTTCAAAAATACACTGATGTCAGTAGAGCCACAAATCCACAAAACAGAACATTTTTAAATGCAGAAAGGAGAAAAAGTAGTTTTATACTGTGTAACTACCGGCCAACTATTTCCTCCCCCCCTCCCCACTCATATTGCCATAGCAACAAAGTGACTTATCTACCAGTTAATAGATAGGTGAAAAACATACCCCACCAAGGCCGCAATTTATTTTATAGATTTATAGGCTCTTCGCCCATTGGATATGTTGGTAGCACTGGACACTTCTTTCCACTGATTCTGCTTCACTAAATCCCAAGCAGTAGCAGAATATTAGCATGTCAGGGAGCTAAAGCCACTTTCTGTCACATACATTTTTCATGTATTTTCCTACTGTCTCAGATGAGGAGACTCTGGGGGAAAAAAGCAACTGGAAAAGATATCTTGCTCGAAGGCTTTCAACATATATAATTATTGGTCAAGCAATGGTAGAGCCATCAACCTTTCTCATTTACATACGAAATGTTAGCTTAATGAAACTCATAGAAAAATATGACAACAGACATAGAAATCAAAATTCTTGGAATTTTTCTTCAATGTAATTCAAATACAGTAATGGATAAATGCACTAAAAACCTTAAGACTCACATTTTAAAAGCTGTCCTGAACTAAGAATGTAGAGAAACTGGAATCCTCATGATTTCTGGTGGGAATGTAAAATGGAACAGCCACTTTGGACAACAGTTTGGCAGCTTTCAAAAGGTTACACACAGAGTTACAATATGGCCCAGCAATTCTACACCTAGGTACATACACAAAAGAACTGGAAAGGTATGTCCACACAAAAACTTATATATGAATATTCATAGAAACATTATTCATAATTGACAAATAGAAGAAACATCAAATGTCAATTAATTGATAAATGGATAAACAAAATGTGGTATGCACACAGTGTATATTATTCAACAACAAAGAAGACTAAAATACTTATATATGCTATAACCTGGTTGAACACTGAAAACACTATGTACCATGAAAGAAGCCAGGTGCAAAAGAACACATATGGTATAACTCCCATGTATTTGAAATGTCCAGAATGGCCAAATATATAGACAGAAAATAGATTAACGATTGCCTAGGGATGGAGATGGAGACCAAAATGTGGGGGTGACTTTATTTTAGAGGTGATGAAATGTTCTAAAATGGATTTCAGTGATGGCTTCATAACTGTGAATACACTAAAAACCACTTTAAAGTGAATTGTACACTTGATATGGTTGAACTGAATGGCATGTGAATTACATCTCATAACTCCATTACAAAAAGTTTTTTAAAAGAATAAAATAAAAGCTGCCCTATAGAAGGCAGATATGAATCTCAGTTTGACCAGAGAGCAAACTATGAAATTGATTCAGTGGGAGGAGAGAGGATTTTCTCTCTGTAGAGTATGTCTTTCAACCAGTCTTTCAACTTACCTCTAGTTAAAGGGAAAATTCTAAGAAAGCAGTTTAATGTCAGAATATCTAGAATTATAATAAAATATGTTGGAACTTTCCAGTGAACTGGAAAAGAATTGGGATAAGAACTTAACTAGTTTTTGATAGAGCTCATTGTTAATTGCTCCATTCTGGAGGGGGGGAAAAAAAACTTCTTTCCCAAGAAATTTACAAAATTAGCAGCTGAATTTGAAGCTAGAGATTCTTTGTTCTTTTTTACTTGCACCGATACAGAATATGAGTCTATGAGTCACATTTATTCATTAATAGAGCACTGAATTTTCTCTTCAACTACAGATCAAGGCACTTTTATAAACCTATACCAAAAGGAATCCTCCCACATAGGCAAATCACAAAGCAGAAGGCTGACAGGTTCAGTTCCAGTGTTCCTGAGCAGGGAGCTTTCCAGACAGCATTAAACAACTGTGCAAAGTTCATATCACGCTTGTCTACTCAGGCAAAACACTGAAGATTCAAAAAATACCAAATGCTGAGGACTGCAATACACGTGTCAAGAATTTGGGGACAACCTCCACAGGTGTGAAAGTAATTTGGTAAGCCCTACCCCATAGTTTTGGCTAGGAAAACCTTTTTTGTCAAGAGGCTCTGCATCCCTTTGGTTATAAAAGCAAACTGACAGGGCACAGAATGTAGAGGTAGGAGGGAGGCCACTGATCAGCGGCAACATGCGATAAGACAACTAGTGCGTTCCAACGGACTCATGAGCTGACAAAGAACTTCAGAGCTGATTCTGGGAGAAGGAACCTAAGAGCAAAGGCATAATATATTCCACCGAGATTATTAAATCTTTGTATAAGCCAAATAGATAATGAACAAAAGTTCTTCTTCAAAAATTCATTCCTTCTAATAATACAAACTACATAATTAAGAATTAGGAAAATCACCCTTTATGTAAACCCAATGAATAAAAGGATCTGGACCTCAATTACCAAGAGAAGTTAAAACTATAAAGTTACAAGTTGGTGGTGAACTTTATAATACACAGTCTGGCTTATACCAGCCAAACCCACTAACCAACCTTAAAATAGCATGAAAAGTGGAACAGTCATTCTGTGCTTCACCACCTGTGAATTATTCTTGCCAAAATAATTGAATCTAAATCTAGTTGAGCCTCTAGATCAAATTACCAGTCCACAAGAAACATATAAAATTGAGGATGATGTTAAATGACACCATGAGGATGCTATCAGCCAATTTCAAAATGAGAAAAACTGTCCCAGTTTCTTTAAGAAATAAATAGCATGGAAAAGTGGGGTAGGAGAGCTGCTTGAGATTAAAAAAAAAAAAAAAACTTCAGAAAGATGGCAGACAAATGCTATATGTGGACCTCATTTGGAAGCTAATTCAAATAAAACAACTTAAAAAGGCATTTTGGGGACAAATTTAAAATTTTCAAAGAGACTGTTTAATCAATATGGAATCTTTGTTAATGTATAGTGGTGTTTCTAAGTCCTCATCTATTACAAACATACTGAAATATTTATGGATGAAATAAAATGATGTCATGGATGCTTTAAATATGCCACCAAAAAACAAAGATGTGGGGAAGGAACAGATGAAATAAGACTGGCAAATTCTGAGAACTATTGAAGCTGGTTAATAGGTACATAAAGGTGCACTTTCTACTATTTTAGTATTGTGTATGTTTGAAATATTCCATAATGAAGAGATCAAGAGAGAGAAAACATTGCTCTAGCAAGTTGTCCCCTTAGTTTTGTCCCCATTGACACAATCCATAGACAGAAAATTCACAATGGGGAAAGGAGGAGGAAGGAAAACACAATAGCTGGTCACATTATTGCAGGTCATTTTGGTCCCTCTGAAGAAGACTTGAATTGACCTTTATAATTAATTCTACCTTTCTTGGAGAATAATTATCTCAGATGAGCCCTTTACTAATCAAATGTTCTCACTCATCATTCTTGGGGAAAATAGTGAAATAACACAAACGGAGATGTTTCAAACTTGAGAAGATACAATTTCTACTGATGAAAGAGATTATTGTAAAAATGTCTTTGCCAGGACTGTTTCTCTAAACCTTTATTATTTATCTTTAGATTATCATTTCCTTTCCATGCACGGATTTAAGTAATACCATTATTTTTCCCATGGAAATGGGCGGGTTTGGGGGTAGGAAATGGCAGGTGTATTGAAAGTTACCTGTGTAGATAAGGATATGAGAGCCCCAAGACCAGCAGATACAATCTTCAACTGCTTTAAAAGCAAATTAAACTGGCTCAGCACAATCCAATCTGGACAGAAGTATTGCCATCTTCCTCCAATATGCCATGTTACTTAAACCTGAAAACTCCTACACGTGCACTGTTGAGACTATTGTAATTTGGTATAATTGCTCTGATGGGAGTCATTGGTCAAGATCACTTGCCTATGGGATTTCTTTGAAAAAAACAAGTACTCCTACTGCCAACTGTTCTGAGAAAGAGTAGATCTTGGGGAAGAAAACAAGGATTGAGAAGGCAGGCATACGCTAACAGAAGAGATACATTCCCTTCTTTCTCTGGAACTTGAATCTGGCTTCCAATGGCACCAGCCTTAAGGACACCATCTAGGACCCACCACATGGGTCCCAGCCTATGAAAGCTAAGTAGACCCATCTAGAAGTAGTTTTATTTTATTTTATTGTTGTTGTTGTTGTTATTTATAATTTTTCTTTTTTAAAAGATTTTCTTTTTTAAGTAATCTCCACACCCAGTGTGGGGCTCAAACTCACAACCCTGAGATCAAGAGTTGCATGCTCTATGGCCTGAGCCAGCCAAGCACTCCTAGAAGTAGTTTCAGGCTACATTCCACATTGTATACTACTCTCCCACTGTCCTTGAGTCTTCATTAGAATTTTGTCAGTGTTGGGTCTGATCTCAGCCATCTTATGGACACTCTCTGGGAAAGACTTCTGCCTGTATTCATGCACGGTAATAAAAAATAAGTTACCAGTCAGGAACCTTACAGTGACCTAAAGGAGAGTTGCAAATGCTCATGCACAGAGCAACACAGAGCAACATGGCAGTTCCAAAATTCCAAAACTTGACACAAAGACAGATTTTTTAGTACAGGTAAACTTCTGGATTTCCAAAGAAAACTATAGAAGACTATACGTATGGCTGGAAGCCAGAGTGGTAGCATAAAAATTTTGTAATATGGGGTATTAATGCAAATGTCTTCTCACAAACTAAAGAGACATCTAACAAGTTAAAATTACAAAAGGAAAATTTCCAATTAAAAAAAAAAAGCAATGCATTCAATTACAAAGAAAAACATGCTGCAGCTGAAGCTCTGACAAAAAAAGAAGCTCAAAAACATTAAATTTGTTGGATTTGTTTCTATATGTGTATGTCTGTATCTGTGTGTATGTGTGAGTGATACAGAATCCTTTAATATACCCACAACTACTAACACCAAGGAAATGGAAAAGATTTTGTTAGACATAAAATTAGTATCAGATTCTGGTTTTGCTGATGACCAACTGCTCTGAATACGATAGTTTGATTCAGTTTGGAGGATTATGGTGTCCATCAGTTGGTGTCTTCAGGCTTCAAGACACATTAACTTAGGATTAATTTATGATAAAAAAAAAATTTAAGTTCTTATGAAATAAATGATCGTGTGAGCACAAGTGACCAACCTCTCCAGCAAATGCTAACTAGAATGACCTCAGCCAAGTTTGGCTCTACCTTCACTTACTAAGACTATATTTTGGGGTCTTCTCAGGCATCTGGTCCTTAGTCGGCTCTGTATTTGATCTCTTACTCCCATCCCCACCGTGTTAGCTGAGAGTCACCGACCTGACAGAATCTAAGATTGAACACCATAAGTAGAACTGCACTCCTGCCAGTACTTGATTGTACACCCACCTACCCACCTGCTCTAACCAGGAGGGAAACCCACTCTTTACCTCTACTTCATTCCAACATCCTGCACTCCTATCAACACATGTTTAGCTAAGGACAAATTGTCCTTTATCCTAATACCTTCTAATTAAATCCCACAATACCTTTTCCTCAGATTATGTATTTCTACTAAGTGACCTCAACCATATCTAGTTGACACCAAAAAGACCTCACCTCAGCAAAATTACCACTATACAAATTTATCTGAATCATTTACCAAACATTTATTGTCCCCTTGTTTATACCCAGCACCATGGTAGGCCCTAAATACACTTCCTAAAATATACCAACCTTAGGATTTGTTTTTTATTTAATTTACTGTTATTTTAATAATTTTATTTACCCATCCCTTGTTGCTTCATGTCTCAGTAGGTACCATTACATAGATTAACTCATTTAATCTCATCAGCTGATATTTACTGACTACCTACTGTGTACCTAGGTAATAGGCACTACAGAAGGAACAGAGAACTATAATTTCCTAAACTTCAGGACCATGAAATGTAGTCAAGGAGATAAGACTTACACACAAAAAAACTGTAATACATCAATCAGTGCCATACAAGTGGTTCAGACAGCAAGTTATATAGGAGCTTAGAAGAGGGAGAAAGATAAAAGTGACACACAGTAAATGTGCAATCAGTGTTGGATTGAATTAAATTGAACCAGGGCATTTAATATTGAAAATAAAGACAGATGGAATGACATGAAAATTTGATAATGTGGAAATGTGCAGGAAATGCTGAGACATTATGTGCATGTTTTCTTTTAAATACGTTTTTACTTAAAATAATATGAAAACATATTAAAGTGACATTTTATTAGACAATATCATCACTACACATGGGAATCTCTACAGGTGACATCTCTGATAATGTGCTAAAAATATGATCATAATTTAAATTCATTCTGCTTTTTTGATAGAACATCACTATACTTGGTATTTACTTACAGAGTTTTGATAATTTGATTCTTGTGGAAAAAATGTTTTCATTTGATTAATAGTTCCCTCTCTGTTGCCTATTTGGTTTTCTTGTTTATTTCACATAGAAAAAAAGCAGAATGTGACATTATCTTGAAAGCTCACAATGAAAATTTTAAAAGTCATATATGGAGGGAATACTACATAGGAGATACTCTAGGCATGAAGAAACAGAGACAGGAATCTGTTTCACTCTTTTCCTGTGATATCAATTAATAAATCAAAATTAACATAACTAAAACATCACAAACAGTTTAGCACACAGGTATGACTTTCAAGGCAGAACCTCAGACCTAAAATATCCATAATAAAATGGCAGCTCCATAAATTGAATCAAAATACCCCTATTGAAATGGGAGGCTCATAAGTTAAGACTCTAAGTACCAACACCAGTACCACTACCTGCATTAGGCCTTGGAATTCCAATTTGCAGTCAGGATGTAAAAGACAAAATAAATAAATAAAATTTTTAAAAACTTCCCCAAAAAAGTAAGGATATCTTCTGAAAAAGAAACTAGTAAGAACATAATAAATAGAGGCACCTGGGTGGCTCAATCATTGTCGACCTTTGGCTCAGGTCATGATCCTGGGGATGGAGATCTGCATCAGGGGCTCCCGCTCAGCAGGGAACCTGCTTCTCCCCTCCCACTCCCCCTGCTTGTGTTCCCTCTCTCACTGTGTCTTTCTCTGTCAAATAAATAAGCAAAATCTTTAATAAATAAATAAATAAAATGCTCTTCACTTTATGGTGACGTACCTGGTAATAACAATGATGTTTCTGCCCACCTCTGAAAATTTAGCTAAACTAAGCTTAAAATAACCTGATGGTTTTTGAAGGGAAAGATCAAATATACCTTCTTCTAGTGTGACCTGAAAAAAAATTTCTTGAGAAAAGGAATTTCATCAGTTTATTTTCTTTCAAATCTCCTATCTTAAACTATCTTTAATAAGCTTTCAAATGCAGTTAGTTCTTTATACCAGAGTATGACAGGAATAAAAATTATATAAAAGCAGTTTTACACACTTGCAAAGGCAGCGTCAAGTATTTTACATAATAATGATGTTATAGAATATAGTCAATGACATTGTAATAGCAATGTGTGATGACAGATGGTAGCTACACTTGTGGTGAACATAGTATAATTTATGAAATTGTCGATATGTTGTACACCTGAAGCTAATCTGATACTGCATGTCAACTATACTCAAATTTTAAAAAAATAATGATAATGCTATAGGTTCTCTCCCACTGAGGAAGAAAGAACTGAAATAGGGTCTATAACAAAGATTTTATGATTTTAATTTCCTATTAAACTTTATAGATTCCAATAGTTTAACTGGCATAATGTACTAATTTTCTTTTTTTTAAATTTCATTAGCCTATGATTGCATTAAGTAGATTACTAATGAAGTTGATTAAATCAGGTCTTTCAAAGGGAACTGGTGATTTTAATGCTCCTGGCTAAATGATAACTATCACTAACATTAAAGCCTTAAGTATGACTGTGGCAGAGAAAACAAAAGTTCATCAAGGATTTAGCTAGAGGAGAATGGATAGCTATCTTTAATTAAAAATCGTTTGTTAACATTACAAAAGAAGGAACAGACTGTTAACATGGAAATAAATGAATATTTAGAAGTCAACAATGTGCCAAATTTATCAGAAGTACTAGGGAAGCTGAAAACTCATCTATTTTAAGAAAACTATCATACTTCATATATAAATTTATTTCTCTAACATTCAAATTTTCCCATTTAACATTTAAACAACTAGAGAGTCTCATTTTATAGTTGCACTGAAGTTTCTTATTATCAACGTCAATGCTAAAAATATAGGAAAAAAATAAAGAGGAAATAAAGATCACCAGGACTTCCACTTAAAGCAACATGGTGGGTAAAAGTGGATGAACAACCCTCAAGAATGAAAGAATAACATGTTGGATAAAATGGCCCAAAAAAAAAAATTTTAATGCAATTCAGTACAACACTGAGCAAGAAAAAAGCAAAATACACAGAGAGCCCAAAAATGAAGTGAAAACAGGAACCCATACAGATAAACAAGCACCAAAACTGACTTCTGCCCTAAAGTTTCTGCTGAACCCTAAGGACCTTAAGTTTTTACTCTGATGGCTGCATGGATCTCTACAGAGAGATCATTCCTAGGATCTACTCAAAATGAGTAAAACTAATAAACTACACATAAAGCGAGAGCACCTCATTCTCAAATACAAAATTAACTCCACTGCACAACAAGGGCTGGCAAAAAAAAAAAAAAAATGAAATCTTGCCATTTGCAATGATGCAGATGGAGCTAGAGAATATTATGCTAAGCAAAATAAGTCAGAGAAATACAAATACTGTATGATCTCACTCATATGTGGAATTTAAGAAACAAAACAGATGAGCAAAGGGGGACAAAAAAGAGAGAAAAGCAAATCAAAGTTCATATTTGATTAAGAGAACAAACTGATGGTCACCAGAGGTGAGGTGGGTGGGGGATGGATTAAATAGGTGATGGGGACTAAGGAGGGCACTAGTTGTGATGAGCACTGGGTGTTGTATGTAAGTGTTGAATCACTATATTTTACACCTGAAACTAACATTATACTGTATATTAACTAACTGGAATTTAAATGAAAACTTTTTAAAAGGGGGCGATGGCAAAATCTTGCCTGTTTTTACTTTGGCACTAAATGAAAGCAGAGGGAAATCCCCTAATAATTAATAACAAGCTAGTTTATCCATGATTTTGTAGGCCAAATTCACACCACCTATGAGGACAAAAATCCTCAGCCATAGAATTTAATTCAACATGGTCCCAACTTGGTAGTTCCACTAAGCAACTGACAGAAGCCAATGCTAATCCTGCCTAGAGGAACTCAGCTTCAATCCAGAACTCAAATATTTCCCAGAGATACAACTCCAAAGAAAACCAAGAGTCCACAGTCAAAAAGAAAAAGTTACTAAACCAAGAAAAATAAGGCAATATGACAGGAAACATGTAACAGACCCCAAAAAAGATCTGCAAATGGAATTCTCATGCACTAAAAATAAAATAACCATATTGAATATGATTTAAAGAAATAAAAGAGAGGCCTGAAAATATAAGAAACAAGAGCCCATAAAGAATAATTAAGGGGCACCTGCGTGGCTCAGTTGTTAAGCGCCTGTCTTTGGCTCAGGTTGTGATCCCAGGGTCCTGGGATGGAGGCCCACATTGGGCTCCCTGCTCAGCAGGGAGTCTGCTTTTCCCTCTCCCACTCACCTGCTTATGTTCCCTCTCTTGCTGTGTCTCTCTCTGTCAAATAAATAAATAAAATCTTTTTAAAAAAAGAAAATAAAAGAAAAATTAAGCACTTGAATTAGAAACAAGAAGAATCTAGAAATAGATATTAAAATAATGAAAATAAAATCTTGATGGAGGGATAAAACAAACAAGACAGAGCTAAAAACAGAATTGGTGGACTATAAAATAAATATTTTTAAATTACCAAATTTAAATCCAGAAAGATAAAGAGATGAAATGATGAAAAAGAGGTTAATGACATAATCACTACAGAACATAGGTTGTCCTTGACCTCCGTCCCCCTCACAAGAACAGTTAGCAACTATCCATAGAAAAGACACCATTGTGAAAAATCCCAGAACCCTTTGGGTAAGGCTGAAATACCCCTTGAGCCACAGAAACCAAGGAGGACAACATTCAAAGGGTAAGATGAGAGGTTTTACCTTGAAAGCACTGCACTTCCCCCAGGCCAACACAGCACTGCACTGAGAGGTCCCCTCCCTGAGCCTTATTTCTCTAGTAGTTAGAAGAGATCCCAAGGTGAACATTCAGCTTCTCTAGATTTTTTTTTTTTTTTGAGAGAAAGAGAGAGCACAAATGGGGGGTAGGGAGAGGGAGAAGCAAGCTCCCCACTGGGCAGGAAACCCAACACAGGGCTCGATCCTAGGACTCCAGGACCGTGACCCACTGAGCCACCCAGGCACCCCAAGCTTCACTAACTTAATGGGACATGTTCCAAGAGGCCTACTCGGGTCTTACACCATGGAGATCACGGGGGGAGAGGGGATGCTACTGGGCCATACCTACTGGAGATCAAATAGGGATGGAGAAGGGTTTGGAACTTATAGCAACAAGTGTTCAGATCTGATACTACACAAATATGAGGGATCATAAGACATGACTATGAACAAATATGAATTAACAAATTAGACAACCTGGAAGAAATAAGAAAAATCCTAGAAACACAGCCTACCAAGACTGGATCATGAAGAAATAGAAAATCTGAACAGACCACTAAAAAATAAGGGGCCAAATCAGCAATCAAAAATCTCCTAATAAAGAAAAGCCTGGGAGCAGAACATTTCACTGGTGAATTCTAAACATTTAATGAAGACTGAATGCCAATCTTTCTCAAACTCTTCCAAAAAATATGAAGAGGAGGAAATAATCCCAAATTCAATTTACAAAGTCAACATTACCCTGAGAGCAACACTAGATAAGGACACCACAAGAAAAGAAAACTATAGGACAATACCCCTAGTGAATACAGATGCAAAAATTTTCAGCAAAATTCCAACAAAATGAACTCAATGGTACATTAAAAAGATCACAGAGTATGATCAGGTAGGACTTATCCCTAGGATACAAAGATGACTGAACAACATGAATCAATAAAAGTGCTACACTACATCACCAGAAAGATAAAAATCACATGATCATTTAAAAGATAGATAAAGAGCACTTACACAATTTTATTTTTTTAAAGATTTTATTTATTTATTTGACAGAGAAAGAGAGATCACAAGTAGGCAGAGAGGTAGGCAGAGAGAGAGGGGGAAGCAGGCTCCCTGCTGAGCAGAGAGCCTGATGCAGGCCGTGATCCCAGGACCCTGGGATCATGACCTGAGCTGAAAGCAGAGGCTTAACCCACTGAGCTACCCAGGTGCCCCAACTTGAAACAATTTTAAATCCTTTCATGACACTCCCAAAAAGTTGAGTATAGAAGGATATACCTTGACATAATAAAGGTGATGGATAGTAAGGCCATAGCTAACATCACACTCAAGGCTGAAAGCTTTTCCTCTAAGGTCAGGAACAAGACAAGGGTGCCTGCTCTTACCACTCCTATTCAACCTAATACTAGAAGTCCTATCCAGAGCAATTAGGCAGGAAAAATAAATAAAATGCATCCAAATCAGAAAGGAAGAAGTAAAATTATCTCCATTTACAAATAATATGATCTGACATATATAAAAACCCTAAAGATTCTACCAAAAAAAAAAAAAACAAAACAAAACAAAAAAAACAAAAAAAACAACCTGTTAGAACTAACAGACTCAGGAAATTTGCAAGATACAAAATCAACATACAAAAACAGTTGTCTCTTACACTAACAAGAAATTATCTGAAAAAAAAAGAAAAAAATCCCATTTAAAATAGCATCAAAAACAATAAAATACTTAGCAATAAACTTAACCAATGAGGTGAAAGATCTCTACACTAAAAACTACAAGACATACATAAAAGAAATTGAAGATCCAAATAAATGGAAAGATATCCCATACCCACAGATTGGAAGAATTAATATTGCTAAAATGTTCATACTGGGGTGCCTGGGTGGTTCAGTGAGTTAAAGCCTCTGCCTTCGGCTCAGGTCATGATCCCAGGGTCCTGGGATCGAGTCCCGCATCAGGCTCTCTGCTCAGCAGGGTGCCTGCTTCTGTTGGGGTCTGTTATCAAAGGAACGAGACTGAGACAAAGTGAAAGTTATGCAAAGCCTTATTCTATGCCAAGTATTAGAAGTTAGACTGACTGGCCAGGGGAACGAGACTGAGACAAAGTGAAAGTTATGTGAAGCTTTATTCTATGCCAAGCATTAGAAGTCAGACTGACCGGCAGGGCTGCCTCCAAAGAGAGCGACCTCTTCCTGATCTCACAGGCTGGTTTTATAGGGCATAACCGCAGACCCAAGGTACGTGGCTTCTATTATTAAGGCGTTTACTCCCGGAATTGATACCCGGAACCATACCAGGAAATACAGGGGCGTTTATTCCTGAAATGAAGTCCATGGATGTAAACAACAATATGGCTACCTAGGCAACATGGAGTTGCTCTGGCTAAGCAGGCCCTAATAGTTAAACAGGTTTTAACATTAAATCGGCCCTAACACTTCCTCCTCTCTCTCTCTCTGCCTGCCTCTCTGACTACTTGTGATCTCTGTCTGTCAAATAAATAAAATCTTTTAAAAAAAAAAAAATATTCATACTACCCAGGGAGGCGTCAAGATAGCGGAGAAGTGGCAGGCTGAGAAGACATCAGGTAATAGGAGATCAGCTAAATAGCTTATCAAACCATTCCAAACACCTACAAATCCAACAGGAGATCGAAGAGAAGAAGAGCAATAATTCTAGAAACAGAAAATCAACCACTTTCTGAAAGGTAGGACACCGGCAGAGAAGTGAATCCAAAGCAACAGGAGGATAGACCATGTGGGGAGGAGCCAGCATCTGGCAAGCAGTGGAGCAACGGAGCACAAAATCAGAACTTTTAAAAGTCTGCTCCACTGAGGGACATTGCTCCAGAGGCTAAACCGGGGTGAAGCCCACGCGGGGACAGTGTGGCCTCAGGTCCCACAGGGTCACAGAAGGATCAAGGGTGTCTGAGTGTCGCAGAGCTCACAGGTATTAGAGCAGGGAAGCTGGCTACAGAGATGGAGCCGAGGAGCGAGCTCTCAACTCGGGGTTACCTTGAATCATAATCCATGGCACAGGCCACTACTCTGTGAGTGGGGACCCCACAAGATCCAGGGAGACCCTCCTGGAAGAGTTAAGGGATCTGCAGGGTTCTGCGACTCCAGGGGGAGCTGTGTGCCAGAGACAGAGATGCTTGGTCACAGGTTGGGTGAGCTCGGAGCGCAGCTGGAGGCCAGGGAGACGGGAGTGATTGAGCACTGTTCTCTGAGGGCGCACTGAGGAGTGGGACCCTGAGCTCTGGGCTCCTTCGGGATGGAGACTGGGAGGCCACCATTTTCATTCCCATCCTCCAGAACTCTACGGAAAGCGTTCAGGGAACAAACACCCCGAAAGCGAACCCGAGTGGATTACTTAGCCTGGCCCCTGGTAAGGGCGGTGCAACTCCGCCTTCGGCAAAGACACTTGAGAATCACTACAACAGGCCCCTCCCCCAGAAGATCAACAAGAAATCCAGCGAAGACCAAGTTCACTTACCAAGAAGAACAGCGGAATTCCAGAGAAGGAGAAAGCAAAGCATGGAATTCATGGCTTTCTCCCCATGATTCTCTAGTCTTGCAAAGTTAATTAATTTTTTTTTGTTTTATTTTTTTTCTTCTGCTAAATTTTTTTTAACTTTTACCCTTTCCTCTTTTAACGTTTTTTAACTAGTTTATTGTAACAATACCTTTCATAAAAAAAATCTTTTTGGAACCTTCATTATTATAGTCATATTTTATCCTTCATTGTATCTAACTTTATTTTTTGTATACACATAGGGTTTTTTCTTGTAAAAAAATTTGGGGTACAACTTCTCATAGATCAAAATACACCCTAAATGTAGCACACGACTTTGTTCTAGTCTCCAGCCTGAGAAATTCTCTCCACTTTCTTTTTCTTTATTCTCCCAACCAACATATCTTATCAACTCTTTTTTTAGAATTTTTTTTTAATTAAAAAAACAATTTTCGGGGCGCCTGGGTGGCTCAGTGGATTAAGCCTCTGCCTTCAGCTCAGGTCATGATCTCAGGGTCCTGGGATCGAGCCCCACATCGGGCTCTCTGCTCAGCAGGAGCCTGCTTCCCCCTCTTCCATTCCCCCTGTTTGTACTCCCTCTCTCGCTGTGTCTCTAAAAAAAAAAAAAAAAAAAAAAAACAATTTTCATCTTTATAGTCATATTCCATCCCTTCATTGTGTTTACCCTTATATAAGTTTTTCATTCTTTAAAATTTTGGGAGGTAGTTTCTTCTAAGAGACCAAAATACTCGCAAAATTGAGTGACCCAGTTCTAATCACAAGTCTAATATATATATTTTTCTTTTTTATAATTTTTCTTTATTTGTTTTCTTTCTTTAATTTTTTTTTCTGAACTTCTTTTTACCCCTTTTCTTCCCCCCACGATTTGGGGTCTCTTCTGATTTGGTTAAAGCACATTTTCCTGGAGTCTTTGTCACCCTTTTAGTATTTTATTTGCTCCTTCATATATTCTTATCAGGATAAAATGACAAGGCAGAAAAACTCACCACAAAAAAAAGAACAAGAGGCAGTACTGAAGGCTAGGGACCTAATCAATACGGACATTGGTAATATGTCAAATCTAGAGTTCAGAATGACGATACTCAAGGTGCTACCCAGGCTTGAAAAAGGCATGGAAGATATTAGAGAAACTCTGTCTGGAGAAATAAAAGCCCTTTCTGGAGAAATAAAAGAACTAAAATCTAGGGGTGCTTGGGTGGTTCAGTGGGTTAAAGCCTCTTCCTTTGGCTTGGGTCATGATCCCAGGGTCCTGGGATCGAACCCCACATCAGGCTCTCTGCTCGGCAGGGAGCCTGCTTCCTCCTCTCTCTCTCTCTGCCTGCCTCTCTGCCTACTTGTGATCTCTGCCTGTCAAATAAATAAATAAAATCTTTAAAAAAAATTAAAAAAGAACTAAAATCTAACCAAGTTGAAATTTAAAAAGCTATTAATGAGGTACAATCAAAAATGGAGGCTCTTACTGCTAGGATAAATGAAGCAGAAGAAAGAATTAGTGATCTAGAAAACCAAATGACAGAGAATAAAGCAGCTGAGCAAAAGAGAGACAAACAACTACTGGACCATGAGGGGAGAATTTGAGAGATAAGTGATACCATAAGATGAAACAACATTAGAATAATTGGGATTCCAGAAGAAGAAAGAGAGAGGGGAGCAGAAGGTATATTGGAGAGAATTATTGGAGAGAATTTCCCTAATATGGCAAAGGGAACAAGCATCAAAATCCTGGAGGTGCAGAGAACCCCCCTCAAAATCAACAAGAATAGGTCCACACCCTGTCACCTAATAGTAAAATTTACAAGTCTTAGTGACAAAGAGAAAATCCTGAAAGCAGCCCGGGAAAAGAAGTCTGTAACATACAATAGCAAAAATATTAGATTGGCAGCAGACTTATCCACAGAGACCTGGAAGGCCAGAAAGAACTGGCATGATATATTAAGAGCACTAAACGAGAAAAACATGCAGCCAAGAATACTATATCCAGCTAGGTTATCACTGAAAATAGAAGGAGAAATAAAAAGCTTCCAGGACAAACAAAAACTGAAAGAATTTGCAAACACCAAACCAGTTCTACAGGAAATACTGAAAGGGGTCCTCTAAGCAAAGAGAGAGCCTAAAAGTAGTAGATCAGAAAGGAACAGAGACAATATACAGTAACAGTCACCTTACAAGCAATACAATGGCACTAAATTCATATCTCTCAATAGTTATCCGGAATGTAAATGGGCTAAATGCCCCAATCAAAAGACACAAGGTATCAGAATGGATTAAAATAAAAAAATCAATATTCTGTCTAAAAGAAACTCAGTTTAGACCCAAAGACACCTCCAGATTTAAAGTGAGGGGGTGGAAAACAATTTACCATGCTAATGAACATCAAAAGAAAGCTCAGGTGGCAATCCTTGTATCAGATCAATTAGATTTTAAGCCAAAGACTATAATAAGAGATGAGGAAGGACACTATATCACACTCAAAGGGTCTGTCCAACAAGAAGATCTAACAATTTTAAATATATATGCCCCTAACATGGGAGCAGCCAACTATATGAACCAATTAATAACAAAATCAAAGAAACACATCAACAATAATACAATAATAGTAGGGGATTTTAACACTCCCCTCACTGAAATGGACAGATCATCCAAGCAAAAGATCAACAAGGAAATAAAGGCCTTAAATGACACACTGGACCAGATGGACATCACAGATATATTCAGAACATTTCATCCCAAAGCAGCAGAATACACATTCTTCTCTACTGCACATGGAACATTCTCCAGTTAGATCACATTCTTGGTCCTAAATCAGGTCTCAACCGTTATCAAAAGATTGGAATCATTCCCTGCATATTTTCAGACCACAATGCTCTGAAGCTAGAACTCAATCACAAGAGGAAATTTGGAAAGAACCCAAATACATGGAGACTAAACAGCATCCTTCTAAAGAATGAATGGGTCAACCAGGAAATTAAGGAAGAATTGAAAAAATTCATGGAAACAAATGATAATGAAAACACAACAGTTCAAAATCAGTGGGACACAGCAAAGGAAGTCCTGAGAGGAAAATATATAGCGATACAAGTCTTTCTCAAGAAACAAGAAAGGTCTCAAATACACCACCTTACCCTACACCTGAAGGAGCTGGAGAAAGAACAAGAAAGAAAGCCTAAACCCAGCAGGAGAAGAGAAATCATAAAGATCAGAGCAGAAATCAATGAAATAGAAACCAAAAAAACAATAGAACAAATCAACGAAAGTAGAAGCTGGTTCTTTGAAAGAATTAATAAGATTGATAAACCCCTGGCCAGACTTATCAAAAAGAAAGGAGAAAGGACCCAAATAAATAAAATCATGAATGAAAGAGGAGAGATCACAACCAACACTGAAGAAAAACAACCAATTACAAGAACATATTATGAGCAACTCTACGCCAACAAATTTGACAATCTGGAAGAAATGGATGCATTCCTAGAGACATATAAACTACCACAACTGAACCAGGAAGAAATAGAAAGCCTCAACAGACCCATAAGCAGTAAGGAGATTGAAACAGTCATCAAAAATCTCCAAACAAACAAAAGCCCAGGGCCAGATGGCTTCCCGGGGGAATTCTACCAAACATTTAAAGAAGAATTAACTCCTATTCTCCTGAAACTGTTCCAAAAAATAGAAATGGAAGGAAAACTTCCAAACTCATTTGATGAGGCCAGCATCACCTTGATCCCAAAACCAGACAAGGATCCCAACAAAAAAGAAAATTACAGACCAATATCCTTGATGAACAAAGATGCAAAAATTCTCACCAAAATACTAGCCAATAGGATCGAACAGTACATTAAAAGGATTATTCACCACAACCAAGTGGGATTTATTCCAGGGCTGCAAGGTTGGTTCAATATCTGCAAATCAATGTGATACAGTACATTAATAAAAGAAAGAACAAAAACCATATGATACTCTCAATAGATGCTGAAAAAGCATTTGACAAAGTACAACATCCCTTCCTGATCAAAATTCTCCAAAGTGTAGGGACAGAAGGCACATACCTCAATATTATCAAAGCCATCTAGGAAAAACACACCGCAAATATCATACTCAATGGAGAAAAACTGAAAGCTTTTCCGCTAAGGTCAGGAACACAGCAGGGATGTCCATTATCACCACTGCTATTCAACATAGTACTAGAAGTCCTAGCCTCAGCAATCAGACAACAAAAAGAAATTAAAGGCATCCAAATCGGCAAAGAAGAAGTCAAACTATCACTCTTTGCAGATGATATGATACTATATGTGGAAAACCCAAAAGACTCCACTCCAAATCTCCTAGAACTTGTACAGGAATTCAGTAAAGTGTCAGGATATAAAATCAATGCACAGAAATCAGTTGCATTTCTTTACACCAACAAAAAGACAGAAGAAAGAGAAATTAAGGAGTCAATCCCATTTACAATTGTACCCAAAACTATAAGATACCTAGGAATAAACCTAACCAAAGAGGCAAAGAATCTATACTCAGAAAACTATAAAGTACTCATGAAAGAAATTGAGGAAGACACAAAGAAAGGGAATAATGTTCCATGCTCATGGATTAGAAGAACAAATATTGTGAAAATGTCTATGCTACCTAAAGCAACCTACACATTTAATGCAATTCCTATTAAAATCCCATCCATTTTTTTTCAAAGAAATGGAACAAATAATCCTAAAATGCATATGGAGCCAGAAAAGACCTAGAATAGCCAGAGGAATGTTGAAAAAGAAAGCCAAAGTTGGTGGAATCACCATTCCAGACTTCAAGCTCTATTACAAAGCTGTCATCATCAAGACAGTATGGTACTGGCACAAAAACAGACACATAGATCAATGGAACAGAATAGAGAGCCCAGAAATAAACCCTCAACTCTATGGTCAACTAATCTTCGACAAAGCAGGAAAGAATTTCCAGTGGAAAAGTGACAGCCTCTTCAACAAATGGTGTTGGGAAAATTGGACAACCACATGCAGAAAAATGAAATTGGACCATTTCCTTACACCACATATGAAAATAGACTCAAAATGGATGAAGGACCTCAATGTGAGAAAGGAATCCATCAAAATCCTTGAAGAGAACACAGGCAGCAACCTCTTCAACCTCAGCCACAGCAACTTCTTCCTAGGAACATCACCAAAGACAAGGGAACCAAGGGCAAAAATGAACTATTGGGACTTCATCAAGATCAAAAGCTTTTGCACAGCAAAGGAAAACAGTTAACAAAACCAAAAGACAACTGACAGTATGGGAGAAGATATTTGCAAACAACATATCAGATAAAGGGCTAGTATCCAAAATCTATAAGAGCTTAGCAAACTCAACACCCAAAGAACAAATATTCCAATCAAGAATTGGGCAGAGGATATGAACAGACATTTCTGCAAAGAAGACATCCCGATGGCCAACAGACACATGAAAAAGTGCTCCACGTCACTGGGCATCAGGAAAATACAAATCAAAACCACAATGAGATACCACCTCACACCAGTCAGGATGGCTAAAATTAACAAGCCAGGAACTGACAGATGCTGGCAAAGATGCGGAGAAAGGGGAACCCTCCTACACTATTGATGGGAATGCAAGCTGGTGCAACCACTCTGGAAAACAGCATGGAGGTTCTTCAAAAAGTTGAAAATAGAGCTACCCTTTGACCTACCAATTGCACTACTGGGTATTTACCCTAAAGATACAAACGCAGTGATCCAAAGGGGCACATGCACCCGAATGTTTATAGCACCAATGTCCACAATAGCCAAACTATGGAAAGAACCTAGATGTCTAACAACAGATGAATGGATAAAGAAGATGTGGCATATATATACAATGGAACACTATGCAGCCATCAAAAAAATGAAATCTTGGGGCGCCTGGGTGGCTCAGTGGGTTAAAGCCTCTGCCTTCGGCTCAGGTCATGATCCCAGGGTCCTGGGATCAAGCCCCGTGTCAGGCTTCCTGCCTGGCAGGGAGCCTGCTTCCCCCTCTCTCTCTCTCTCTGCTTGCCTCTCTGCCTACTTGTGATCTCTATCTGTCAAATAAATAAATAAAATCTTTGAAAAAAAAAAGAAAGAAAGAAAGAAATGAAATTTTGCCATTTGTGATGACGTGGATGGAACTAGAGGGTATTATGCTTAGTGAAATAAGTCAATCAGAGAAAGACAACTATCATATGATCTCCCTGATATGAGGAAGTGGAGATGCAATGTGGGGGGTTTGGGGAGTAGGAAAAGAATAAATGAAACAAGATGGGATCATGAGGGAGAAAAACCATAAGAGACTCTTAATCTCACAAAACAAACTGAGGGTTGCTGGGGGGAGTGGGGGAGGGAGAGGGTGGTGGGGTTATGGACACTGGGGAGGGTATGTGCTATGGTAAGTGCTGTGAAGTGTGTATACCTGGTGATTCACAGACCTGTACCCCTGGGGCTAATAATACATTATATGTTCATTAAAAAATAAAAAAAATATTTAAAAAAATGTTCATACTACCCAAAGCTATCCATATATTGAATGTTATTTCTATGGAATTTTTCATAGAAATAGAAATAGAAGTAGAAGAACAAGAAGAAGAAGAACAAGAACAACAACAAGAAGAACAAGAACAAGAAAAAAAAAAAAACAGGGATGGCCTCCGGTGGCTCAGTCAGTTAAGCATCTGCCTTCAGCTCAAGTCATGATCTCAGGGTCCTGGGATTGAGTCATGCATCGAGCTCCTTTCTCATCAGGGAGCCTGCTTCTCCCTCTGCCTGCTGCTCCCCCTGCTTGTGTGCTTCCTCTCTCTCTTTCTCTCAAATAAACAAATAAAATCTTTTAAAAAGAAAGAAGAAAATAATCCTATAATTCTCATGGAATCCCAAAAGACCCTGCATAGTTAAAACAATCCTGAGAAAGACAAACAAATCTAGAGACATCACACTCCCTACTTTCAAACCATATTACAAAGCTATAATAATCAAAACAATATGGTAGTGGAATACAAACAGACACACAGACCAGGGGAACAGAACTGGGAGCCCAGAAATACTCACGCATATACAGGCGACTAAAATTTGACCAGAAAGCCAAGAATACTCAATAAGAAAAAGATAGTCTCCTCAATAAATGGTGCTGGGGAAACTGGATAACCGCATGAAAAAGAATGAAACTGAGCCCCTATCTTACACCACTCAAAAAAAAAATTCACTAGAAATTGATAAAAGATTTAAATGTAAGACCTGAAGCCATAATGTTCTTAAAGAAAACAAGGGAAGAAAATCCTTGACCTTGGTCTTGGCAATGATTTTTGGGATAGTAACCCAAAAGCACAAGAAAAAAAGCAAAAGTTGGGGCGCCTGGGTGGCTCAGTGGATTAAGCCACTGTCTTCAGCTCAGGTCATGATCTCAGGGTCCTGGGATCGAGCCCTGCATCGGGCTCTCTGCTCAGCAGGGCGCCTTCTTCCCCCTCTCTCTCTGCCTGCCTCTCTGCCTACTTGTGATCTCTCTCTCTGTCAATAAATAAATTAAATCTTTAAAAAAAAAAAAAGAAAAAGTAAATGAGTGGTACTATATCAAACTAAAGCTTCTGCACAGCAAAGGGCACCACCAACAAAATGAAAAGACAACATATGGAATGGGAGAAAATATATGCAAACTATATGTCTGTAAGGGGTTATTATCCAAAATATATAAGGAACTCATACCAATAGCAAATTTCTTTAAATAATCAGATTAAAAATGGAAAAAAGACCTAAACAGATATTTTTCCAAAGATATACAAATGACCAACAGGTACATGAAAAGGTGTTCAACATCACTAATCATTAGGGAAATGCAAGTCAAACCACATGCGATATCACTTCACACCTGTTAGAATGGCTAATACCAAAAAGACAAGAGATAAGTATTGGCAAGAATGCGGAGAAAAGGGAAACCTTGTGCACTATCTATAAGAGATTATCAGCACTCCCATGTTCATCACACCATGATTTACAATAGCCAAGACATGGAACAACCTAAGTTTCTTATCAACAAATGAATGGATTAAGAAAATGTAGAATATTCAAAAAATTGAATATTATTCAGCCATAAAAAATAAGGAAATCCTGCCATTTGGGACAACACAGAAGAACTTTGAGGGCATTGTGCTAAGTGAAATAAGTCATACAAAGGAATAAATACTAGAGAAACTGTGAAATTTAGAAAAACTGAACTCATGGGAACAGAAAGTAGATTGGTAGTTGCCAGAGACAGAAGGGTGGGTGTAATGGATAGAGTATGAACTTTCAGTAATAAAATCAATAAGTACCAGGGATTTAATGTACATCATGATAACTATACTTAACAACATTATATTGTATACTTGAAAGTTACTAAGACAGGGGGCACCTGGGTGGCTCACTTGGGTAACTCTACTTTCAGCTCAGGTCATGATCCTGGGGTCCTAGGATTAAGTTCCGCATTGGGCTCCCTGCTCAGTGGGGAGTCTGCTTCTCCCTCTCCCTCTACTCCTGCTCATGCTCTCTCTCTCTCTCAAATAAATAAAACCTTTTCTAAAAAAGTTACTAAGACAGTAAATCTTAAAAGTTCTCTCCAAATATTTACCCAAAGAATACAAAAACACTAATTCAAAGGGACACATGCACCCCACGTTCCTTACAGTGTTATTTACAACAGTCAGATATGGAAGCAGCCCAAGTGTCCATCAACTGATGAATAGATAAAGAAGATATGGTACATACACACAGTGGAATATTATTCAGCCATAAAAAGTAATAAAGGCTTGCCATCTGCAACAACATGGATGGAGCTAGAGAGTATAATGATAAATGAAATGAGAATATAATGATAAATGAAATGAATCAGAGAAAGATAAATACAGTATGATTTCACTCATTTGTGGAATTTAAGAAATAAGACAAACAAGCAAAGCTAAAAAATGAAAGAGAAAGAGAGTCAAAACAAGAAACAGTCTCTTCACTACAGAGAACAATCTGATGATTACGGGGTGGGGGGGGGAGGGAGATGGATTAAATAGGTGATAGAAATTAAGGAGTGAACTTGTGATGATCACGGCATGATGTATGGATCTGCTGAATCACTATTTTGTACACCTGAAACTAATATAACACTTTATGTTAAATAACTGGAATTAAAATAAAAATTTTAAAAAGTTCTCTTCATAAAAAAGAAAAACTGTTAGATATGAAGTGATAAATGTGTTAACCTTATTATGGTAATCATTTTGCAATCTTGTATAGATTATATATATATGAAATATATTTGAAATCATCACACTGTACACCCTGAATGTACACAATGTTACATGTCAATTACATCTCAATGAAGTTGGGGAAAAAAAGACAACAAAGGATTATTTCCAAGAAAATAAAAATAAAAATGTTAAGAACTATGGAGTAGAGTGAGAGGGTCTAATACATGTCCAATCACAGTTCCATTCTGGTTAGGCAATGACTGCTATTTTTTCCAGAATTGATAAAAGATTGCAATTCTCAGATTCAAAAACCCCAGTGTATTTCATGTTCACATACTGTCCTGAAATAATATACTCCTAGACACATCGCAGTAAAACTGCAGAGCATGAAGAGAGAAAAATAAATACAGCCAGAAAGAAAGGACAAAGCACCAACAAAGGAACAATAATTAGACTGACAACTGACTTTTCAATAACAATAGTGGGAAACAGAAAATAATTACAATGTGCTAAGAGAAAATAATTACCAATCTCAAGTAATGTAAAACCAGTGAGACAAAGGAGTTCTACCTATAACAAAACCCGTATTTTACCTTCAAAGAATGAAAAAATTTTTTAAAAACTCTAAAGGATATACTTAATCAGAAGGAAGACAATCCCAGTTTAAAAAGTCAGAGAAAAGATAGTGAGAAAACATATTGTTTGGTTGTAACCACATAGTTACCAATATATTTTCTCACTATCTTTTCTCCGACTTTTTAAACTGGGATTGTCTTCCTTCTGATTAAGTATATCCTTTAGAGTTTTCAAAAAAAATTTTTTTCTTTAAGTGAAAACAAATGCTTAATAAACATGAAAAGTAAGTAACCTCCTAATTCATGAGGGCCACAGATATAACAGTTATGAACTATCATTTCTTGTGACATAGTTAAAATCTTGTAATTCCCATTGTCTAAGAAAGTATATAGGCACATCTGGCAATATGTGTTATGTCCTTTGGCTTTATTCCCCAACTTTTGGGAATTTAGCCCAAGTAATAAATTGGACAAGAAGATAATGATATGGGGCACCTGGGTGGCTCAGTGGGTTAAAGCCTCTGCCTTCGGCTCAGGTCGTGATCCCAGGGTCCTGGGATGGAGCCCCGCATCGGACTCTCTGCTCAGCAGGGAGCCTGCTTCCTCCTCTCTCTCTGCCTGCCTCTCTGCCTACTTGTGATCTCTTGTCTGTCAAATAAATAAATAAAATCTTTTAAAAAAAAGAAGATAATGATATAAATATAAGGATGCACATATACATGTATAAGAATGTTCATTTATAGGCCTCCTTAAAAGAATAAAAAATTTAAAATGGTTCAATCTATTTGTGAGCACAAGATTGGTTAAATAAGTAAGATAAAGTTAGAGTTGAATATTATACTATCTCTATAAATTTTGGCTCGTAAATTGGTCCTGTACATGAAGGGCCAGGAGAGATGAAAGATGCTCTAGATTAGTAGGTGGCAGGGTTTTGGGGGTGGGGAGCAAAGATAAGTGGATCTCCACACCTGACCACAAGAATCTGAAAAGTTTGTGTACAGGCCTTAACTGGGTTTAGTAGTGTATTCAGTCATGATGGTCTTAACAGCACCTTACTAGCTCAAGGCTACATTCTTAAAACAGCCCCCACTGTGGGAATGGTGGGTAGAATTTACATTCCTAGGATGGGGAGGGGGATAAGGAGCCTCTAATTGCCTGGATTTAGTTCACAGGTCAACTGGTCATCATGCCCTTTTGATGATCTCCTGCAATAATAAATTGTGATGTCAGAGAAAATGCCAATATAGTATTGATAAATAACTATTATCTTGGTAGTGAATAAAGCAGGATAAAAATTCATAGGTATAATGTGATGTCAACATGTTTATTTAAAAAATAAATAAACTTACAAATTCATAAACTCTGAATAACTACTGCAGAATATTTTTGTCACTATAGCTATAGCATCGGAAGATACTCAGTATGTAAATCTTTAATTCTAAACCACATTTTTTGACAATGTAATTATCCATAGTTTTATACATTTTAGAATTCATTATGTTTGATGGCAATGAAGCTCGAAAAATATGCTAATTCTTCCTTCTTATCACCATCATGTGTAAATTCCACTATACTTGATGAATGCACATGTTGTGAAATTCTGCATGGAAATGATATTTAGGTTTTGATGGTTTCACTACTTCTTTAGCCAGTATACCTCTATAAATTACATACTGCATATACAGAACCTGAAAAATAAAATTCACAGTGTCTGGAATCCAGAGATTATCAAATCTACAAAAGTGAAGAGAAAAATCTATCAGAACTGACACATGTTAACATTAATATGTTACCATTAGTAGACAAGGACATTAAAGGAGTTATAACTGGGGGCACCTAGATGGCTTAGTTGGTTACATGGCAAACTCTTGATTTCAGCTCAGAGTTGTGAGATCAAACCTGGCATCAGGCTCCATGCTCAGCAGAGTTGGCTTCAGATTCTCTCTCCCTGGCCCCTCTCGCTGCTCATACATGCACACACACTCTTGCTGCTCATTCTCTCAAATAAATAAATCTTTAAAAAAAAGAGTTACAGGGACACCTGGGTGACTCAGTTGGTTAAGCCACTGCCTTCGGCTCAGGTCATGATCCCAGGGTCCTGGGATCAAGTCCCGAATCGGGTTCCTTGCTCAGCAGGGAGCCGGCTTCTCTCGCTGCCTCTGCCTGCCACTCTGCCTGCTTGTGTGTACTCTCTCTCTCTCTGACAAATAAATAAATAAAATATTTTTTAAAAAATAAATAATAAGTAAAGAGTTACACCTATAACCCATAAATTCAAAAAGTTAAGTAGAGATACAGAAGTTATCTTAAAGACCAAAATTCAATTTGTACAGATTATAACTGTTAATGTGTAAAATAAAAAACACACTGATGGGACTAACAGAAAAGAAGAAAAATTGCAGAAAAAAAACATCAGTGAACTTGAAAACATTAGTAATATCCAGAAGAAAAACCAAGAAAAAAGATAATCTGTTAACAACATAGCATCAGTGAGCTGTGGGACAAATTCAAGTGACTTAATATAGGTGTTTTAGGGGACCCTGAAAAAGAGAGGGAATAAAAAGAATCCAAAAAAATACCTGAAAAAATTGTAGTTGAAAGTTTCCCACATTTGATAAAAAACTATCAACACACAGATCAAAAAAACTCAATGTACTCCAAATAAAAGAAAGGGGAACAAAATTCCACCAAGGCACATCATAATCAAATTTTTTTAAAAAGTGAGGGTTGATGGGGGGAAGGGGGTTGGGAGAGGGGGGTGGGGTTATGGACACTGGGGAGGGTATGTGCTATGGTGAGTGCTGTGAAGTGTGTAAACCTGGTGATTCACAGACCTGTACCCCTGGGGATAAAAATATATGTTTATAAAAAAATTTTTTTTAAATAATAATAATAAAATAAATAAATAAATAAAAATTAAAAAAAATTCTAAGAGTAGCCAGTAAAAAAGGGCTCAGTATATTTTTAAAAAAAGAGAGAGAGATAAAAAGGTGCACTAGGAAACTCTTGAGGGTGAAGAATATATTATTTGGTTCTGGCTAGTGTTTCACGTTGTATTTATACACCGCTATATCTGGGTGTGGGTGTATATATATCAAAGCTTACCAAATTGTATACCTGAAGTAGGTGCAGTTTGTTGAATGCCAAAAATACCTCTACTAAGCTTTTTTTCACTTTGTCCCTTTTATGATTTTACATGTTTTTATTTTAATTCCAGTATAGTTAATATACAGTTTTTTTTTATTTTTTTTAAGATTTTTTATTTATTTATTTGACAGAGATCACAAGTAGGCAGAGAGGCAGGCAGAGAGAGAGAGGAAGGGAAGCAGTCTCCCTGCTGAGCAGAGAGCCCGATGCAGGGCTCAATCCCAGGACCCTGGGATCATGACCTGAGCTGAAGGCAGAGGCCTTAACCCACTGAGCCACCCAGGCACCCCATTAATATACAGTTTTATATTAGTCTCAGGTATACAATACAGTGATTCAACAATTCTATACATTATTCAGTGCTCATCATGATAAGCATACTCTGAATTTTCTTGACCTATTTCACTCACCCTACCCCGTCCCCTCTGATAACAGTTTGTTCTCTATAGTTAAGGGCCTGTTTCTTGGTTCCTCTCCTTTATTCTTTGTTCATGTGTTTTGTTTCTTAAATTCTACATATGTGTGAGATCATATGGTGTTTGTCTTTCTTTGACTGAGTTATTTCACTTAGCATTATACCATCTAGCTCCATCCATGTTGATGCAAATGGCAAGATTTCATTCTTTTTTATGGCTGAGTAATATTCTGTTTTAATCTATACCCCATGTTTATCCATTCATCTATCAATGGACACGTGCTAATTCCATATCTTGGCTATAATAAATAATGCTGCAATAAACATAGGGGTGCGTATATCTTTTCAAATTAGTGTTTTCATATTCTTTGAGTAAATACCCACTAGCTGAATTACTGGATCATATGGTTAATTCTATTTTTAATTTTTTGAGGACCCTCCATACTGTTCTATAGTTTGTGTCCCCCACCAACAGTGCATGAGGATTCCTTTTTCTCCACATGCTCACCAGCACTTATTTCTTGTGTTTTTTATTTTACCCATTCTGACAGGTGAGAGGAGATATCTCATTATGGTTTTGATGTGCATTTCCCTGATGATCAATTAAGCTCTTTTTAACAGGGCGAGTCAAAGACAAGAGCATGTAGCTCTTAACCTTGGTCTCATATCTCAAGATGCCTTTTCATTTTTTTTTTGTTTTGTTTTGCCTTGCTTTTATGTACCTCCTGGGGAATATAGTTTTTTTTCTGTAGCACAGTATAATGAGAAAAGCACTGGGTTAGAAATCAGAACCAACTTTTTATATTGACACTAATTATCAGTGTAATCCTGAACACATTACTCAAATTGGACTTTTTTCTTCATCCAAAAAACAAGGAGTTTATACTGGATACTCTCTTAAATTTCATCAGAATCTAAAATTTCCTGTGAATCAGGTAAGAGGTAACACAGAAAGACTCCTCCCCTCAAAACTTACTCTGAAGCAGCAATGAACTTGAATCTGGACACAATTAAATCGTTCAACATTCAGGGGCGCCTGGGTGGCTCAGTGGGTTAAGCCTCTGCCTTCGGCTCGGGTCATGATCTCGGGGTCCTGGTTTTGAGCCCTGCATTGGGCTCTCTGCTCAGCGGGGAGCCTGCTTCCCCCCTCTCTCTGCCTGCTGCTCTGCCTACTTGTGATCTCGCTCTCTCTCTCTCTCTCTTTCTGTCAAATAAATAAATAAATCTTTAAAAAAATCATTCAACATTCAAATGGATACAGAGAGAAGCAGTGAAAGCAGAAAGAGTATCTGGCACTCCGTAAGTTCCCATCTGCTGTACTTTTGAGGGTTCCCAGGAAAGGGAAAATAGTGACCTATATACTGGATATCAACTCAGCGAAGTCATTAAGGCAACAATAACAAAGCAGGAAGCTCTGTCCTGTTGTCCTGGGGAAGACACAGACACCTTCCCAAAGGACTGGCACAATGCGGCTGGTTTTGAATCACAAATGAGGGCTTTGGACCAAAGGGTCTACGAAGGCCCTCCTACTTGCTCCAACATTCTATGATTAGCATTTTTATTGTAGATTGAGGATTTAAAAGAAACAGATGAATGTTTTTCACACCCAGGCCCAGTGTCATGTGAAATGTTTCTGCACAAAATGTTTAATTGCTTTGAAGTCCCAAAGATGATTCAATGCCTCTTTCCTCTCCAAATGTACATAACTATTAGCTATGCTTGTACAATACAGAATAGATGATATTTTGGGATGATTTGGAAATAAATGGACAATATTCTCTGAAATAGCTCTCACTGATACCTAAGTCAGAAGGTGCCTGCTGAATCATCTGCCCTTTTAGAATATCTGTATCTTTTAAAGGGGCCTTTAAACAAACAAAAAAATGGAGTGACTATTCTCAAAAATGCTTCTGCAGTTGGTCATTTACATTTATTGGTGCGTGTAGTGGATATCCTCCATAGGGATATCCCCCATAGGCAACAGTTCCTGCTGCGTGTCATTCCCCTTCCCCCTGCCTACCTTCATTAAAGTTTGAATACATTCCCAACCTATTCTTTAAAAAAGAAAAAAAAAAAAGATTTACTTATTTGAGACACAGCATGTGCAAACAAGAGTGGGGGAGGAGGGGTAGAGAACGAGAGAAAGAACCCCAAGCAGACTCCCTGCTGAGTGTGGAACCCCATGCAACACGGGGCTCCATCTCATGATCCTGAAATCACGACCTGAGCTGAAATCAAAAGTCAGATGCCTAATCATCTGAGCCACCCAGGGGCCCCCATTTCTAGCCTATTCTTAAAGCTAGGAGTGACGATATGACACAAATTCTAGACACTGTGACTTAAACAGAGAAATCAGCAGATTCTGGGAACTTTTACTTATTCTGATGAGGTTTATACATCCCCACATGACACTTTCTTTCTTCCCTGAACACAGGTGTTCCATCCAGACCTGCAGCAGCTATAGTGCAACCGTGAAATTACAAAGCAACATGCCAAGGACAGCAAAGAGAAAAGATCAAAAAGGCTTAGGTCCCTAATAAAATACTTCAGTCAAAAAGATAAACACGTCTTTGCTTAAGTCTCTGTTTGCCAGACTGTCCACTAGTTGCAGCAGAATATGTTCCTTGTTGATATAATAGGGTTTGAGGAAAAGGATTAATGCCTTTTAGTTTGAGAATATGTGTATTGCTTGCAAAACAAATGAGACTGATCCTTGATTGTTTCCTAACACTAATAACACCACCATTTTTAAAAGGGCTATTGCACATAGTCTTTGTTTCATCGACATTTCAAAGAAGAAATATTAGCATAATACCATCATCCATGATAAACAGCAAAGGAATATTTTACTTGTATACATATCCTGATCCAGTTTCTATCATGGCCATCGCCTCTTTCCTATTACAAAAAAAGCAGTAGTTAAGTATTTAGCATAAGCCTGTTATCTGCTTCAAAAGTCACAGCCACTTCACTCATTCATAAGTCAAAAGACCCACTATGTGTCAGACACTGTCATTTCACATTTCCTCAACTGGTAAGTACAGAAACTTGTCAATCCTTTTCAACCGATGTGCTTCGGACTCTAAGGATCCACATTTTTTTTATATCTGGGAGCCATATAGTTATGTTTAGTTATGTTGTCTTAGCTACACTGAAATCTAGATCACGCATTAGCAAACTTACTCTGTAAAGGCCGGATAGTAAATATTTTACGCTTTAGGCTTTACAGTAAATATTTAGGCTTTACCATAAGGTCTCTGTTGGAACTACTCAGTCCTGTCATCTAGCACAAAAATAGCCACAGACAACATGAAAATGAATTAATGTAACTGTGTTGCAATATAATTTTATTGACTGACACTGAAAATCGCAATTTGTAAGGTTTTCAGGCATCAAGAAATATTCTTCTTTCCAATTTTTCTCAGCCATATAACAACGTGAAACCCATTCTCAGTTCTTGGGCAACACAGAAACAGGGAGCAAGCCAGACTGGGCCCACAAGCCATTACTAAATGGAACCTGCTGTTTTGCTCTGAATGTTTCAGTCCCCTGATTATGTCTTTCGGAACTAGCGAACAGAAACTTTCAAGACCTTACTAAAGTCTCACCTCCCTAATGACGTGCTCAGTAGATGCTCCAATGTGAACTGCTTTACAAATAAGTGATTCTAGATTTCTTAACTCCTGCTTTCATTTATATGGGGGAAATCAGGCCTGTTGCATAGCAATAGGTACCATAAATGCATTATGATCTGAAATCACGTGTCCACTGACAACTGATAATCCCCATGGAATCTGCATCCACAGCATAGGGGAGGATCCCATTCATTTCTGTAGTCATCCTTGCTATCTCCCCGCAAAGATTACCCCATCGTGGCTGTTTTCCCATGTCACATAAGCACTCTGCAAGGGTAATATAGGAAGGCATTCTTTGGTCGGCCTGACTTTAACTGTCTTCCTTGAGTTTTGCCTGGCCACTAGACTTTTAGTCTTCTTTCATATAGAGGTGAATGGGACATGACATTGCTAAAAATAATAATAGCATTAAACAGGGGAAAAAAATGCTTTATCCTTCATGACAAAAAAGGACAGTATTATTTATAATGTATAAAATGACAGTTCTTACCATTCTAGGGCTCAGAAACATAACCCCAAAGAATCACTTGGCCATTTGTGACAACTGCTATTTTTATTCAGATCATTGCCTGTGCACATTTGGCATCAATTAATCATTTGAGTTCTCTTTTTATGATCAATTATTTTCTGATTTCTTCATTTTGCTAACCAGAAACAGAAACCAGTAGTATACTATGAAAATCTTGGGCAGCTGCAGCCCACACACCTTTGTCCCATTCATCCTGATTTATCCTGCTTTCTGTAGCTGCAGCCCCTTTTCTAGGACTGGAGCTCTGCCCACATTTCCATTATTTTTGGCTAGAGTCCTATTAAATGAAGATGGCTTTAAATTCCAGGCTCAATAAAAAGACCTCGGGATGGCTAAGTGGTGTGCATAGTGGATGATTTACTGAGAATCTACTATTAGCATGGCACTATTTTAAGTTCTTCATACATTTAATACATTACCTCATATTATTCCTTAAATAAGGTGCTAGTACTATCAGTATTAGTATTATCAGGTTTAGGGAGTTTAACAAACCTACTCAAGTTTATACTGCAGGTAAGAAGCAGCGCTCCTTCCATTGCACCATACTGTCTCCTGGATTCTAGTTCTTTACAGCCTCTTGCCCTAGAGTCTGAATTCATCTCCAGTTGCTCCATATGGATATTTCCCAAAACAGTGATCATTTCACAGTAGACAATTGGCACTGATGTTGGATTACACTGAAATATATCTATCCTTTCCTTCCAGAATGAACTTGAGAATAGTGTATTTGAGTAGCCCAGGTGTTTGTTCCAGGCCAGGACTCTATCTCTGGCAACTCTCCAGCCCCTAGTCTTTGCCCTAGTGAACAGACTTTACTACGTCCCCGACAACCCAGTATTTCTGGATACCTAGTATAGAAAAAACCATGCCTGCTTGAGTTGCCTTATTTCACTGTAAGTCTTCGAATGTTTAACCCTACAAGTGAAAGGAAGGAATTGTCCCACTGTAAACAATGCTTCAATAATAAATTGTATAATGATGAATTTATCTAATTAACTTTCAATTTTTCTATGAAATGAAATATTCCAATGAAATTATCTGTTTCAATAACATTTTTCAAGGGTGAGGTCTTGAAAGGTATAAAGCTATATGCAAAGAGAAATGCAGAGCTTTTATTGTGTATTTAATTTACTAGACATAGTCCCAACTCCAATTGTAGGAGTCTTGTTTTATGTTTCATAATGAGGACATAAATAGCTGGAACTCAGTCTGGGCCTATACCAAATGCTGAAATAGCCTGAAGTTATCTTTGATGACTCTTCACCCTTTCTGTGGTACCTCTCCCTAGATATCCTACTGCTGTCCTGTGTTACTTAGACATGCCCACAGAGAGTTCCTTATACTCTAGACCTTTCCCATTCCCATTTTTGTGCCTGCAAAATTATCTTTTCAGGGTCTTATTTTCTCAGTTATATTCTCTATTTCCAACCAAACAAACAAATCCACAATACATTCTAATATTATGTGCTTTAGTAGATCTCCCCACAAAGATATTATCTTTTGTATATATCTTTTGTACATCTTTTGTATCAGTGTATATCCCCACAAACAAATGATCAGTTTGGCTTCCAAGATTGGAAGCTAGAGGTCCTTGATCGGAACAAGGAAAGTTAAGGTGAAGAATTTCAGATGACCACAAAAGCACAGAAGGTTGGACAGTTTGGCAGATGGCCAAAGGATATGGCAGGTACAGATGGCAGCAGTCCAGTACCCAGGGATTCAGATGGTAGCTAATTGACAGGAGAAAATAACTAGGCAGGTGGCTAACAGCACAGGCACAGCTATCTAAAGTTAGGTCAGGCACAGGGTCAGAAAACCAGTAACATCAAGTCTGAGAAATAAGGAATTCACAGAAACTGATTAATTTTACCTGAAAAGCCTGGATTACTGAACCATTTGCCTCCCCAGCTTTGTCATAGTTTTGTTCAGGCTCTCGCGTTTCACTACAGGAGTCTGAGAATGAAATGGATGTGACAGATTCAGATAAGGAGAAAGCAGACAGCATCTGAGGAGCGAAGGTTAATAAGACCATTGACCAAGCCTCATGAACAAAACTTGACTATTCCCCTCCTTCAGGAGAGGACCCATTTACAGTAAATGGAGAACTGCAATGAATGAATCCATTCTAAATGCAATGCTCAAGTCCCTTCTACAGCAGGAGAGAAAACTTACAAGGATTAATTCCACCTGAGAGCAAAGGGTTGGACAGGGAACTGAAAAGGAACAGTCAAGAGGTTTCACAAAGCAGATGACACAGGAGCCTGATCGTGGAACATAAATAGAATATTATCATATAGAGTGAAAGATACCCAAACAGGGGGCACAGCATGAGCAGAGGCAAGGAGGCTTGAAAATATACACTATACTTCACGACTTTTCGGTTGTCTCCTGTGATTAGCATATAGGTAACATAGTGGGGAAAACTATGTAGGTAACATAGTAGGAAACAGCAAAAACAAAACTAGACTCTGTGTGTGTGTGTGTGTGTGTGTGTGTGTGTGTGTGTATGCACGCTCACATGTATATGCCAGTATATACATATATATTCATGTTCATACATATTTGTATATATATGTTGTCAAACTGTAATCAGATTGTGAAGTCTTTGACTATAACCTTTAGGGAATTGTATTTGACCTTCAAGGAACACATTCAAAGATTTTAATCAAGCAGAGAGGTATGATCAGTTTTATAAAATCAGTGATAAGGATACAGAGGCTAGACTGGAAGGAGAGAACTTCTCCTGTTAGAAGCACAGACATCAGACCCATTAAAGGTCAGTTATGACAATCCATGCAGCAGAAGAGGATGAGCTAAAGAAAGGGCAGTGTTCATGGGGATAGAAAGGAAAGGGAAGCTTTGCGAATTTTTGAGGGGTAGAATCAACACAACCTAATGACCTATTTTACATGGAGGAAAAGAAACAATGAGGATTCTAACTTATGCAACAGAGGATGGATGAGAGGGAAGTTCCACTAATGAAGACAAAGAAATGAGATCTGGGAGACAAGATTATGAACTGGACTTAACTTTGGGGGGAAAAAAAAAAATCCAGCCCAGAACATAAGAGTAAGCTTGGGCCAGAGAACTGAGAATCCAATATATTAGTAATATTGGGATATTTGGGAATATACAAAATCACCCAGGGAAAATGTCTAAAAGAAGGAAACCTAGAGAAGACTAAATTTGTCTGCCCATGAAAAGATGTGTCATGACTACAAAAGTAACTGTAGTTTAGCCAAATAGGTATTACCCAACAGAGCAATTCTTACATTTGAAATTGGTGTGGGAGAAGGGGACCAATGGTGCTTAAGGGAGAAGTACTGAAAAACAGGTTTTCTGTACTCAAATACACCACACTGACAATCAGCTACTCTCTCTATTTAAGTCTTATTGGAAGAACAAGAAAGTGATAATGGTCTGCGGGGTCCTTTCTAGTCTTTGTCATCCTATAATGCTCTCCTCTCAGAAGCACTTGCTTACCTACAGAATTCTGGTCTTTAATGGTCTGATGCTGGACTGGCAATGGCAGAGTTGCCATCTATAAATGCACCTGAGTTCATGGCAACCAAATCTAGCACTGAAATTATGCAGCAGACTTGGCAACTTTCTGGAAGCATGCTATGCCTGTTGCCAAAATTACTCTATGAAAATTAAGCCTTTATATTCATCCTTATTTCCTGGTAATAATTTAGGTGTAATTTTTCAGGTCGTTCAATGACATACAGTAAATAGCCTCTTCTATTACACTGATCTGCAACAAACATCCATGTTAATTAGCCTGATTGTGATAATCACTTCACAAAGAATATGTATACCAAATCATCACACTGTACACTTAATATTTAATCTTATTTGTCAGTTATACCCCAATAAAGCTGGAAAAGAAAAAATAAACACCCAGTTTGTTACATGCTTAGAAACCCTAGTATTCTCAGTAATAAATCTGGGATTACAGCATACCTTACAGAGTTGTTTTGAGGGTCAAGTATCTGTACAAGTGCTGCATCAACTTTTAATTACTATACAACTGTTAGTTGTCATTAGTAGTATCAGAACCTGGGGTTTAATGTGTAGTTGATGATATTCAGGATTAAGTGACAAAGTGATTTTCATTTCATTTTTCCTACAGATCATAAAAATAGTGAATGATTAAGACATTAATCCAAAGAAATATGTGACATTTTAACAGACAAAACTTGTATTCTGATGATCTTGCTTAAAAATAATCATAAAATTGGGAGGCCTGGGTGGCTCAGTTGGTTGAGCAGCTGCCTTTGGCTCAGGTCATGATCCCGGTGTCCTGGGATCGAGTCCCACATCGGGCTCCTTGCTCTGCAGGGAGCCGGCTTCTCGCTCTGCCTCTGCCTACCATTCTGTCTGCCTGTGCTCGCTCTCTCTCCCTCTCTCTCTCTCTGATAAATAAATAAAATCTTTAAAAAAAAATCATAAAATTGTACACTTTCAGTTCGGCACTTACATAAACACAAATAAAAACTCGGGCCTCCAACTGCATTCCTGAGAAATGGTAGTGCAAACAAAGTCAGGTCCTGAGTGGGAGTCACTACTTCTGCCACAAGTTCTTGCACAGATTGAGGTCTGCAAAAACTCATTTTGTCTTCTTAGTTCTTCACAGGGCTCCAAAGGACGTGCTCCTCACCTTAGCGAGGATGGAGACATCACCACCCTGGACAATAGCTGGACAATGTTTTCCCAAAGTGAATGAAGATGGGAGGGAAGAAGCTGGACCTTGGGGAAGGGGAAATGCCCAAAGACTAAAGGACACACTGCTTGCGGCCCTTCCCCAGCCCATATCTGACACGGACTGAAGTCATAGTGGCATTTCACACTGTGTTCAGTGTGAAATCTCATTCCAAACTTAATTAACCATAACTTAATTTCTCCTTATCAATAGAGAGTGGCTGGCAGCCCAAAGAATGTGTTCCTGTGGAGGCTAGCAATAAGTGCATGCCTATCACAATGCAAAGGGGGAGAATGGGTATGAACATGCAACATGTGTGTGGTACGAACAGAAAGAGCCAGGTGAATGTGGAGACGGGCAGGGAAGAGCTGGACATGCCCCACAGGCCGGAAGCCTCCCAGGGAATCTCTGCCACCTGGGTGGCTCAGTCTGTTAAGTGTCCAACTCTTGGTTTCAGCTCAGGTCACGATCTCAGTGTGGTGAGACTGAGCCCTGCACTGGTCTGTGCACTCAGCTCACAGTCTGTTTGAGAATCTTTCTCCCTCCCCCTCTGCTCCTCTCCCTGCTCGCACGTGCTCGCTCTCTCTCTCTCGCTCTCTCAAATAAATAAAATCTTAAAAAAGAAGAAATAATTTAATTATCTTTAAATGAGGCCTTTGTCTGAAAACACAAACGAGACCCGGAGATAAGAATCATTTCTATTCTAGAAGAAAGCTGCAGGTCGGTACAGTGGTGATCTATTTGAGAATGCAGACTGAATTCTATTGCTCACAGTGCTTAATGTCCATTGTCCAGCCGTTTCCTTCTGCAGAGGCCCAGGTATGACAGCATATGCTGCATGGGATGGCCATTAACAAAGAAATGGGGGCTTAGGACAAGAATCAATCCCAGCTGTCATCGTATGTGATCACAAGGTAATTTTTAAAGACCAAATAATTTCCTTGATTTGGTGTTATAACAATGGAGCTCATTTTTCAGTAGCTGAAAGTACATGACTATATATTTACCCCCTAAACACTTAAAAGGGAAACAGAATGTTGTATTTCTCAAGAAAAGCAGACTCGGCCTGCCTGGACTATAGATCAAATTAAGTGGGGGACAGGAAGCAAATGAGCTCAGATTTGGGACAATAAATTCTGTCAATGGATTTGGCTCCATTAGAGTTGGGTTACAAACTACACCAAAATAATGGGATTTGGTTCCATGTGAGAACAAAATTATGGAGCTTAAAAGAAAAAAAAAAAAAAGTTCCTTCCCATTACAATCAACCACTAAAGGATTCTATAAGGGAAATGCACTCAAATGAATTAGTTGTGTAACTGTTACTCTTTCATTAAAATGATTTAATAGTTCTACAAATGTCATGGCATTAGCATTTTATGCAAAACTATAAAACAGTAGCAAGTAAAAAAATCAACTGCCTTTAAAAGTCAGCACTTTTGGACTATGTTTATGAGACTACACGGTCACTTTGTGATATGAAATGGCAGCATCACTAAGATAAATATTGTTTGCTGGCCAGTTTTATTTTGGGCAGAAGGCCATTAAAGGAAGGAGGCTGCTGAATTCATCTTTCATTTGGATGGGCTTCAACAATTCATGTACACTGGCTTAACTCATCTAAGGAAAAAAGAAGCTTTTTGGAGTATCTCCTTAAAAGATTATTTAATTACAGACTCCTACAATGTTTAAATTACTCCTTTCAGGGCAATCCAGAAACATTTTTACAGGCAGGTGATAGACTTGTGATGTCAAAACAAATGACTTCCAGGAAGACAAAGGTGCTGATTCGGTTGACAGTCTCTCCCTAATCCATTGGCTCTCTAAATAAATATTAGATGCTTTCCATCCTCAATTGAGTGTGTTAACTGATGTTCATATTTTTCATTATTTGCTTCTAAAACTATTCCTTGATCAAAATTTTGACAAGAATTAACAACACACTTGGGCTGGAAAGTAGCACACAAGGTTTAAATTATTAACTGGATATTAGCCGACTGCTAAGTTTTAATGGTAACAAATGCCTAGTAATGTAGTTGGCATTCAGATTAAAAATAAAATAGAAAGAGAGAAAGAGGGAGGGAGGAAGAAAGAAAGATAGGTAGCTTTGGATTATCTTAATTTCGAGCATCGATGAATAAGATTTAAGTGGTTAATACACTATCAATGGTCCTTCGGGAGCTGATGCCACATAAGAGACCAGGTACCAAATAGGTTAACAAAATAAGGCTCTTTTCTGTGTTATTGGCCTTATTTGCATATTACCTAGGCTATTCTTTAGCTACCATGTTCAATAACATGTATTGAAAGGACACAGCATGATGTAATGGGAAAACACTGATTTTGTAATATTAAGATCTGGGTTAAAATTCTTGCTTAATCTTGGGAAATCCCATAGCTTGTGTTTAAACTAAGAGCCTGGACTGGATGATGTTCTCATCTATAAAATGAAGTGGACTGCATGGTGTGGAGGAAGGAGAGCACCCTGTTACCACACAATAATGACAGGCCACAAGCGGCTTGCCAAACAATTGTCAAAAATAGTCAGAAGGTATAGGAAAACTTTGTGGGACCCCTTAATACCTAACTGTTAAATTGATGTGGAAATTTGGTCGTAATGGATTAAAACTGAGCCTTTCCCCATATGATCTCATTCCAATCTTAAGATAACTTCATTTATTATCTTAAACTTCTAAATGTTATGTTAATCTTATCACTCTTAAAATACTAGATTCTATGGGTGGCTCAGTCAGTTAAGCATCTGACGACTCTTGGTTTCAGCTCAGGTCTGATCTCAGGGTCATGAGATCAAGCCCCCCAGCAGGCTCTGTGCTTAGTGCAGAGTCTGCTTGGGTTTCTCTCTCCCTCTCCCTCTTCCGTTCCATGCACATGTTTTCTCTGTCTCTCTAAATAAATTTTTTTATTATTTAAAATTCAATATTCTAATTACAATTATTAACTCTCACAAATACCTCTGTTCTTTTATTATTAAAATTTCCTCGAGTTTGATGGAAGGAAAACTTCCAGACTCTTTCTATGAGGCCAGCATTACCTTGATCCCAAAACCAAGCAAAGACCCCATGAAACAGGAGAATTTCAGGCCAATATCCCTGATGGATACAGATGCCAAAATTCTCAACAAGATCCTAGCTAACAGGATCCAACAGCACATTAAAAGGATTATCCATCACAACCAGGTGGGATTTATCCCTAGGATGCAAGGGTGGTTCAATATATGCAAATCAATCGATGTGACAGAACACATAAATAAGAGAAGAGACAAGAACCACACAGTCCTCTCAATTGATTCAGAAAAAGCATTTGACAAAATAGTATATCCTTTTCTGATTAAAACTCTTCACAGAGGAATAGAGGGAACATTCCTCAACTTCATAACATCTATCTATGAAAAACCCACAGCGAATATCATTCTCAATGGGGAAAAGCTGAAAGCCTTCCCACTGAGATCAGGAACACGACAAGGATGCCCACTCTCACCACTATTGTTCAACATAGTACTAGAAGTCCTAGCAACAGCAATCAGACAACAAAAAGAAATAAAATGTATTCAAATTAGCAAAGAAGAAGTCAAACTCTCTCTCTTTGCAGATGACATGATACTCTATGTGGAAAACACAGAGTATCTATCTACCTCCAAATTACTAGAACTCACAGAGCAATTCAGTACTGTGCAGGATACAAAATCAATGCACAGAAATCAGTTGCTTTCTTATACACTAACAATGAAACTGTAGAAAGAGAAATTAGAGACTTGGTTCCATTTACAATAGCACCAAAAACCATAAGATACCTTGGAATAAACCTCACCAAAGAGGTAAAAGATGTATACACTAGGAACTACAAAATACTCATGAAAGAAACTGAAGAAGACGTAAAAAGATGGAAAAAAACATTCCATGCTCATGGATCAAAAGAATAAGCATTGTTAAAATGACTATGCTGCCCAGAGCAATCTATACTTTCAATGCCATCCCAATCAAAATACCAATGGCATTTTTCAAAATGCTGGAACAAACAATCCTAAAATTTAAATGGAACCATAAAAGACCCCGAATCTCCAAAGAAATGTTGAAAAAGAAAAACAAAGATGGAGCATCATGTTGCCTGATTTCAAGCTATATTACAAAGCTGTAATCATCAGAACTGTATGGTACTGGCACAAAAACAAACACATAGACCAATATAACAGAATAGAGAGGCCAGATATGGACCCTCAACTCTATGTTCAACTAATCTTCAATAAAGCAGGAAAAACATCCAATGGAAGAAAGACACTCTCTCCAGTAAATAGTGCTGAGAAAATTGGACAGCTATATACAGAAGAATGAAACTGGACCATTCTCTTATACCATACACAAAGATACACTCTAAATGGATGAAAGACCTCAATGTGAGACAGGAATCCATCAAAATCCTAGAGGAAAACATAGGCAGTAACCTCTTTGACATCGGCCACAGCAACTTCTTTCAAGACACATCTCTAAAGGCAAGGGAAATGAAAATGAACTTTTGGGACTTCATTAAGATAAAAATCTTCTGCACAGCAAAGGAAACAGTCAACAACAAAGAGGCTACCCACGGAATGGGAGAAGATATTCACAAATGACACTACAGAAAAAGGGCTGATATCCAGGATCTATAAAGAACTTCTCAAACTCAATGCCTAAAAAAACAAATAATCAAGTCAAAAAATGGGTAGTGGGGCACCTGGGTGGCTCAGTGGGTTAAACCTTTGCCTTCTGCTCAGGTCATAATCTCAGGGTCCTGGAATCGAGCCCCGCATCGAGCTCTCTGCTCAGCAGGGAGCCTGCTTCCCCCTCTCTCTCTGCCTGCTACTACTACAAATAAATAAATAAAATCTTTTTTTTTAAATGGGTAGAAGACATGAACAGACACTTCTCCAAGATGCCCTTCAACAAAGAAACAGATAAGACAAGTAAGATGTGGTCCATATACACAAGGGAATATTACCCAAGCATTAGTAAGGATGAATACCCAGCTTTTGCATCAACATGGATGGGACTGGAGGAGATTATGCTGAGTGAAACAAGTCAAAGAAAGCAAGTCAATAATCATATGGTTTCACCTATTTGTATAACATAAGGAATAGAATGGAGGACATTAGGAGAAGGAAAAAATGAAGGGGGAGAAATCAAAGTGGGAGACAAACCATGAGAGACTCCAGGAAACAAACTGAGAGTGTTAGAAAGGAGGGCAGTGGGGGATGGGTATAAAGGAGGGCACGGATTACATGGAGCACTGGGTGTTATACGCAAACCATGAATCATGGAACACTACATCAAAAACTAATGATATACTGTATGGTGACTAACATAACACAATAAAAAAAAAAAAAACTCCTCAAATTTAAAGGCAGGCAAACTGAAGCAGAAAATGAAGCAGTGAGTCAGTGTCAGAACCTAGAGAATTGTACATAAGATTGGCCCTAACTCTGAGTTCTAACTCAGCAGGGCCTTTATTACCAGAGGCTTTAACTAGAAGTCCCATCATATTGAATCTTTCCCAATGTTATATGAGTACATTTCATTTCGCTCTCTATATCAAAAATGCAAGTATTGAGTAAGCATGCACTAAATGTCTAAATGTCTATTGCAGATTTTGGGATTCAGAAAGTAGTAGATAACACAATCCCTGACCCAGTAAGCAGTTAGTAAAATTTGTTCTTGTTTTATCATTAACATTATTGTAACACTAGAAACTGATCAAGTGCTAAAGGGCCTGACGTTGTTTCCAGAATTCAGTGAATAAAAAGAGTTCTGGATAAGGGTAGGAAAAATGTGAAGGAAGAAAAGAAAGTTGAATCAAACCTTGAAATCAACAAAAGGTTTACAATCAGAGAAAATAAGAGATTCTGGTGTGTAAGAAACATGTGGAGCAGATTATCAAGAGAATGAGCTGTGCGTGAGGACAGGTGAGGGAAGCAGCCCTTGAAGCAAGGGCTGAGATGGAGAGAAGTGGCAGGCAAGCAGCCAGAGTACTAAAAGCTCAGCAAGGCTCACATGCCCCTATCTTTTTATTTTAAACACCTACTCTAAGGGGCAGCCACATTACAGACAGGCCCTCACTTTAAGAAAGAGGATATAAAAAGGTCAACTTATAGTAATTTTTCCTTTTACAAAAATAATCCCTACTTACAAAATAAGTTATCACACAGAACCTTAATTCATTTTATATTCGCAGGTTTAAGTCACATTTCAAGTTACTAAAAATAAAAAATCTTACTTTCTAGTAAAGGACTATGAGCTTTTTTTTTTTTTTTAAGGCAAGAGACTATTCTACTCATGTCGGGAACCTCAGACTCTAGCACAGGACCAGGAACATTAGGAGAGTTCTAAAAATGAATGGCTGCTCAATTAAACAGTCCTATTTAGATATCGTGATGATATGAAAAGGATACACATTTTTTTAAAAGTTCCTTTCCTTTTGAAAGCTGTCACATCCATTTATTATTCACACTCCCAGGTGGGGCTACTGTTTTAAAAATGCAGCCAAAAAAAAAAAATGCAGCCAAATTGTTTTCATTTATACGGGGTGTCTATAACTATATAAGCAACAATAAATTAAATTAAACATTGCACATGTCAATAGTCAAGCTGGATGATTCAATTGAAAATACACTGACCTCTCATTCGACTTCACAGGAATTTGAGTAACTTCATTACATTCATAATTTAGTGGATGAGGAGAAAAGCACAGTGCACTGAGGCACTAAAAGCCTGCCTTGTTCTTCTCTCAGCCTTCTGTGTACATGGGTCCTTAGGGGTTTACTTACACTTGCAATATGATCCTCCAGGAAACATGCACATCAAACGTCTCTAAACCCCCAGAATGAATGTGTTCCCCCCATACTGGTTCTTATTGCCCAAGAATTTCTTTTTTGATTTAGGATATTCCAACTTTTCTATCTTGAGAAAATGTTAATGGACCATATGGGATAGTTCATTTTTTTTCTTTTGACTCCTCAAATGATGTCTTGAAAATTAGGTCAGGACCATAAGGCACTCAAAACACATGGACCACAAGGGATACAAAAATACTGATTTGAAGGGGCACATGTCAAATTACGGAAAGAACCCAAGTGTCCATTGACAGATGAATGTATTAAAAAGATGCGGGGTGTGTGTGTGTGTATATATATATAGATAGATAGACATAGCTATAGATATAGATAACAGAATATTATTCAGCCATCAAAAAGAATGAAATCTTGCCATTTGCAATGATGTGGATGGAGGTAGAGTGTATCATGCTAAACGAAGTAAGACAGAGAAAGACAAATACCATATGATTTCACTCATATGTGGAATTTAAGAAACAAAATGGGTGAGCATAGGGAAAAGGGGGAAAATAGAAAGGCAAACCATGAGACTCTTGACTATAAAGAACAAACTGAGAGTTGCTGGGGGGGTAGGGGCTAGAAGGGTGATGGTTATTAAGGAGGGCACTTGAGATGAGCACTACGAGTTATATGTAATGATGAATCACTAAATTCATCTCCTGAAATTAATATTTTACTATATGTTAATTAATTAGAATTTAAATAAAAACTTGTAACGTTAAAAATATACATTTATATGGGCCAGAAGTTCATGAGAGTGTACACACTTCACTTCCATAAAGGCTATCCATGTCCTGCAGACAAGGCAGCTGTGTTTATCTCCTCTAAAGACACAAATTAAATGCAGATCATGGAACTATGTCACTAAAGAATCAGTAAGCAAGGCAAGGAGAGATGTCCATGTTGGTTATTAAGATATTCATTACAGGGGCGCCTGGGTGGCTCAGTGGGTTAAAGCCTCTGCCTCCGGCTCAGGGCATGATCCCAGGATCCTGGGATGGAGCCCCACGTCTGGCTCTCTGCTCAGCAGGGAGCCTGCTTCCTCCTCTCTCTCTGCCTCTCTCTCTGCCTGCCTCTCTGCCTACTTGCGATCTCTGTCAAATAAATAGATAAAATCTTTAAAAAAAAAAAAAAAAGATATTCATTACAGTAGAAAAGACTTGCTTTATAAAAGAACCACAGCAGAAAAATGGGAATTTATCTGAAGTGCTACTTTTACATTGCTGTGCCCATGAAGTAATTACTACAATGCAAATACCCCTCTAATAGAATTTGTAATCTTTGATGAACTAGAAAATACGTCTTTGCTCTCACTACCATTCACTTCCTGTTTTTGTGAACTGGGAATAAAATGACCAACTTAAGCTTCACTTCACTAATTTGATTCCAGTTAATGCCCCAAGGGGAGCTATCAGCATGTCTCTTCCAATTGCCTCCTAGGGAACAAGAGAGAAATATTTGGCCTATCAAAAACAATGGACGCATTCACTTCTGTGCTGGCCTGAAGGGGACCCTGTGCTTCCGTTTACAACTGCCAGGTTCATTCAGCTCTTTGATTACCTTCTATCAGTGTGTTCACAACCAATTCAAACCAATAGTGGGAGACAATTAAATCTACTGAAACAGAGCACATTTTCTGGTCACACCTGCCTAATGTCCTCCGGTCCATTTTCATGCACATGTAATTAATACTGCTGTACGCCAATAACTCAAACTTCCAGCAATATCAAGTATGGTGTCAAGAGCCAGCCAGGCCTGGGTCTGTGTTCCAGCTGATACACTTAGTACCTGTCTGCCTTTTCAAATACTGTGACTCAGTATACCCTCATTAGTCATGCTCCCTTATAAAATAAACAGAATGATGAAAGAACAGCAAGAAAGACAGGGATTACATTTGCTTTTGTATTAGTAGTCACTGCCACTGAAGCACTGTCACGGAAAGTCACCGCTTTTCAATATAGGCAGGGACACAGTGGCACTCTGAACTAGACATTTGTTCTTCAAAGAATCATTCGAGAAGTGTCTCTTACAAAGGATGAACATGCACCTTTGCTCTGGCAGAATAGAATAGAAACACCTGTGCCTTACCAAGTCTGATCCCTTACAACACCCACTGGCACCTGAGCTGGTTTTTGGCTGAAAAGATGAACTAATGTACATACTGCATATTCCAAGACAGAAGGGACTGGTACCCTCAAACCCTGTTTCCTGATTCAAAGTCAGGAAGATCAATGATCGCAGACCAGGGCGGTCTAAAATAAGGCCCACGGGAAAGAAAGACAAACTCTCTAGAACAAAATTACCTGTGGAAAGGTCAGCAATCTGAGCTCAAAAGGCCTGAAATTCAGAAGTCAGGGGGCATGGAAATAATACAATAGGTATCTGGAAGTCTCTAGGAACCCAGCCATCCAAGCACAGTGTTATGTTTAGAGGATGTTAAACTATAGACTACAGAACATTTGAGTATGGACTTGGGGACTTAAGTATGGTCTTGGAGCCCAACTGTAAGGCACCACAGTGGTTGACACAAGAAGCTGGACCACTGCCGAATTGCAAAGGGAAACATCAACATGCATGGGATACTACAGCACCCAGCTTCAACGACAGTGCCATCAGTTAATGTGAAGCAAGGACCAGGCTTCTCATTTCCCTCTAATCCTGGCATTAAAAGGAGAAATAACACTTCCCTCAATTTCAACAAGGTAAGCCTTTGGAGTTCTTGGGAAAACACTGCACATCTTCCTACTAGAATACCTGAGGCCTTAAATTAAGGTGCTATGGCCATATTTGCACCCTAAATTAATGAAGTTACACGGATTACACTGCTGCAAAGGCAGGATCCACACAGCCCAACTTGAAAAAGGAGCAAGCACTGGGCTGTGGAAGCAGCTGTGCAGGCAGCAAATGTGCACCGATCTCTCAGCAGCACAGAGCTACCACCTTCCAAATTCATGCATTTAGGTTATCATCTCATCTGTTAGGTTTCCACATAAGGCTTCCACCTGGGCATATCCCTTTCCAGGGGCCAATTTAAATTACTTAAAAACTGTAATAGTGGGACGCCTGGGTGGCTCAGTCGGTTAAGTGTCTGCCTTCAGCTCAGGGGGATCGAGTCCCATATCAGGCCCCTTGCTCAGTGGGGAGACTGCTTCTCCCTCTGCCTGTACTCCCCCTGCTTGTGTGCACTTTCTCTCTCTCTCTCTCTCTCTCTCTCTCTCTAATAAATAAAATATTTTTAAAAATTGTAATAGTCTGAAAAGTATGTGACGTCTTCACATAAGAAACACTGAGGTATGCAAAAGGAACTAGATAGAAGGAAGGGCTGACCATTCCCATGACTTCTCTCATGTGTTAGATGACTTTACTTAAAAATAAGTGGAAGAGAGTTCAACAGAACCCACTGAAAGGGACAAGCCATTGAGAGAGGCAAAGGTGGTCTTGTCATCCACCTGAGCCTTTGGGGAAAGCACGGGTGCTAGAGACCACATCAAGCAAGGACTCTAGCAGGGACTTACCCCTCCTTGCTCCCATCTAGGGGAGACAGCTACGCTTGCCCATGTACAGGGGCACTGCCATGGCTCACTCATTTGGAAAGCAGCACTGCCACGCCACAAAGTGTGGGGCGGCCCTTGTTGAAGTGTGAATACCACCACAAACATGGAAATAAATGCTCGTTCTAGATCCTACTCTTCCTACTAGGATGCTAAATCTTTAAACTAATTGGTAGCTCAAAGCTCCAGATAACCTAACCTTTTTCTCTTTCTTCTTTATTTATGTCTGAATATTCAAACAAGGATTTTTTACTTTTTTCCCTCCATTAGACCCACTTCAACTACCACTAGAGGACAAGTACTGACATTCTTCTGTAAGAAAAGCAAACGAGGTGGGGTGGAAATCACCAAACTTGTAAAGCTACAAGTAAGTCAAATGAACGGGAACAACCTGAGGAACTGGAATAATATGTGGTCATGTATGTGATCACCAGAAACAGGAGAGAATTTTAGACATTCCCCAATGAGTGTTCTCAAAAGAACTGAGAGAAAAGCTCACACATATATGAAACCACAGCAGACCACTAAGAAGTCACAACAGCCTGACATCCAAAACACAAAAAACAAACAAACAAACAAAACCACATTGCAGTGAAAACACCACAATGGATATGAGTAAATGATTAGATTCTTCTAAAAAGGAATCAGGATTATAGAAGTCCAGCTCAAAATATTCTTCCACAAATGCAGAAGAAATTAATCAATAGGCTAATTTAATGAAAGACAGGATGAGATCTATGGAGAGATTAAGATTTTATCTATAGAAGTAATGTCAGATGTAAAAATGGAGGAGAGAAAGAAGAAATAACTTTTTAAAATTAGAAGCAAATGTCTTAAGATGAAGAATTCATTTTGCAAATCCCAAAGCCTAAAAAGAGTACCAGGCAAAATTATTTAGATGTGACCTAGATAAAATTGTGAACTTCAAGATTAGTGAAAAAATATGCAAGAATACAATCAGAAATAAAAAGTGTTGTGCAAAGGAGCAAATATCAGATCGGACTCAATCTTTATGAACTGAATATTGACGGGAAAAAAGTACAATACATCTACTCAAGTAATCTTTTTCAAAGGCAAAAAAGAATTTCAGAAATTTAAATATTCTGAAATTAAAACACTCATGTAATCTTCATGAAAAAAACATCTAGAGTATATATATATAACTAAAAGATGAAATAAACCAAAATTTCAAGAAGGGGAAAATTGATACTATAAAAGAAAGTGGTTAGGGAAATATAGTCTAGTTAACATATAGACAAAAAATTAATGTGACTGTCAAATTATCACTAAAAGGCTATATGTTGCCCAGTGTAAAAATGATAATTATCTAATAACCTGGATTTAAAACTCCAATTTACAACAAAGAGTGGCATGTGGAAAGAGTAAGGAAGAAGTAGAAGCATAGTAAGTTTCTCATTTCCCGAAGATAGGAGTGGGCTCAGAAGAGCTCATGTTGCTCTTCTCTTTGAACTCCAAGTTCAAAGTCATCAGGTCAACAGCTTGAAACTGGCCTTAGGGGAAGCATTTACAACACAGAAATCAGCAAATGCTACAAATAATGCTTTTCCTTTTTTTCTCAGAGATCCACTACTGTCCCACAGGGTATGGTCAAATAGGTAGTCTTTTTGGTCTATTTTGTATTTTTATAGTGTAATAAAACATACATAAAATTCACAATTTTAACATTTTAAGCATGTAATTCAGTCGTATTAAGGAACTTCACAATGTTTTACAACCATTACCACACCATCCATCTCCAGAACTTTTCCATCATCCCAAACTACACATCTGTACCCAATAAACAATAAGGCCCATCCCTCCCTTCCCCCCACCCCTGAGAACTGCTGTTCTCCTTTCTGTCTCTCCTAAAGATCTCACAGAAGTGGAATTATACAATATCTGTCCTTTTGTATCGGGTTTATTTCACATAGCATAGTGTTTTCAAGGTTCATCTATGTTACAACACGTGCCAGAATATCCTCCTTTTTAAAGACTGAATAATATTTCATTATATATAAGCACCACTTTTTCATTCATTCATCCATTGATGGAAATACTTTTTAATATTTTTTGATAGATAGAAAAATACATTTAAATAATAGAAGTCAGTAGAAACATGGGGCACCTGTGTGGCTCAATTGGTTAAGGGTTCAACTCTTGATCTCAGCCCAGATCTCAGCTCAGGTCTTGATTTCAGGGTCAGGAATTCAGGCGCAGTGTAGAGCATACTTAAAAAATAATAATTGCGGGGGGAGGGGCTGGATGACACAGTTGGTTAAGCATCCGACCCTTATTTTCCACTCAGGTCCTGATCTCAGGGTTGTGAGATATAGCTCCATGTTGGGCTCTTCATTCAATGTGGAGTCTGCTTGAGATTCTCTCTCCCTCTCCCTTGGCCCCTCCTGCTCGTGCTTTCTCTCTCTCTCTCTCTCTCTCTCTCTCAAATAAGTCTTTTAAAAATAATACACACATACATACATATATACATACATAAAATCAGAAACTCTGGACTTCTTAATACTAAAGCGTGTGTATTCTCAAGCAGTATTTAGAAAGCAACAGGTAAGAATATACTATAAACCACTTCAGTGAAGTAGGTCATACTCCCTCACAGACATGTTCCAGGATTCCAACATCCTGGCCTGGAAGCCATCACCACTGAGAGTCTTGGTACAGGAGTTAATAAATGAATGAAGAAATATGCACTGAGCACCTGTTCGACACCAGGCACTGTGCTTGATATACTCACAGGCATCACCTCATTAGTCCCCACGAAATATTCTCCATATTAAAGTCCTATATGCATTCTCTGAACCAATACAGTGCACATCAATATTTACACCTTTGAATGATACATGAACTGGCTTCTTTGTTAGCTTTTCTGGTCTAGATTGGCTTGACAACAATCAAGAGGTTACGTATATCTACATTGTTTCTATGTTCTCATGGTAAAGAAACCAGGCTCCCAAAGGTATGTTGATGGGAATGAAGGAAGAGAGTTTCAAACAATTTCTGCAAGCTCAAAATATTCATGTTCATTTCACAACAGTAGAAAGGAAGAGGGCAATTGTTTCTGCTTTCCAGAGAAGGAGAAAGAACTGAGCAGAAGAAATGAATCCAGTGGAAAATTAAGCCAATTTCTATTTTAGATTTGAATCACTGGAGGTGCATCCATTGCTTTCCTTTTCATTTTGATGCTATCCATGTGTCCTTCCATTTCTTTCTGCTATTTTCGACTTTGTTTTCTCCTTAGGGATGATCCCTGTAGATTGTGCCAAACAAGCTTATTCTGATTGCTTCACTGTTATCAAGACATTTTCTAAGATTACCCAGGCTGAGTGGAATTATTCAGAGAATTCCTAATCCATTCAGAGGTAGCAAACCAATAGACTGCTGGAATATATTATCAGGAGGCTGCTATATCCTTCCAGTCAATGACACTTTGTCTTCCCACAAATGGGCTGTAAGGACAGAAACCCTGAGCACCCCGGAGTATTATAGAACTTGGCTTCAGCTGGGTGCCAGTGCGATTAGCCTGGGCAACATTTTTTCACTTCTCAAAACAGATGTACAGCCCAGTCTCCTTAAAGTGTGAAACATAAGAAACAGTCTTCATTCTACAGTCCTAGTCTGAGCTCTGTGCTCTCCTTAAGAAGGTGGAAAAGGAAAGTGAACCAGCAATAATTCTTCTAGAAAAGAAAAGCCACTGTGGGAAGTTTCAGCCAAACCTAGGCCAGGAGGTGTGGCACAATCTACCTCTGACATGTTACCAGATGAGGCAGTTGTTATGGGTTGAACCGTGTCTCCTGAAATGATGTTGAAGTCTTAACCCCAGTACCTGTGAATGTGACCTTATATGGAAACAGGTCTTTGCAGATGATTAAGTTAAGACAAGGTCATTAGGACCGACCCTAATCCAATAGGACTAGTGTCCTTATAAAAAGGAGGAATTCTGACACAGAGACAAACACTCACAAAGGGAGAATGATGTGAAGACACAGGGAGACCACCACCAACAAGCTAAAGACCACCTTAGACCACCAAAAGCTAAGAGAGGGCGCATGGAACAGAATGTCCCTCCTAGCCCTTAGAAGAAACCAACTCTGCTAACACCTTGACTTCTGACTTCGAGCTTCCAGAACTGAGACAATAAACTTCTGGTGTCTAAGCCATTGAGCTTTGTTACAGCAGCCCTGGGAAACTGATACAGTCATCAAAAGAAAGTATTGATTTAAAACCTGCTGGACAATTCAAACCAGACCACTAATCCAGAGGACCAGGTAGAAAGAAGCACTCAGAGTATGTCAAAGAAGGCAGGCACCAAACGGAAGTAATGCGAGAAAGTTAAAGGGGCAGAAGGAACAAAGCCAGGAATAATCACAAAACCAAAGAGGAAATTGGGCTCACTTCATGAACACGGATGTAGTGCCGAAGACAGGGCAGGCACTGTCCTCAGTGCTAGGTATTCAAGAGCAAATAAGGAGTACCTGTCATCTGCCCAACTAGACTTGTGTTGATGCAGTGTGCCAAGACAGTAAGCAGGGTGCTTACTTTGGGATCAAAGAGGTGGGGAATGCCTACAGAGCAACCTGGGAAAGACTTCTTGGAAAACAGGATATCTAAGCTCTAAGAAGGATGAGAAATTGGCAGGATAGACCAAAAAATGCCTATTTTCATAAAGAATCCAAGGGCCTCTTGATAGCACATTGAGAGTGTCTAACAGGATGTGACTTTTTTTTAAGAAGAAAGAGGTACAATCTTCCCATACACACTTGAACTAAAAATACCACAAGTTCATCACCTTCGGAGCTGAAAAACACCCAACATAATAACCAGCAGAAACAGTCACCATATTACAGAGAAAAGGAAACTGTGGCCATTGGGAGTAACAGACCTCAGCATTTCGGGACCTGAGAGCAGGAGTTACACACCTGCATGTGCCACGCTGTGTGTGTTCTTGATACGCAAGAGACACCCACACCACTGCCACCTTTGAGAACTACCAGAAAAAACACAGAGAACTTCCAGGGGCTCATGACAGCAAGTGGAAACAAGCCAGAGAAACCAGAGTAAAAATGAAAAGAGTAAGGATCTCCCGGGGATTTTGTAAGAAGAAAGAATAAATAATATTTCAAAGCAACTGGGATATACCACCCCCACTCCATCTATCAAAGTTTGGTCCTATCTGCATCTGTGTTTATTTTATCATCTTGTGTTCATTTGTCATTATCACTTACCAATATTCATTTCTTGAAAGCAACCTACTTGGGGGATGATAGCTCTGTATCACAAACGAGGCTGATTTAATGACTGGCGAGTAGCAATCTAATGGGGATCATGGTGGCTGCAAGCCTGAGAACAGACAGGCGTGGCATGGACCTCCTTTGTGCTGCAGCACTCTGCTAATTGAGTCTAATGGAGGAGTTGGAGGGATTCTCCTTCTGTTTTCCTAACGATATTAATGTCTTCATGAGGTTAATGAAACTGCTAACACGAGCCAACTGTGAATGGCTTCGTGTAGAATATAAAAATCATCTATTCTGAGTCTTATCCAGACACTAGGGATTACTACAGTTGTGGCTGGCTTTGTCTACTAATGTATATAATATCAGAAGTTTATTTTTCTTTTTTCTTCTAAGAACCAGATTCGGAGATTCCTAGACTGGTACCGGACACCATCTGGGGGTGTTTAAGGCTATAGTCCTGGTTTGGTCACATCCTTTATGGTCTCTACTGCCCCCTGCTGGCCTGAAGAGGGAGGAGCAGATCTCCAGCACCCCCATGGGAGATGGCAAGCCCAGAAGACAAAATAAAATATGAACACCTATTATTTACTCTCACTTACTACGTGCTTTCTCATTTAATACTCACAACATTCCTTGGGGTAAGTCTTGTTACTGCCATTTTAAAGATAAGGAAGCTTAGGTTTAAGTGGTAAGCCACATCTCCTAAGGACACAAGACTTGGGAATGGCAGATCCAGGACAACGTAGAAATCTGGCTCACAACTGTTGTTACACTCCCACCAGGAGACATAGTATAGGGAAAAGCACCCATTCTTTAAAACCAGATAAACTTGAGTTTTGATTTTAATTCCCCAACTTAAGAGCTGTTTAAAATAAACTTTCAGTAAGTTATTAAATTTATCTAAATTTGCTGAGCTTGGTTTCTTTATCTGTAGAATATGAATCATACCTACCTTGGAGGATTGTTGTGAGGGTTAATAATAAAGTAGGCAAAACAGAGGACCTGGAGTACAGTGGCTGCCCAATAGATGGTAGGTCCTATTTAGGCCAGAGACAGAAGGTGGACAAGGATCAGCCTTCCTGTGGTTCAAGGGATGCTTCATTTAGATTCCCAGGAGGACTGTAACTCAAAGCCCAGGGTCAAAAAACACCAGAAAGCTCAAGTAATGATACTTGATACTGAATAGCTCCTTAACATTAATAAACCACTTCTGTATATATTTTAGGTGACCTTCATAAACATGCCCCCATAGATGCATAAATATGCCACAATTAATTGAGGAAGCTTACGATATGCCCAGCATTACAATAAATATATTAAAAAGTTGTTACATTTCACCAACATAACAATCCCACAAGTTGGTATTATTTTTCCTATTGTCTAGAAGCAGAAAGGTCAAGTAACCATCCCAGAAACACACTGAACTAAGTAGTTAAGACTTAAACACTGGCCAATCTGACCACAGATCTCATTTCTCTCAACTATCAGGCTATACTGCCTTCTTCTGAATTAGGCAGGGCAAGTATTACATTTTTACTATATAACTGAGGATGACCTGATTCATATAAAGGTAACCAACTTGTTTAAGAATTCAAAAGTTGTATTTATGAAAATTAGTCCTGAATGGTGACCAGGGTGTCCAGGAGTAAGTTCCTTGTCTCTGAAGAAGATCCTAACAAGGTAATATGATTATTTTCCAGGAATAATACAAATAACACTTTTGAATCAAATAAATTATATGTTTTATTTGGTTCTGATTTTTTTTCTCAATCTTCTGACTCTATAACCCCACTTCTAATATAGAGAGATGCAAAGAGTTAAAACCAGAATAATTTTTTTAATTGATACAATTAGAGCAACATTGGCATGAGAAGATTCCAGATGCGTCAGGTTTGCAATGTGACAGCTGGAGAGGAACTTTGTGGGACTAGCCATTGCCCGAAAACATTAATGTCCAAAGATAAATTCATAATAATGGGAAAAACCAATTATTCATTGAAACTGAAATGAGGAATGAGGTAAGAAAAAAATATATTATCTCTGCAAATATGGCCCAGCACTTTCACTATAAATTAAAATCTATGATAAATCACATATAAATTGGATGGACATCTGCAGCAGAAATTAAATTACCAAAGAAAAACTGAACATTTGGAGAATTTTAAGAACATGGAAACCACTAAGAGAGATGGCTTTCCTTGCAGACTGTTGAACAGATTCATTTCTTATTTAAAATCTTTTAAAGAACAAATGTGATGCCTCCCACTCACTAGCTCCTTTTGAATACGAAGGATTTTCTAAGAACTAGACTGTGAGGACAGGTATCTCCAGCAGTAAATCCAGAAAATGCCATTGTTATAATGCCAGATGTATGAGGACACTGTAACATAAGGACTATAACACATAACTATAATGTCTACATACAAATTTATCAAGTTTGGAATTAAGTCTGAAACTTGTAACCATAACATACAACAAATCTCAGTTATAATTATGAATATCATGAAATCAGAATGGAAAGGCCTTCAAAAATATGAACTTCTTATCCTTAAAAATGGCTTGGTTTCTATATATCTCAAAATGAGTTGCGTCTAAAATAAACAGTGAAAAATACAAATTAACATCTTGTTTCTTAAAAGTTGTATATAAAGGGAAACACTTATTAAATTACTAGAGATCTTGCTATTTATATCTTGTCCCTTCCCTTTTATAAAGTGACAAATAATTTAATGCTCTTCAGTTCCTGTTATTTTTAATTTTACTTTTTTTTACTGTAAATATTTCTGTTTATTCAACCAAGACTTTGAAGGTGATAAAGTGTTTTAATTGAGAAAAGTATGCCTTAAACACAAACTTTCCTGCTTTGCAAGGAGAGTTACCCTTTAAATTTGACCACAGCATGAGTGAAGACACACTTGACATTCAGCAACACTGGGCCAGGAAGTTTCCTGCATCTTATAAGCCACTCTGAGTCACCACAGCATAAGAATAAGACAGAAATGGCAAGAGTCCAGCAGCTAAGAAGGAAATCTCCCATCTATTGTGAGATGCTTCCATATCAGCGATAAGGGGAGTCCTCATGACAACCAATGGACATCCCAAATTCCTAGCCTCTTCTCTCCAAACCTGTGCCATTTCCCAACCAATTGAGAGGCATGAGTTTATCCTATACTTCATACTCCCTTCACAGATTATTATTTCTGCTCTTTCCCATTCCTGATGATGGTATCATGTATGTAAGACTTTCTTCAACCCCAATAGTGAGTCTCTTGGCAAAGAAGCAAACATAGTTATTTCTTTAGTTGTGTCTTGAGAGGTATAGAAACTGGGAGTTAGGAGAGCTCTGTTTAGAAAATCCAAAGCAGACCCAGATGCTCTCCAAACTTTGGTTTGGACCATGGCCCCTGAAACAAGTGAACGGGCCCAGGGTGTCCACATGCCAGAACAAAGCCTTATCTTTCTTCTAGAAAGGAAGCTTTCAGAACCCAGCCACTACAGTAGCTGTCCACTGGACCAAAAGAGATGTCCAGCTTCAATCTTCACCAAGTGTGAGGATAATTTTCACAGTTCAGTGTGTACTTATGTCTGAGTGAATAAATTCCTCTCTTCTAGAAAAGAAGGCTGGGGAAAATACTTTTATTTTCAGAAATCTTTAAGGGGTAAAATCCACCCAGGGAGCCCAGGGAGCCCAGAGAGGGTAATCAATCTATCAGACACCAGGGCTCACATTTCACTTTACAGTAGGTGTGAGCTGGGAGAGAAGCATGGCAGGGATTCACTTGTCCCCGACAGGGTCTCAGACTAGATCACAGGGAGCTGAGACTGCATTCCATATCAGGGCACTCCAGGCAGACCGGAGAAGATTCTGCCTTGAAACACAGGAAGTCTAATCCAGGAAGCAAGACACATCTTTCTACCTTCCTGAGCTGTACTCTATAAAATAGAATTAGTGTTTTCCTAGCTGTATAACATTGAACAAATGTTAATGGTTACTATTACTATCTGGAATAAATACACTAGAACATAAAAGGGAAATGTGCCACAGCTGTATGGTGTGCTATGAAAATTGGACCTATACTCAGCAGACACGGACTCTAGCACTGCCTTATACTATATTCCCTTATACTATGTTCCCAGTGCTCTCTCTAGCTCTCAGTTTCCTCATCTGTAAAACAAAGTAATTAAAAAGTTGTGAATTGGCAGCCCCTGGGCTGACTGCCCCAAGCTTTTTCCCAAAAGTTTAATTAATCATCTTTCTATGAGGCACAGGCAGCCAGAGCCCCATCACTTTTTTATCTCATACCTTTCCTCCTTTACACATTTGTGATACCAACCTAGCCCCAAAGCATTTGTGCTAGAATTTTAAAAATCTCAAAGAGTATTTCCCAGTCTTTAAAAAAAATTACAGATTTGGACCCGGGAAGCCATGACTAATATTCCTGTATTCCCTCCCTATTTGAACATCTCAGCTTGAGCTACATTTTGAAAATGAAGAAAGAGATAAAAGCAGTCCAGCAGGAGGAAGGAAAAGTATGTTAAAGTATGACACTGAGAAGTATCATGCCATGATTTGAGGATGCAAGCACTTGAGCGTGACTAGACAGAAGGGTGTAGGGGGAGAAGTAAAAGGAATAGAAAAATTGAGGTGAGATGCATAGCAAGAGACAAATACTGAAAGGAGTTGTGGACTAAGCTAAAGATCCCAAACTTAGTCCTGAAAACTGAAAAGAGATGGCAGACGGAAGGGAGAGGAGTCACTGAAGGTTTTTAACCTGTTAGGATGTCTATTTCAAGCCTCTTTACTCTGAAGGTTACATGGAAGATGGACAAATACTTTTCTCATGAGTAAAGTAAGTTGCTGTAGAACAAGGGTTCACACTGCTGGATGCATATTAGAATCACCTGAGAAATTTGTAAAAGTGCTGCTAACCTAGCCTAACGCTAAGAGATCTTTATTTAAGTGAGGGGGCAGAAACAGGTAAGGTATTTTCTTCGTAAGTGGGAAAACCTTAGAAACTCTTCTCACTCTGAAATTCTATCAGCTATGTCAAAGAAGTTTCCTACCATTCAAAGCGAAGCTTGTAAAAAGCCGTTTCCTTTTTATCTTCAGAACCCAAATCTGGAACAATGTGTGGAAAACACCTCCAAACAGTTTATATCACTCTTCTTCTTTAAGTTGGTTTTATTCTTAGGCATATCAACCTTTTCTCTGAAAAAGCACAGGAATATTTCAGAGAAGGATTTCAAACTTCTATTTTAGAATTTCACCATGTTAAATCATTCAGATGTGAAAGAATACCAGCGCCTCCCAAATAAATGGAAAACTAATACGAAATGATAGCAAAACCTATTCAATCTTATAAAGGATTGATTTTAACCAATCAGCCAATGAGCATATACATAAAGCACCTTAGTGTTTTATACACATACATAAACCCCTAGTCTAATATTTTCCAAAATGAGTTACTCCAGCATGGTAGGAAAGCAGCTCCTTACTCATTTTCTGACTCTCTCTTTCCCTAGCCTGAACCTGAAGGCAATCGCTTGTTTGCTTGCTTGCCTATTTTCAAGGCTAATATTTATTGAGCACTTCCTATGAGCCAGGCATTGTGCCAAGGACTTTACAAGTAACTATTTATCATCATTTTATTAATGTGGAGGCAGCAAAGAGGAAAAATAACTCACTCAAGGACACAGAGCTGGTTAGGAAGCGATGCTGTAATTTGAATCCAAGTTCATCCTCCCAAATTCATGTGCTTCACCATTATGCTGCAGGTACGGCCATTCCTCCCAACTCTCTAATGACATCTTGTCACCCACCCACACCCCCAAAACCCTCGCATGCCCTGCCCTGACCTGTGGAGCAGGAGTCCACTTTGAGTTCCTTCTAAGTATGTGAAGATGTAAATTAAAAGGGAAGGGGAAACTATGGACTATGGACTCTGAAAAACAATCTGAGGGTTTTGAAGGGGCGCAGGGTGGGAGGTTGGGGGAACCAGGTGGTGGGTATTAGAGAGGGCACGGATTGCATGGAGCACTAGGTGTGGTGCAAAAACAATGAATACTATTACACTGAAAATAAATTAAAAAAAAAAAAAAAAAAGAGTAGACACACCTATAACCCTGATCACCCGGTCCTCACTCTGGGGTCATCCCTCAGATTGCTGAAACTGGGCGCCCTCTGCTGTTCAAAATGACGTAGGTGTGGGTTAAGAACACGGGGCCATGAAGATTCGGAGGGTCTCCTTATAAGTAGGAGATCGAAGCTTGAGATGAATTTGTCCCTTATACACAAATAACTGCACCTCCAGCTCATAAAGAAAACACTCCAGCTCCCCTCACTCACCCCCCCAAAAAGGCTTCAACCCAAAGAAGCAAAAGATATCTCAGTTTTCAATATTTTGCCCAAATTCAAAGAATTTATAAATAAATACTTGTAAAGAATCATTACGGTGGTCCTCAAATTAGTCTCCACCCCTTAAATTAGATGTTATTCTCCTGTGTTCACACTGTTCACATTCAAGCGAAGCTTAACCTCTATGGCTACGACCATCTTCTAAAATGGTGAGGAGTGCCTATATTAAGCATTAAAATGATGCTGAACTTGCTGCTAAGAATTACACAGCCCTGGATGCTTTTCTTCTACAGAAATTATAAAACATTTAGGGACCCCTGGGGCAAGTTAATCATAAAATATTCAGCAACATCTGTGCCCTATTATTTACTGACAGGCTAGACCCAGAATATATGGCGCCTCTAACGCAGGCTGCCCTGCATCACGTGGGTGGGCACGTGGTGGCTGGAATCGCTGTTCTGCCATCCTTTCCCTCCATCACCCTCTTTCTCGCTCAGTCCTCCCCAGCACCTCACCACGGAGCTACCAGGACAAGCTGATGATTAGGTGTGTGCTCAGAGTCTCTGCAGGCAAAGCAATTTCTAACAAATGCTCCTGGGTCCTGGGGGGCTGGGGCTGTGTGCCTCACCTCAGGAACCTACGCAGGTGAGTGGCATGGAGACACGGTCATACACTGTGGAGGGAACTGCAAGGACGGTGTGAGCGCCCCCTCCCTGCCTGGAGTTTTCGCATGTGCATACACAGACACTTGAGCATGCGCAAGCTTCCGGCTACTCCGCCCCAGAAACTGACAGAATCCCTTAGGAAGGATAACAGACTACAGGTGAAGACTTGTGCATTCTGTCAAGTGGCCAGTCAACACATGCATAACCAACACCTTCTCTGTGCCAGGCTCAGTGCTAGGCTCTAGCTTCTAGTCCTGACCTAGCTGCCTCGTGACCCCAACACCTCTGTGCTCATCACTGTGGGTTTCGGGATGCGGGTGCAGGGACAAGACAGTCACCTGGAGAGCTGTTGTAAACTACATTCCCTCCTTATCACCAAATTCTGGTAAACAGCTGCCGTCTCCACCATACTCTCCTCCCATCCCCAACTACACGTTTATTTTGGAAAAAAGTGCCTCACAGGATATAGCCCATCCCCTTCAAGAACTACTAGATTAGATTCACTGTAAGCAAAGTGACCCATACACCCAATTTGTCCAGGGCAGTCCTAATTTACACCTGTTCTCTTGGCTATTTTATTAGTAACATCCTTTTTCACTCTCAAAAGTGTCCTAGTTTATTGGGGAGGGTATGTGCTATGGTGAGTGCTGTGAAGTGTGTAAACCTGGCAATTCACAGACTTGTACCCTTGGGGCTAATAATACATTATATGTTTTTTTTTTTTTAAAGTGTCCTAGTTTAGGAATGTACATTATATGATCACCCTATATAAGGTCCTTCCTAGATTTAATGTTAACTTCAACCACCCATACCAAAGATTTCAAGGCTTTTAGAAACTTCCCTACAAAAACCTATCCAACTATTTTGAAAGTCCCTATCAAGATGTCTCAATACACTGTTTCTATTAGACAGCCTTGCTCTAGACTCCTGCTTTCCAAAGTGTCCTTCACAGAACAGTAACTTGCCTATCACCCGGAAGCTGTTAGAAATTAGGATCTCAGGCCCCATCACAGGTCCACTGAATTAGAGTCTGCAATTTAATAATATCCCCAGGTGATTCATCTCTACATTAAAGTTTGAAAAGCACAGAAGACCAGAATAGATATTTTTCTGAAGAAAAAATACTGATGGCCACCAGACACTTGAAAAGATGCTCAATATCACTAATCATCAGGAAAATGCAAATCAAAACCACAATGAGATAGCACCAAATCAAAATCACAATGCGATAGCACCTTATACCTGTCAGAATGACTAGAATCAAAAAGAAATAACAGGGGCACCTGGTTTAAAGCCTCTGCCTTTGGCTCAGGTCATGATCCCAGGGTCCTGGGATCGAGCTCCGCCTTGGGCTCTCTGCTCAGCAGGGACACTGCTTCCCCCCAACCCTCTGCCTGCCTCTCTGCCTACTTGTGATCTTTGTCAAATAAATAAAATCTATAAAAAAAAAAAAAGAAAGAAAGAACAAGTGTTGATGGGGATATGGAGAAAAAGAAACCTTCATGCACTGTTGGTGGGGATGTAAACTGGTGCAACCACTATGGAAAACAATATGGAGGTTCCTCAAAAAATTAGAAATGGAAATACTATATGATCCAGAAATACCATATAATTCCAATTCCACTACTGAGTATTTACCCAAAGAAAACAAAAACACTAATTCAAAAATATATATGTACCCCTATGTTTATTGCAGTATTATTTACAAAAGTCAAGATATGGAAGCAACCCAAGCATCCATTAATAGATAAATGGATAAAGAAAATTTTGTGTATATGTATATATATATACATGCACACACACACACGATGTATACCTATATAGACATAGATACAAGTTATACAGAAATAGATATCTTGCCGTTAGCACAATATGGACAGACCTACACTGTACCATGTTAAGTGAAATAAGTCTGACAAAGACCAATACCATAGGATTTCACTTATATATGAAATCTTAAAAAAAACAAAATGAACAAAGCAGAAACAGACCCATAAATACAAAGAACTAATGGTTTCCCAGAAGGAAGGGGGGTTGGGGATGGGCAAAATGGGTGAAGCTGAGTGGGAGGTACAGGTTTCCAGTTATGGAAAGAAAAAGTCATAAGGAGGGGCGCCTGGGTGGCTCAGTTGGTTAAGGGGCTGCCTTCAGCTCAGGTAGTGATCCCAGGGTCCTGAGACCAAGCCCAGCATCAGGATCCCTGCTCAGGAGGAAGCCAGCTTCTCCCTCTCCCACTCCCCCTGCTTGTGTTCCCTCTCTCACTGTGTCTCTCTCTGTCAAATAAATAAATAAAATCTTTTTTTAAAAAGTCATAAAGATGAAGAGTACAGCATAAGGATTATATAGTCAATGGTACTATAATAGCGTTGACTGGTGGCAGCTGGTAGCTACATGTGTGGGGAGCACAGCATAACGTATAGAACTGTAAGATCACTATGTTGTACATCTGAAGCTAATGTAACATTGGTCAACTCTACTTCAGTAAAAAAAAAATTCTCACTACATTAAAAACATTTTGGGGGCGCCTGGGTGGCTCAGTGGGTTAAAGCATCTGCCTTCGGCTCAGGTCATGATCCCAGGGTCCTGGATCGAGCCCCATATCAGGTTCTCTGCTCAGTGGGGAGCCTGCTTCCTCCTCTCTCTCTCTCTGCCTGCCTCTCTGCCTACTTGGGATCTCTATCTGTCAAATAAATAAATAAAATCTTTAAAAACAAATTTTTTTGAAAAGCACAGTTCAGGGGTCAAACTTTTTCTTTTAAAAGGCTGCATCATAAATATTTCAGGCTTTGTGGGTCATAACTTGGTCAGCCTTGGTCACAACTACTGAACTGTTATTATATTATATATAAATGAATGAGTGTGGCTATGTTCCCTTGAAACTATTTATTTAAAAAGGCCATAAAGTCTGCCCATCCCTGGGCTAGACCCGTGGTTTCTCAAATACTAGCATTCATTAGCATCACCTGGGGAGCCTGTTAAAACTTGCTTGCTGGGCCCCACCCTCAGAGTTTCTGATTCAGTAGGTTTAAGGAAGGATCTGGGAATTTGCAATTCAAGCATGTTTCCAGGGGAGGCCAAAGCTGCTGGACCAGAGACTCCAATTTGAGAACCACTACTCTAGAGTTACAGTTTTCAACACTGAATGTACATGAGAATTATGCAGGAGTCTTTTTAAAATTATCCATGCCTGAGTCTTACTACAAACCAAACACACCACAATCTCTAGAGGTGGGGCCCGGCTCCACTGATATTTTTTTTTTTTTAAGATTTTATTTATTTATTTGACAGAGAGATCACAAGTAGGCAGAGAGGCAGGCAGAGAGAGAGAGGAGGAAGCAGGCTCCCTGCTGAGCAGAGAGCCCAATGCGGGACTCGATCCCAGGACCCTGAGATCATGACCTGAGCCGAAGGCAGTGGCTTAATCCACTGAGCCACCCAGGCGCCCTCCACTGATATTTTTTAAAAGCTCCCCAGGTAAAAGGTAAGATTTATTTGATCTGAAGAGAAATACCTGGGTGGCTCAGTAGGTTAAGCGTCCAACTCTTGGATTTGGCTCAGGTCATGGTCTTGGGGTGTTGGGAGAGAGCCCTGCATCAGACCCCTACACTGGGCTCTCAGCTCAGCAGGGAGTCTTCTTGTCTCCCTCCCTCTCTACCCCTCCCCCGGGCTCACGTGTGTGCGCACGCATGTGTTCTTGCACGCTCGCTCGCTCGCTCTCTCTCTCTGTCATAAATAAATAAATCTTTAAAAAAAAAAGTTCCCCAGGTAATTCTAATGTGCAACCAGGTATCTGCACATTATGAAATTACCTTCTATTCCTTAATGACAATGGAAAAGTGTTAGAAAGACAGAAATGTGAATGAACTGATTTACAATTTTCTGTGAAAAACCTATTGCACCTTAACACACAAAAGACAGGTATTTTATGAGGGGATTCCTTCTAATTATGAGGGGATTCCTTCTACTCAAAATGGTAAAACAGTGTAACGAAGCACAATTTAAAACTTTCAGGTTGTTTGGGGAGGTATTTTTAAGTGAGCTGGAAGAAACAGGTTATCAGCAGTTGCATTCCCACCGTGTTTCAGTTTTCCATTTCACAGGTAAACATCTCAACAGCACGTACCAAGACTTGACTCCTGCTCTGAGCTGCCAGATAAACCCGATGTGTGAACTTAGACAAGTCTCTTGAGCTTGTAGTTTCTTGATTATCAGAGGGTTTGGCTTGTGTTCTTTCCAGCTCAACGTATCTTTGCTTTATGATTTGCATTTTATGAATCATGAGTGTCTATAAACATTTCAAGATATTTCTCTCCAGCAGCAGCAGTGGGCACTGTTATCAACAGGATCAGGCCAAGAGTGAAAGCAACTACTTACCCAGAGATGCCCTGGGTGTGATTTTTGTTTATGGGGCAGCAAATCCTGCGCCCCGTGTAACTTGCCATCTTTGTGGACCACTCTTAGAGATCAGAATCATGGCCAGGGCCAGCATTAGGTGGAGATTTCAGCTGCTGTGCCAAGCTCTCAGCTACTGTGAATAGTGATATTGAGGCATGGAAAGAGAGGAGATTGAATAAATCATGGACAAAGAGGATAAAAACAAAGTCCTAGGATGTAAGAGATTTCATCCTTGGGCTAAGAAAGAACAGAGCCAAGAGAAGTCAACAGAGGTATCTCAGCAGTGGTATGAGAACAGAGGTCAAGAGGGAAAAGACAACTGCTACATACAGTGGGAGAGGGAATAAGGACATTCATGTGAACCAGAGGAAAATAGAAGGCAAGGCGGTAGACATATATATGACTTCCTGCATCTATATTCTTTGGGAATACCCAGTGAACAAAGGTGTTTCTGTTACTGGACAGAGAGACTTTGGACATTAGGAGTCATAATTTCTATGTGGACTTCTAAGGAAGACATTTTTATTAACTTACTTCACTAGTATGTCTAAACATATTTTTATGTTTTTTGAAATTTAATATATTAGTCTCTTAGACATTTTTTTCTACTGAATAGTATTTTCTGTATTGCACACATTGGGGACTACACCTTCCCAGTTAGATACTTACTTTTGATTCCTCTAAATAATCTCAATTTAACAAGAAATCAATTAAATGGATATAGTGAAAAAACAAGTGGAATGATCATAACACCAGTCTAGTAATTCCATCTTTTATCAACAATGGATGTGAATCAATAGAGGGTAAGGCAATATCTTTGGCTGAGTCTTGAGAACCAAAATGAGATTCTAAAAACTGCAAAATTACAGATTTAGCTGAATATTACTAAGCATTCCTATTACTCAGGAGGAAATGTGAAAAATATATGAAAGTGATAGTTACTGAAGAAAACAGAAGCATTACATGTTTATGCTCCGATAAAGTACAAATTTGTGTTTGCATTTCTTTTTAATCTGAAATAGGAAAATAGGCTATATGTTCACCTCCAACTTGATTTTTTTTCACATAATATCATTGAAATCCTTGCAGTTCAATGTATGTAAATTTGACTTACTCTTTTTAATTTTGGTATAACTGTTTATCATTTATCCAACTATTCTCCTCTTAATGTTCATTCAAGTTGTTTCCAGCTTGTTTTTTGTTAGTGCAAACAACATTAAATAAATATCCTTATTCATACATCCTTAAGCTCTTGCACTTTTGCTCTTTAGTAAAAATTACCAAAAGAGATTACAAGATCAAATGATATGATATAATTTAAACCTTCACAGATATTGCCAGATGCTTCCCCCAAAAGTTCTAGCTATTCAAATTCCAAACAGCAATGTACAACAACCCATTCTGTATTTTCACCAACATTAGTGTTCCCAAAGTTTCCCACTTTTTACTACACTAATGGTTTAATTATTTCCCTTAATATTGGTGAAATAAAACATCTTTTCATGTCTTTACTAGCTATCTGTACTCTTCTTTTTGTGAATTATCTGTGCATACACTTTGCCCATTTTTTATTATGTCATTTGCCTAATTCTTATCCAATTATAGAAGTCTTTGCTTATTAAGCTTGTTAAATTTTGTCCATCATAAATGCTGAAACTTTTTTCCTTTTTATCTTCTTTTGCTTTCATTTACATTGTTTTAACATACACTTTTTACATTTTTTTTTAAATTTAATATATTCGTCTCTTCTTACACCTAGGTTTCTTGTTTAGGAAGTTCTCCTCACTCAAGGTTATGAAAATATGCTCCTAAATTTCATTGTTCTATATTTCTACATTAAAATCTTTAATGTCTCAGAAATGTATTTTTTATTAAGGTAAAATTCACACACAGAGAAAAGCACAGATATCATCCTTCCATCAGGTATATGTACTGGGAATATTCTTTCACACCTGTGGCTTTTCTTTTCATTCTCTTAACAATGTCTTTTGAGAAAAAAAAATGTCTTTTGATGAGAAAGCATATATAATTTTGATAAACTCTATTCATCAGTTTTTTCATTTATGAGTAGCGCTTTTCACAAGAAATCTGTGCCTTCTCCAAGCTTACAAAGATGTTCTCTCATGTTCCCTTTAGAAATTTTATAATTTTGTCATTTAAATATACATCAATGATTTATTTTCAGTCAGGTTTGTTTATAGTGTGAAGTGGACCTCAAAGTTGGGGTTTTTTTTTATGTGTATAATCAGTTGTTCTAGCACCACTAGACTGAAATCTTTGTGAGGGCAAGACTAGTCTAATCAGGATGAGAAGATAAACAATAACTGCAATGCCTAAAATTGCCAAAGATAAGAAGAATTAGGCACTCTTATGAAAATCATACATTGGTAGTACCTTCCTTCAGAGCAATTGATATAAATTGATATGAAAAGTATCAAGTTCCTTAAAATATATGTAAACTCTGAACTAGCATATAGTTTCTAAGAATTTATGCTAAGGAAATAACTCATGCACCCAAATACTTCTGTACAAAGGTCACAGGTTAGAGGTCATCTAAAATGTCTAAAATCAGGAGATGGGTAAAATAAATTATGCCATTTGTAATAGATTTTAAAATAGAATTTTAGGGGCGCCTGGGTGGCTCAGTGGGTTAGGGCCTCTGCCTTCGGCTCAGGTCGTGATCCCAGGGTCCTGGGATCGAGCCCCGCGTCGGGCTCTCTGTTCTGCGGGGAGCCTGCTTCCTCCCCTCTCTCTCTGCCTGCCTCTCTGCATACTTGTGATCTCTGTCTGTCCAATAAATAAATAAAAAAAAATAAAATCTTTAAAAAAAATAGAATTTTATACAGCTATTAAAATTTGGTTCATATATGTTTTGCAACTCCATTGCTATATATTTGTAATATATTAGGTAAAAAAGTATAAAACACCAAATATCATTTGGCTACATTTTTGGACAAAGATAAGACAGAAGATCAGAGGGATATATACCAAAATGTTTCTGCTCCTAAGAGTAGTTAGCTCCTTGTCCACATTCACTCTTTATTCCTCTCCAAGTTTCAGGGTTGAGATCATAGATCATGATATTTTTTGTCTATGTTTCCCTTCTTCTCTACAATTAGCATATGTTGCTTTTGTACTAAGAAAAGAACATCATAATTTTAAATGTAACAAGAATGAGCCTCCAAACCCAGTATGTGTTTTGGTCATATGCTTCTTCCCAATCAGCTTCAAAACAGTTATATTCTAGTCGATTGCTACTTCTCTTTTCCCTGGTGCAGATATCATGTGAACACACAGTGGATTTACAATTACTTGTCCTCTGCTAAACATATCTACTATTTACATCACGGGTCTAGCAGATGTGTGTCATGTAGTCAACCATGGAAAAAAAATGAAGCAGTTCATCAACACTGCCACAGAGTCAAACAGGAAATAAAAGACTAAGGTGAGAAAAGGAACCCTTTATAGCCAGTATTATCCAGAATTTCAGCTTTCATGTAGAGAGAAAAATTAGGGGGAAATTGGGATTGCATTTACTGTCCATGTGTTAGAATAAACAAAGAGAATTTGTCTGCTCACCTACTCCCTCCCACCACAGTACACTTTGTGCTATCATTTTATACACTTGCTTTGCTTATATACATAATAAAAGAGACATGCTGTTTCTTGTTCTGGTTCCTCTTCTATCTCAGTAATGTAATTTTAGCCCTATCAACTGGTCCTTTTTGACCAGTGCCTAGAACCACAGGCTCCTCTTAAACCTTGAACTAAAAGCACAGTTCACTAGGATCTGTTGCCCTCTCCTGCAGTCAGTCTACTAAAAAAGAGTAGTGTTCCTAGCTCCCATTCACTCTTTCATCCTCCATAGGATCATAGCATGTTGGAACTCAAAAGGTCTTGGAGAATAATATCAATCACTTAGAGTACTCACTATATAATGGGCACTATTCTAAGAGCCATGCATACAAATTAACACACTTAACCCTGACCACTCTAAAGTAGGTTCTATCTTCATTACAAAGATCAGGGAGCTAAGGCACTGTGAGCTTAGGTTAAATTGCCCATGTCACACAAAAATATATTCTAGGATTCAAATGGATGTTGTCTGACACCAAAGTCCCCTTGACCCCCATGACTTGCCTCTCCATCATCATCTGTACATTAGGTCCTCTTAAAGACAACCAAGTATCATTCTCACTGTGGAAAAATTAGCACAGATTACAAGAGCAATACATCACTCATGCATCTGTCTTTTATTTTTATTTATGGTGTTTCTGACCTGAGGGAATATTTTACTCTTTATATACCAAATCTTCCATTGTATATTTTATGGTTTCTACATGCACTAGCATACTTAGATTTTCATACTTCTAGATGATAGGTAGATACACCTATATTTACTTCTCTACTTCATTATTTACTTACTTATTCTATAGCCTATTTATTTCAGTTCTTTTGAAACATTTATATCTCTAATTCAAGTGGAATTTATTTGAATGTAGTAGGAGATAGATAACATTTCCAAAATTGTTTAGTCTGCTCTCTAGCCTGATTTATGATACATTCCACCTTTCCCTGCTGAGTTTAAATGTAACCTTTATCACACGAATCTGTTTCAGGACACTTCTTCCTATTCCATCAATATTTCTCTCATTAGGACCCTTTTCTTTCCGTATTCTAATTTTTATTTGAATATTTCAAATTTTTTCAAATTTTAGTTGATTAACATAGAGTGTAATATTAGTTTCAGGAGTAGAATTTAGTGATTTATCACTTACATGTAATACCCAGTGCTCATCACAAGTGCCCTCCTTAATACCCATCACCCATTTAGCGCATCCCCCCACCACATCCCCTCTAGGAACCCTCAATTTGTTCTTTACAGTTAAGAGTCTCTCATGGTTTGGCTCCCTCATTTTTTTCCTTTCCCCTATGTTCATCTGTTCTGTTTCTTAAATTCCACATATGAGTGAAATTATATGGTATTTGTCTTTCTCTGACTTATTTCACTTAGCATAATACACTCTAGCTCCATCCACGTCGTTGCACATGGCAAGATCTTTTTGGTGGCTGAATAACATTCCATTGTATGTATATACCACATCTTCTTTATCCATTCACCAGTCAGTGGACATTTGGGTTCTTCCCATAATTTGGCTATCATTGATAATACTGCTATAAATCAGAAATCATCAAAATCTTAGAGAACACAGGCAGCAATCTCTTTGACATCAGCCATAGCAACTTCTTATTAGACATGTCTCTGGAGGCAAGGGAAACAAGAGCAAAAATGAACTATTGGGGGGCGTCTGGGTGGCTCAGTGGGTTAAAGCCTCTGCCTTCAGCTCAGGTCATGATCCTGGGGTCCTGGGATCAAGCCCCACATTGGGCTCTCTGCTCAGCAGGGAACCTGCTTCCCTCTTTCTCTCTGCCTGCCTTTCTGCCTACTTATGATCCCTCTCTCTCTGTCAAATACAAATAAAATCTTTAAAAAAAAAATGAACTATTGGGACTTCATCAAGACAAAACTAAAAGGCAACCTGTGAAATGGGAGAAGATATTTGCAACGACATATCTGATAAAGGATTAACATCCAAACTCTATAAAGAACTTAACAAACTCAACAAACAAACAAACAAAAAACAAATAATCCAGTTAAGAAATGGGCAGAAAACATGAATAAACATTTTTCCAAAAAAGACATACAGATGGCAAAAGACACATGAAAAGATGCTCAACATCACTCATCATCAGGGAAATGCAAATCCATGTTCTTTTTTTTTTTTAAAGATTTTACTTATTTTTTTGACAGAGAGATCACAAGTAGGCAGAGAGGCAGGCAGATAGAGAGAGAGAGAGGAGGAGGAAGCAGGCTCCCTGCCGAGCAGAGAGCCCGATGCGGGACTCGATCCCAGGACCCTGAGATCATGACCTGAGCCGAAGGCAGAGGCTTAACCCACTGAGCCACCCAGGTGCCTACAAATCCATATTCTAATTTTTAATATATTTTAATACTGCATTGGGGAAAAACCCATCTAAATTATCACTCTTTTGTGACGTTTACATCAATATCTGGAAAATAATTGTTATCATATGATATAACTTCTCACTCAAGAATTTGGTGTGTCTGTGCATCTTTTCAAGTCTCTCTTTCATAACCTTCAGAAAGGGTTTATTTAAAGGATATAGTTTCGGGGCACCTGGGTGGCACAGTCAGTTAAGGTCTGCCTTTGGCTCAGGTCACAATCCCAGGGTCCTGAGGTCAAGGCCCACATCCAGCCCCCTGCTCAGCGGAGAGCCTGCTTCTCCCTCTCTGCCTGCTGCTCTGCTTACATGTACTCTCTATCTCTGTGTCAAATAAATAAAACCTTTAAATAAATAAATAAAGGAAATAGTTTTTTAGTGTTTTATGGATTATTAGAGCAAGCCATTCTTACTCTGTTAAAAATCATGTACTATATATTGAATAAAAGTTGTGAAAGTGGACATCTTTGTCTTGTTCCTGACCTTAGTGGAAAAGCTCTTAGTTTTTCACCATTGAGTATGACTTTGGCTGTGAGTTTTTTCATATAAGGCCTTTTTTATGTTGAGATATGTTCCCTCTAGACCTATTTTGCAAAAGCTTTTTCTCATCAATGGGTGTTGTACTTTGTTAAATGTTTCTTTTTGCACCTATTGAAAGGATCCTATGGTTTTATGCTTTCTCCTATTGATGTGACATATCATGTTGATTGTTTTGCAAATATTAAACCACCTTTGTATCCCAAGAATAAGTCCCGTTTGATCGTGGTATATCATTTTTTTAATATATTTTAGATGTTCACTCTCACCACTGTCATTTAATATAGTACTGGAAGTCCTAGCCATAGCAGTCAGACAACAAAAGGCAACCACATCAATAAGGAAAAAGTAAAACTTCCACTGTTCACAGATGACATGAAACTATATAGAGAAAATCCTAAAGACTCCACCAAAAAACTACTAGAACTGATAAATGAATTCAGCAAAGTCGCAGGATACAATGTAAAGAAATTTGTTGTGTTCGCATACACTAATAATGAAGCAGTAGAAAGTGAAATTAAGAAAACAATCCCATTTACAATTGTACCAAAAATAATAAAATATCTAGGAATAAACTTAACCAAACTTTATAGAGCCATAAAAGACCTCAAATAGAAAAAGTAATCTTGAAAAAGAAAAACAAAACTAGATATATCACAATTCCAGACTTCAAGTTATATTACAAAGCTGTAGTAATCAAAACAGTATGGTACTGGCACAAAAATAGACACATAGATCAATGGTACAAAACAAAAAGCCCAGAAATAAACCCACAATTATAGGGTCAATTAATCTTCAAGTAAGGAGACAAGAATTTGCAATGGGAAAAAGACAGTCTCTTCAACAAATGGTGTTGGGAAAACTGGATAGCAACATGACAGAGAATGAAACAGGACCATTTCCTTACACCACACACAAAAATAAACTCAAAATGGATTAAAGACCTAAATGTGAGACCTGAAAGCATAAAAATCCTAGAAAAGAGCACAGTCAGTATCTCTCTTACAGGGGCTGTAGCAACATTTTTCTAGATATATCCCCTAAGGCAAGGGAAATAAATGCAAAAATAAACTATTGGGATTTTATCAAGATAACATCTTCTGCACAGCAAATGAAACAATCAACGAAACTAAAAGGCAACCTACAGAATGGGAGAAGATATCTGCAAATGATATAACAAATAAAGGTTTAGTATCTAAAATATATAAAGAACTGATAAAACTCAAAATCCAAAAAACAAACAATCCAATTAAAAAATGGGCAGAAGACATGAACAGATATTTTTCCAAGTGAGACATATAGATGGCCGACAGACACATGAAAGATGCTTAACGTCACTGAACATCAGGGAATGCAAACCAAAACTACAATGAGATATCACCTCACACCTGTCAGAATGGTTGAAAATCAGTAACGCAAGTAGATATGCAGAAAAAGGAACCCTCTTGTACTGTTGGTGGGAATGCAAATTGCTGCAGCTACTATAGAAAACTATAGGGAGGTTCCTCGAAAACTTAATAGAACTACCCTACAATCCCACAATCACACTACTGGACATTTACCCTTAAAACACAAATGCACGAATTCAAAAGGATCCTGAACCCCTATATTTATTGCGGCATTATTCACAAGAGCCAAACTGTGGAAGGAGCCCAGGTATCTACTGATAAATGAATGGATAAAGAAGTGGATTATATATACAATGTAATATTATTCAGCCATAAAAATGAATGAAATCTTGCCATTTGTAATAACACAGATAGAGCTGAAGAGTTTAATGCTGAGTGAAATAAGTCAGTCAAAGGCAAATGCCATATGATGTCATCCATATGTGGAATTTAAGAAACAAAACTAACAAGCAAAGGAAAAAAAAACAGAGATAAACCAAGAAACAGACTCTTAACTATAGAGAACAAACTGATGGTTACCAAAGAGGAGTTGGGTGGGGGGATGGAGGAAATAGGGGGATTGGAATTAGAAAATACACTGGGTGTGGTGCAAAAAACAATGAATACTGTTACGCTGAAAAGAAATTAAAACAATAAAATAAAATAAAACAAAACCACCAAATTTAAAAAAAAAAGAAAATACACTTATCATGATGAAAAAAAAATTTTAAACCATATACTATAAAAAGTATATAGAAGAGAGCACCAACTGCTTCCATTTTGACCATATACTTTCATTTTCTCACTGTACTCAGTGAGTACAGTGCTCACTTTGGCAACACATATACTCTTTGCTGAGTACACACACAAAACTGAAATTACATATTTTATACAATATGGACCTTTATTTCATCTAATAATATGCTATGAATTTGTTTCTTATAGAAAAAAAACTGCACTTATCTAGGTCCAATTTCTAAACAATTAAGTCCTGGTTCTACTGCCCAGTGTTTGTCTAAGGCACACATTCTATATTAGTAATGATAAAATGACTACATTCTAGTCCGTATATGGATATTCTACACTTTAGCCAGTTCCCTATATTGGAGAGTGGGACAACTACCCATTTTTATTACCATGTATAACTTTGCAATATATATCCTTTTTATTCATATTCATCTTTGCAAATTTCTCCAGTTACTTGCTTTGAATGTGTGTGTTAGATCTATATGTAGTATAGTATATACATACTGTTCAAGCTTTTGTAGATATTGCTGGGCCGTCCTGTAAAAGCTGATTCTAAGTTCTACTCCCACATAAATATCAAGAGTTCCTGTCTCTTTGCTGTCATATCAGTAGGTATTAAGCATCTTTTAAATCTTTGCCAATCTCATGGGGAAAAGCAGAATTCCCTGTTGCTTTAGACATTTCTCTCCAGCACAAAAAATGCCATGATAGTTAAGGCTTTATTGTAGAAGTATTATTAATAAAATTAACCTTTTTCCATCAAATATGTAAATTACCTGGGGCACCTGGGTGGCTCAGTCATAAGCGTCTGCCTTCCGCTCAGGTCATGGTCCTGGGGTCCTGGGATCAAGACCCACGTCAGGTTTCTTGCTCAGAAGGGAGCCTGCTTCTCCCTCTCCCTTTGCTGCTCCTCCTGCTTGCGCTCCCTCTCTTGCTGTCTCTCTGTCAAATAAATGAAAAAAATCTTTAAATAAATAAATAATAAATAACTTACCTGATATTACAAACTATTTTTTAATTTTTATTTACAAAGTACTTTTTCCCATTTTCTTCTTTCAGCTTTAATAAGCTAATTTTTAATTGAATGTGTGTTAGAGATACAAGTAATTGGATTATATTTTTATATGCAATCTGAGAGTTTTGGTCTTTTAATAAGGAGATTTTACTCATTTAATTTACTATTATAACTGGCATGTGGCTTTACTAGATTCCCACTGGTATCTTGGAAGCACTGACCTACTTATAGTTCCATTAAGTTATTTTCACTTTTCAAAAATACCTTGAACTCTTAAAAATATTAAAACTGTTTAAAATGTTAATATTTTAAACATTAGAATGAAAAACTATAGCATCCACTGTAATTAACATTTTATCAGAATCTTACAGATTGCTACTTTTCTAATGATCTAACTTTCCATTCTTTATAATTTCCACCTGTTACTATTTTTACCTTAATTTTGTTTTCAGGAAAATTATTTTGACATTTGCATTCAGCTTTATAATGTGCTTTGCTATGTTTAATATTTTCTTGTGCTCTCTCCCAGACTTTGCATACTCCCACAGACACTGGGGAGGCCTGCTGATCATACAAAACTGGGTTTTATCACACCTGCTCAGCAGAACAGACCATCATCTTACGGAGGTCTCAGTGGGGTCTCCTAAAGGGGAGAAGAGGAGCTTACTGAGGAAACTTTCAAGGTTTCAGAGTCTGGTGTTAGTCACAGAGTTTCAAGTGGAAGTAAGTGGGGTCTAGGCAGGAATTGGTCAGAATTTATAAATTTATAATTTATTCCAGTTGCTTGAATAATCAGTGGTTTTATCGTTGGGACACAAGACTACCTGTGTGGGGTTACTGTGAAAAGTTTGTCTGTGGTCTTATCAGTTTGTGGGTCTAAATGAACGGCTGTTAAAGCAGTGTGGATTCAGTGTTGCACTTGGCGGTTTTATACAGTCTGCTTTACCCAATAATTATGTTTTCTATTTCATTTATCATTGTAAATCCCTACTATTTTCTTCTTGGATTTGTTATTTAGAATATGCCTTCAAATATTATTTTAAAAGTAAAACATCTTCTGTGTCCTTGAGTAGATGAGTTTTGTTCTCTTCTGTTTTTTCTGTTGACTCCACCACTTGGAAGATCACTTACTTGGGTACAAATTTCTTGGTCACAACCTCTTTCCCTCAAAATTCTGTAAATGTACTTCCATTGTCTCCTGACATTTAATGATACAGAAAAAGAAACTCTGAGGCCAGTAGTTTTTCTTCTTTCTTTCCCCTCCCCCTGAATACTTGACAATTTATTTCCCTTTCATTCAAAAACTTTGCTGGTCTATATTTAAGTATGGCTTTCTTTTTGGATCTTGTCTGGAGTACTAGAGCTCTATTTTGTCTACATACAAAAATATCTTTTTAACTGAAGAACATTTTTATCGATTATAACCCTGATAATTGTTTCTGTTTTAGTTGTTTATTTTTCCCTTCAGGAATATCTAGAATTCCTAGGTTTGCTCACCAGTCTCTGTTTTCTATATCTTCTCTCTTTGTTGTTTCTTTCATCTGCTCTTCTTTAGCTCTATATTCCAGGATTTCTAAGGTTTGTGTTCTCCTAACTGTTTCATTCTTCAGTAGTGCTAATTCTGCTCTCACTTCCTCCAATGCAGTACAGAGCACTGGATTGGAAATCTGGGTTTTTCTCTTAACCAACTCTGTGATCTTAGCTGCATTTCTAATCCTCTCCATACTTTGGTTTTTCTCATCTGTATAATGGAGATAATGATAAGTACTGTTTCATGGAGTTGAATATAATAAGTTAACACATGTAAAGCAAAGGTTGACACTCAAAAACTACTAGCTATTGTTATCAATTCTGCTATGGCATTTCCTTTGTTTACAATTATATTTTAATCAGATCTATTTTCCTCTTCACTTTATCCTCCTATCCTTTCATCTCAATCTGTTCTCTAATTATGATTTCTTTTCTCAGTTCACAAATCTTCTTAAATTCTATGAAGGATATAAAATAAATACCTGAAATCTTCTTAGTCCCACAGTGTTTCATTTTCAGAAATGTGCTCTTCTTCTGGGTCTTCGGGATCATATTTACTCTCCCCTGTTTTATAATCTTTTTCTAAATGCCCCATGTTGAGTTTTGGGCTTTTATCTTTAAATGTAGTAATATTTTTTAAATGAAATATTTGCCAAAAATCAGGTAAATTGATTTCTCTTGCCCACTTTTTAATTGGGTACTGGATCTTTCTTATTCAAATTATAGCTGGAGAGTTGGCTAGATAATAGATTAGCAATGGGTTATACTGTCTCCATTCTGGCCTCTACTAGACAGATCTTCTATTCTGAGATGAGGGGTTCTCCTTACCCCCACATCTGGATCTCTGACATATTGAACCAATCCAATGAATAAAAACCACATCCCCCAGCGTGAACTAAAACAACCATCTATCTTCCAGTCTCCTCCTAATGCTTTACCTATTGGAATCTACACATCTTCATCATTATTAACAACTACCATGTCTTGAATGTTTACCATGTGCCAACACTCTATAGGACACGTTATACCTCAAATCCATACAATAAATTCCTCAAGATAAATATTACTGTCTCCGTATTAACAGCAGGTGGGGAAACAAGTTCAGTAAGAGTAAGTAATATTCTCAAAGCCTCTCAGCTAGTAAGTGGAAGAAGTAAGATTCTAACCCTGATCCATCCATTCATTTGTTCTTCTGTAACAAGCCATGTGCCCCTTCTTCCAACACTAGTGTTTTCTAGAAACTTTTTGTGTTTGAATATAGAAAGATAGAGAGGTGGAATTTTGTCCTTTTGTCATCTTAAAAATCACTGATTCTGAAGACGATAAGACCGAGGTCCCTAAGACAGGGCAGATGGTGAGTAGGAGAAATCACAGTGTTTTTCTATCTTTTTTTTTTTCCCCCAAATGGGTTTGTTCCAAAAGGCAAAACATGGGTTCCTCAGACAGGGAAGTTGAGGAGGTATTCCTTAACCTACACTCTGCCAATAAACTTTCCTTCTTAAATCTTCTTAGGTGGTATAATATAGTTTCAGGATTTTCCTTGCACCTCATAGACATTTCCATGCAATGTTGGGAAAGGCTATGTCAGAGATAGCTAACCTCATACTATTTTAAACATTGCAATTTTCTATCATTAGGCCCCATTAGAGAGTCTGTATGAGCCAGTGAGATACATGGAGTACACAGACCTTCCCATTCCTCTTCTACACACGAGCCCATTCCAGCATGATACAAACATGAACCCAGGAACTCACCTAGGTTAAATGCAGAAAATTAGCTATAAGCACTCAGCCACAATTTTTAAAATACCCCATGCATTAGTTTGAGGTTAATTAGGAATATGAGTTTTGTCATAAGGCCAAACACCTCCTTTAACCTGAAGGAATGATTATTCAGAGCATGTCATTCAGGGTGACAGAGAAGACCTTAATGTCACTCAGTTCTTTTCTGGTTGCTGATTATAATTATCTTTATATGAGCTTTTTATAATTCTCTACTTGAATCAAGGGAATTTAAAAAAATAGAAGAGTACCCATGTTCAGCTTTCCTTTTCGTATGTGAATATGTTCCGTAAATATTTTTCTAGAGAAAATATTAATTAAACAAAAAAGAATGCTGAGAGCAGAATATGATCTGGGTTATAAATTAACAACCCATACTATTAAACGATGAGGGTCATTTATTAATGAGCCAAATGCAATGAACAAAAAAATGCATTTTACTTCTTCCAGGTCATTTGGTGAAATATTATAGCTTAATTAAGTGTAGCCTAAGAAAGAACATTCTCTAACACATTTTTTACTTGACTCTTCAATAACTGAATAACATTATTTAGTTTCCAGGGGTCATAAATCTATCCTTTATGCTCTTGCTATTAACAATTTTGTACTTGTAACTACAAGTTACTAAAAATACTGAAGTGTATTAGCACCAAGTTACAACAGGCACTGAGAGCTGAAATCCTATGCCCAGAAACTGCTGTTGATTTTGAAACCACCCATCATGGCTGAGTCAGTTGTTCATGTGTATCCCTGCTTGGGAGCAATAATCAGTTTGTGCCAAATTTGGCAGGTGTTGTCCTCATATTCCAAAACAGGGAGAGAACCTCTCTAAAAATATCTGTCTTCCTTTTTTCACACAGGCACTGTATTATTCTGGGAATGAACACATTACTATCAACAACTGGGTATGTATGTATTCATTTATCTTTTGTATCATTCCTTGTTCCAAAAAAAGATTTATGTTTATGTTATATTTTAGGACGGAGCATCTAACCTGGTGCCTGGAACATAGTACCCAACAGATGCTGAAGGAATGAATGTTCCAGCAAAGCAACTCAAAATCTCTTTCCCAGGAATTATATTGCAAAATACTCAGAGCCCAAAGAAATTGGCTTGTTTATTTTTAAGTACCATATATTTCTTGTACATTTCTATTTGTTTTCATAATGTTTTCTAGATATTTGACAGTAGTTTATGAAAGTATAGCCAACATACTTTGCCAACATACTTCTTCAGCTTCTGTTCTTCTGACCTTTGTTCTGTATGTATTTCCCTAGGATTCTTCTATCTTTGTTCAAGTCATTGCCTCCTCCTCAGATGACCTCCTTATAATTCACAACAATCTGAGTCATTTATGTCCCAGCTCAAAATTTCCCTCTTATAAGAACCCAGGACCCACCATCCCTCCCCACTGACCTTCACCCCTCAGCACATACACACTAGGTTTGTGCTAGTTACCCTGCTATCTCTAGTCCCCCCTCTACTTGTTCTCAAAATACTCCTAGTGCACATACATTTTATCTCTCCTCAATTATGAATGCCTTCAGGAAAACACCTGTTCCACCTTTTGGATAAACTTCTTTCCACAGCCCCAGGTTGATTTCCCTAAGTCACATCATGTCACGTACAGCAAGAATTCAGTGAAGGATTCAGTGTTCAAAGATCACACTTCACAATGTATCAGCTTATGCTCAAAGCAGTTTTGTTCTTAGCAATTCTCTGGCCAATCTATATAGTCCTCTGATTCTCAGACTTCATATCTGACACTTCAAAAACACACATTTTACTAAGTCACAAGCCACACTTCGGTGATATATTCTAAATGCAGATCTTTTATGAGGCCATCCTAACAGGACCTCACAAGTAATTTTATATCAAAGAAATGTGTATGTGTGTTTCTATGTCTAGAGCTTCCTTCTGCTTGTCCAATGTTACAATAGACTCTTCAAGAAAGACAGTGTCACTTCAAAAAACAATTGCTACTCTGGGAGAAAAATAAACCTTTGTATTTTGTTACTGTACCAGGTAGAAAATCGACCACTGCCCTGCTCCAAGTTCTCAAATGATCATGCTATAAGAACTCAGTAAGACCTCTGTAAGGCAGACTAAAGTGTTCAAATTTTCTTCTAGGGCATGGGAATCCACTGGGGTGCTTTAAGCAGGGGGTTGCTTTCTTAATGATCACTCAGACTGTAGGGTGGAGAACAGCTTGTATGGGGAGAGGAGGATTGCAGAAGGAAGCCCTAGAGTAGTCCCTGTGAGGATGGCTTGACCCTGCTGATCTTTCCTAAGAGCATATTGAAAACTGTAAAAAAGAAAAAAATAGGTGAATAATTACAAATAGGAAATCAAATACATCTTTTTGCAATATAGCCTTGGGAGAAAAACAAGAGAAGTTGAGTCAACACGCACAGAAACCTGGGCCATTCCTTGATTGCATGTGGGTGAGAGAGCTGAGATGTATACACACACCTCTGGTAGAGCAGGTAAGAGCATCTCTCTGTGCTCTGAGGTTTGTCATAGGCCTTGCTTGGGATCCAGAAGAGTTCTCCACGTCCTGGGAAAAGTTGTTGAGAAGTGCTCCTGGCTGTAAGCCAACATTTCTCCTCGAGCTCTACGAAGCCGAGAAGGCTAATCAGAATCTACGTAAGATATTTTCATCTCAAGCATCTGCTCACCATCCATCCTGAAACCACAGGTGCCAAGAACATAGGAGTTCATCTGTGGCCGTGATGGCGTGCTCTCAGCATTCTTCAACCACCTAAAGTAACTAGGACTTCACCCAACATATGTGGAGAAACTATTTTACAAAGGTGAGGGGACAAAAATTCTATTTTCTGATGCCCTCTATGCTGAGCTCTGCTACCTATTATACGTATTTATATTCACCGTCTCATTCATTTCTTCCATCAAGCCAGCAGAGTAGTTATAACTATCTCCAATTTATAGAAAAGTAAACTGAAGCCCAGAAAAGGTACAGACATACAGCCCATGAGTGTAAGGGCTTGGATTTGTTTTCAAAGCTCATTATTTTAAGGAAGCGAAGAACATGACGTAGCTTTGATTTCTCTAAAGAACAGAGACGAGTCGTTTTTAAAAAACAAACATTGTGGGGGCGCCTGAGTGGCTCAGTGGGTTAAAGTCTCTGCCTTCAGCTCAGGTCATGATCCCAGAGTCCTGGGATCGAGCCCCATATCGGGCTCTCTGCTCAGCAGGGAGCCTGCTTCCCTTCCCCTCTCTGCCTGCCTCTCTGCCTACTTGTGATCTCTCTCTCTCTCTCTCTCTCTAATAAATAAAAAAAAAAATTAAAAAACAAAAAAACAAACATTGTGGACATCTGGGTGGCTCAGTCGGTTAAGCAGCTACCTTCGGCTCAGGTCGTGATCTCCGAGTCCTGGGATAGAGCCCTGCATCAGGCTCCCTCCCAGCTGGGAGTCTGTTTCTCCCTCTCTCTGATCGTCCTCCCCGCTTGTGCTCACTCTCCATTTCAAATAAACAAATAAAAAATATTAAAGAAAAAAGCAAACAATTGTGTCTTAAAATAAAAGCTTTGTTTTTTGTTTTGTAAAAGAAATAAATGTTCAGTGTAAAAAAATTTAAATAATACAGAAATGTTTGCTTCTGCTTTGTGGCAATGCTCAGTTCAGGTGGGAATCTGGGAATCCTCAAGCTTCAGACCCGCTGGAGTTCTCATTACACTTCTCTACCCTCTGTTCCCTCCCGCTGGAATTCCCATCCAGACTCATCCATCCCCCCTTCTCTCTCTGGTAAATTTACAAGCATCCTAAAATTCTTAGTCCAAATTTCCTTCAAGGCTTTCCCTGCATCCTTCACTTTGCCTCCAGCTTCCCCTAACCAAACAGAATCACGCCTGCCTCTGCCTCCTTCACTTCTGCCTCTGAAAGCAATCCTACTGTAGTTTGCTGGGTTTCTATCCCTCTCTCCTCCCCTGAGTTGTGGGCTCCAAGAGGGGAGGGGTGAATCATACTCATCTTCATACCGAGCGCATAAATACCATGACACAATTTGCAGCATAACCTGTCAGCGGGGGAAGAATATATTGTTCCATGGAGAGACAGCACAATATGGCAGTGAGAAGCAGGGACTCTCGAGCCAGATGGCCTGGGTTCAAGACTGGGCTCTGCCTTTGCTAGTTACAACTTTGTGCAAGTTGATTAACCTCCCCGTGCTTTAGTTTTCTCATCTGTAGAATGGGGATTATAAAGCACCCAGCTCACAGCAAAATCACGAGGATCAAATGAGGTAGTACTTATAAAGAACTTAGAAGAGCACCCGGAACTAAATCAACCTTCGTTTTAAAATATTTGTTTGAAAACTAAATATTATTCAGGCCTTAGACCTGTACCACATCATTCGAGAGAGAAGAAAATACAGCTCAAATTCAGACTCTCAAGCCCACTTGTTTTCCTCCAGTTGTTTTCACCAAGGCTTTGTACAGTCAGTGTATAGGGACTAGTCAATATTGTTCCCTACATTAAAGATAGGGATTTGGTAGCTGGAATTTATTTTAGAGATGACTGAGCTTAAGCTTCTCATCTTCTGGGTGAGGAAACCAAGGTGAAGGGGCTCTCTAAGGGCACGAGGCTCATCATAACCGTGCTTCATTTGCCAACCCAGTGTTCCTTCCACACATTCTCAGATTACACCAGAAAGCTTGAGTGTTGTTAAAATTATTTGGGGAAAAATGTCAGCAGAACTTGTGTGAGCACGGGGCCCATGCTGATGAAGCCTCTGTTCTTATTCAAAACAGAGCTCATTATGTTCCAACCGAAGCTGGATTCTATTCCTTCCAGAGAACTACTGGGCCCTTCTCCTTGGACAAAATAACCACGAATTTCAAAAACACCCCTAATCGCTTAATGAGTGGCAGAAAGAATTACAGGATGTTAAATTGCCTTGGTGTCATCTAGGGAGAATTTTTTTCAGTTTTATGCTTCCAATGGAAGAGTGCAGATGACTTACTATCACAACAAACGTGGGCACATCATGGAAGAGAATGCAAAATGTGCTTGCATTTTTTTTTTAAGTGATGTAATGACACTGCAAAGAAATTTCTCACTCCTAGGGGGATGCTTTGGGCTATACCTCCACCCTCTAGAGATCAAATCCACGCTCTTCTACCCTCATGGGGACTTCAGGAGGATATTTGGAGATGCAGTGAAACAGCCGTTGAGGAGACGAACTCAGTGGGCTCACATTCAAAACCTCACGTATGCAGAAGATGCAAACAAACAAAATCAAAACAAGCATGGCCTCTCTTTGGACAGGATTCCTGCTCCTTTGCCTTCCTCCCTTTGACAAACATGATGTGCGGCTGGGAAAGAGCCATTTTCATAAATGTTTCATTCTCCCTCCCCTGAGCATGGCATCACTGGAGCGTGAATTATGACCAGCTTGGCCGGCAAGCATCTTTCCTCGAGCACACCCCTTTCTCATTTGCCGTCACGGTGCTGCCTCCCGCGGAGCTGCCTGGGTGGAAAGAGCTTACTATCAGAACACACCAGCGGCGTCTGCGTCTGCTGACCAACCCCTTGCCTGAGAGTTTACCAGGCAGTAAATTTATGTTCTGTTCTCAAAGCCAAGATGAACGGGGGTCTTCTCTCCTTCCTGCTTGGTTGCAGACATGAGGAAATCCCAGCGCTGCTGACTGATTCCTCTTTCAAGCACTATTTTTCTGTTGTGCCGTATTTGAACAATAAATTATCGTTAGTCCTTTTTTTTTAAACTGTGAACACCTTCCCTGGTTGCTGAGTGACCATATTCATAATTGTTGCCAACCAGGAGAATCTGTTTGTGGGTGTTTCGACGGCAGCTGTACCCACAGCACTGCGGGGGACAAGCAGAGAGAAAAGAACATGATGTAGCCCCAAACACACACACCCTGACAGGCTCATCCATCTCTCCATGAATTCCTCTCCCTTACACATGCCTGTTGGTAACATAAAACCATCCATGGAAGCCGCTTAATGTATCGAAAGGTCCTCATAAAATGCTTCCATAATGCTCAGTAAAGTAGAAGTCATTGAAGTAGAAAAATGGAGTCATCTTTAAAAGGAAACCCTCCATGTGAGGGAAAGCGAAATGCATTAACCCTAAGACTATTGCACTTTTGAAGATTCTGTTTCTTCTTGACTCCCCAGTTCACAGATGGCCCCCTGCCCACTGAGCCACCCAGCTCCAAACCTTTCTCTTCCTTACTTCCCTACCCTCATCACCAACACACTCAAGTTCTACATCTTAAATAGTTCTTAAACACATCATCTCATCCCTAACCTTACCCCCACACCCTTGATTCAAATCCCCATTGTTTCTCTGCAACAGCTGTCCTCGTGGTTCTCAGAGTGGGGTTCCCAGAACGCTAACACCAGCATCACCTGAGAACTTCTTGGAAATGCAAGTTCTAACAAGATGGGATCAGGAGGGACACAAACCATAAGAGACTCTTAATCTCACAAAACAAACTGAGGGTTGCTGGGGGAAGGGGGGTAGGGAGAAGGTGGTGGGGTTATAGACATTGGAGAGGGTATGTGCTATGGTGACTGCTGTGAAGTGTGTAAACCTGATGATTCACAGACCTGTACCCCTGGGGCTAATAATACATTATATGTTTACAAAAAAAATAAAAAATTATTTTAAAAAATAGAATACAGAAAAAGATTTTTTTTTTAAATGCAAGTTCTCAGGCCTCACCCCAGACCCAATGTATCAGACGCACTGGGGTAGGCTCCCAGCAGTCTGTAAGGGTTTTTTGGTTTTGTTTTGTTTTGTTTTTCTAAGATTTTATTTACTTATTTGTTTGAGAGAGAGTGTGTATATGTATGTGTGTGTACACATGAGTGAGCAGGGGCACGGGCAGAGGGAGAAGGAAAGAAAACCGGCAGCCTGTGTTTTAGTAAGTGCTCTGGCAGGTTCTGATGCCTACTCATCATACTACTTTACTGCAATAGCGTCCTGACTGATCTCCTGCCTCCAGTCTTGCCTCCTTCCCTATTTAATGACCTTCCTAATTCCAAATATGCTTACGTCAGGGCATCTGGGTGGCTCAGGCAGGGTGCCTGACTCTTGATCTCAAGGTTGTGAGTTAAAGCCCCAGTGTTGGGTTCCATGCTGAGTGTGGAGCCAACTCAAAAAAAAAAAAAAAATGCTTATGTCAATTATTCCTCTGCTTAGAACTCATCAGTGATTCCCTCTTGCCCTCTAGATAAAATCCTACCTTCTTAGACCAGCATGCAAGGCCTTCAGTAATCCATAATTTTCCTCCCATTCTGCTGATACCCCTCTCCCAAGCACCCTATGGTCCAGGTATACCAGACAGCTACCCTGAATGTGCCTGTCAAAGTGCATGCTGCCACCTCAGCTGGGGAGGACATGAAGAGGTCAGGGAAGGTTTCACAGAGGCAGAGTTCCTTGTCTGGGTCTTAAAGAAAAAGGAGATGAGGGGCGCCTGGGTGGCTCAGTCTGTTAAGCGGCTGCCTTCAGCTCAGATCATGATCCTGGGGTCCTGGGGTTGAATCCTGTGTTGGGCTCCCTGCTCAGTGGGGAGTCTTCTTCTCCCTCTGCCCTTCCCACCTCCCCCTTGCTCATGTTCTCTCTCAAATAAATGAATAAAATCTTTAAAAAGGAAGAAGAAGAAAGAAGAAACAAGAAAGAAGAAAGAAGAAAGAAGGAAGAAGAAGGAGGAGAAGGAGAAGGAGAAGGAGAAGGAGAAGAAGAAGAAGAAGAAGAAGAAGAAGAAGAAGAAAGGAGATGAAAGCCATTCTAGATATGGTCCTAGTGGCCACAGAGGTTACTGAGGCATTACTGTGCACATAGGCCTATCTATTGTTGTAGGACCCAGTGACTTCTGGGTTCCAGACCTGAAGATGTTCTTGCAGGGGCAAAAGCTCATGTCAACAGATAACACACTTTGTGGAACAGGAGGCCTGGCACCAATGGCTCTATTCCAGCTGTGGCTTTCATCCACACTTGTCAGTGATCCCCATGTGCCAGTAATAAAGCAAAGATAAAATATATTTCAGAAGACCTCTTGGGACCAGCACAATATACAGTAATTTTTCAGGAGACTGACTTACCAAAGGGCAAACAAGGCTGAAAAAAAGGAGGTAATGCACTGTTAATAGCTTATCAGCATGAGATAGTGCTGGTTATATGACCTTGAGTAATGAGTAAACCTTCTGTACCTCAGTTTTCATATTTGTCAGGTGGAGATAGTAATGGTACCTATCTTAGAGAATAAGAACTAAGACTTTTAATGTAGAATGCTTAGCATTACTTAGCTTAGCATACCATAAGCACTCAAAAAATGTAATCATTATTGTCACCAATATTACAATTCTTGCAACTTTAAGAGCCTGTGAATGCCACACAGTATGTATTTGCAGAGAAAGCATTTATATGGGACAGAATGTGTTCTGGAAATCAAGACAGCATAATAAGGTTCAAACTACTTATATCAATTAAGTCTTTCACATGTCTCCCTCCAATTCATTCTAGACAGTACGTCCACTGGAGGTCCTCACCAGTAAAGTTAGTTACCCAAGTTCCAGATAATGTGTTCCAAGAATTTGAGACAACCCTGGGCCAAACTTTCCTAAGCTTTATATAACTCACCCAAGAAACCCAGCTATCGAGATGGGAGACAGAGGTGGGAATATTATCTGATGAGATCTAACTCACAAAATGACACTCATATATAAAGTTATCTGAATAACTTGGTTTCCTTTGACTAGGGAAAGTATTACTCATCAGTTTTTCCCATAACTGGTGGCTGAGTTGTCCTGAGCTGACAAAACTGGAGATGCTTCAACAAGAGAAAAAGATACTATTCTCACTTCTAATGCTTGGTGCCAACTGCCTCATTTGATAAGGTATTTATGATATAATCAGTATCAAAGAACATCATCCCATGTCATTCTAACAGCATATCTTAGGAACAGACCCTAGTAGCAATTACAGCGGGGATTCTAAGTTTGTCCCAGCCTTCTTAAGTATACCCCATTCATTTTAAAATGTGAGTTTCAAATTCTGGAATCTATGATTTTGTGACTGAGAGACCTGGGTAATGAAAACTGAACTGAAGCCACCAATTCTGATAAATAGGGCTATCAATAAGCGAACTCATGACTGTGTTTAGTCAGAGTTATAGGAGCGATAATGAAAGTAATGACCTAGAAGCAATTTTGTCCCCATCATCTCCGTACCTGCTTAGGGGTCTTTGTATGATTAGCAAATGTTTATGATGACATTCCATCTAGCCCTAATTGGTTCAAATAATACATTTGGCTTCTCGGTAGGATTTGGAATGCCATAAACAAGTTACTGAGTTTAGCTCAAGGGGTCTGGCTTAAGTGAAGGGGTTGCTAACCTGCTTGTGCACCTTCCCTATATCCAGGGTGACAACTAATAACATTTATGGAATGTCAGATCTGTTTTCAATACTGTATTAAGTACTTCTATGGATCCTCTCTTTTAACCTTTACAGCAAATCTACATGGAGGCTACTACTACCATCAATACTTTATAAACGAAGTAAGTGACATTTAGAGAGTTTTAACTTGCCCAAGGTAAAACAGCTGGTCAGTGCGGGACAGCTATAGTCAAACTGGGCACTCTGACCGATAGAGCCCATGCTCTGAATCATAGGGCTTTCACTGACTCCAAAAGCCTGGGTTTCTGAGCAGTTCCTGGGATATTACAGTTCTTTCAACTGCTCATCTTTTCCTCCAATCTTCAGCTGCTAAGAAAGTCAGGACCAATTTTAAGTACTTCCTGGGGAAAGGCCACTTAGCACAGTGGAGAATGGTTCAGTCCTGATAAGTCCACCACAGGCCCATAGTTCAGCTCCTCCCTTTAACTGCCATGTGAACATGGACTGGTGATTTTACTTCCTGGAGTCCTATTTCCTCATCTAGAAAACAGCAACATATTACCTGCTCAGGGTTACCATGAGGATGAATTTGGTGAATTAATGCATGTCATCTTGTCAGTAGACTGGTAGTGATGTGTTTGATGAAAACAGATCAGCCGTATATAGTAAGGACAAGCAATCTTTCAAAAAATGTGTGTCTGGTGTGGTTGTGCTTATGCACACCCTACTGGGTCACTATATAAAATGTGTCAGTTCCTGTGAGTTGGGGCCAAAGTTTGAAGGCCATTGCTCTAACCCTCCTCCCTCCCAACCTTTCCTCTGAGATCTCTGGGGTTCCTTTACACCCTCTTTTTTTTCCTCTTGAAATGAGAAGTAGAATCCCCTTTTCTTCAGAATTTAAGCTACCGCACAGAGACATTAGGAATACACTCACAAGAAAATAAACTCTTCTTAACCAACACTTTCTGACTTGGGAAAAAGAAACCAAGAACTTCTCCCCTTCAAAGTGTCTTTAGCTAAGTAGCAGATATTTACTCTGATTCTCAAATGCTACCCCACGGGCATCTGTGGACATAGAAGCCCAACAAGGTCCTCTGACCAAGGGGCTTACTGATAACTCTAAGTATACGAAAAATTTCCCAAGTGTGTCTGCTGACTGGGATCAATGACCTTGTCCTATTTCCTTTTTTTTTTTTTTTTTTAAGATTTTATTTACTTTTTTAAGAGAAAGAGAGAAGGCTTGTGCAGGAGCAGGGGCGGGAGCCTGATGCAGGATTCCATCACAGGTCCCTTGGATCATGACCTGAGCTGAAAGCAGATGCTTAACCAACTGAGCCACCCAGGCACCCGACTTTTGTTACTTCTTTCTGGCTTTCCTGTGTTCATTTCATTCTCCCAATTCCTTGCTTTTTCCTTTACCTCCTCAAATCCTATCCTCCCTATGAGCTAAATAACCTATTGGAAAGCAAAATTCTAATTTTAAGTCTTCATTAAGTATTTTTAATGACAATTACACAAAACCAACATCTTTTAGCTGATTTGAATCCATACAACTCTTTAGTAATTGAATGGTCATCAAAACTATAGTTTTGGTAAAAATTATTCCCACTTTAATCTGGCTTTGATCCATCATCATGGGCAGTAAGCTTTCATTGAATTTCCTAGGTTCAAACAGCACTTCCAAAAGTGACTTATGGGGCTGCTCTTTGATTGCTAATCATGCAGGCTGATAGTAGAATAGTCATACATTCAAAAGGCATCCTCATGGAAGCAAACAGCTCTATTAACAACCTGAAACACTGACAGTCATTCTGAGCCAGTGGTACCATTATGCACACAAAACAAGATGAATAGTACGGGACATGAGGCCAAGCAGAATCCCTTCCAATACCAGATGAAAAAAAACCCTGATTTACCATGAATCCAAGAGACGGTTGTCATCCTGTGATGTACAGCTACTTTTCTTCATGACACACTATGAAGGAATGTTTCAGTCATGTTAGCTGGGTTTGTTTTTGTTTTTTACTTTTACCATAATAATTATTATTGACAGATTCATTTGGGGTAAAAAATGGTCTTTCAGAAAAACACGAGGGGATGGCAGCAGCATCCAGGAGCAGATGTGCATTATAAAGCAATATGAGGCATAATGAGAAAAGCATTCTTCCCTATCCTATTAATTGTTGGCACTACCTGATAATCAAGAATTACTGACCCCTTCCACCCTCCAGCTAGCAGATATTTGTGTACTGCAATGCACCATGGCCCAAACATGAGCTCAATTCTACATAACACTGAGAGCCAGTGTTTAGTAATGTTAATCTGAACCTTCCCTATTCCCTCTGCATTGCCCTGTAACAAAATTTGCAGATAATACATGAATTCCTTCCATTAGGCAAATGACTGAGTAAATGATACAATGCAATTGATGAACTACACAAAAATCTTAATTGTCAATGATGAAGACGATTTTAAAATATGGAAAAGGCTTTATTTATAAGATTTAAGGTTAAAAGCAAGATGCAAGACTGTCAGAATGCCAGGCTCACAGATAGGTGAAAATGGAGTTAAGAGGTAAAAAAAGAAAAGGCAAGCTGTTGTTTTGATAGGGAGGATGGTAAGCAATTTCTTTTTTCTTTTGAAAATACCCTTTAATGTCCCTATGATATTCAAATAATAAAAGTTATTATAAAATCAAATCCCACCTCTTAGGAAAAAGTTAGTTCCTGCTTACCATACAACCATAAAATAAATCCTGCAAGTGATAAATGCTGAAACTTTTTTTTTCAGATTCAAAAATAGTGTTGGAATCTGCCAAGGAATCAGCTCACATTATTCAATGTCAGACACATTTACACTCATATGTATTAGTAATTCCTTTGGTTGACTTTTCCTTGCCGTTGTCATGGCAACCATTTCCACTGCCATTAGTACCTCCAGGGCCCTGCCTCGTTCACATATTTTTAGGCCATTTCTCTTGTAACAAAGCAATTAATACTTGTGGCACATCTGTATCGAAGCCCTGGTGACCTCTTGTGTCTCTGGGAACTGCTGAGCACTCGGTTTTCTTTCTTTCCGCTTCGGTAGGTGCTTCTGTTTCTCTTTGTGGTACTTCTTTTCACTAACTCTCACAAGCCTTTTGACTATTCCTAATTATATCTCATTTGGATTATTTAAAGTTTCTTTTTTTTTCCCACAAATACTCCTGTTTTCCTATGCAATGACACTCTCTCCACCATCAAAAAAATAGCACATTTTCATTCAAGACCACTTTGGACCACCATCATAGAAGAGAATCAAAATGCAGTGGGGATAACTGAGACATTAGAGTGACTCCAGACAGAGGATCGCATGGCTGTGAAGTCAGGATTGAGCACCTCCAGTCACAAGACATCCACAATAGCACAAGATATCACCTTGCATTTTCTGACAGCTGGAGTGAGTCATCTAATAGTCTTCTCTAATGAAGATTAAGGATACTGGCTACCTTTCTTCATGCCAAATTAATTTTTTCACGGTAATGACCAAGGGGTGAGGCTGCTAAAGATGGAATGACTGATTCTTACACTGCTGCAGAGAGAAAAAATGTAGACAGTTTTTGTAAAGCAAGAACTACTGTCAAATGCCTTATCAATGTTTACTCCCTCTGGCTCTATAATCCTTGTAGAAATCTCTTCTAAGAAAATTATCTAAAATGTAGGGGAAAAAATCATTACTTGGTTATTGAAATTTGTTCAGAATAGCAAAAACATTAGGAGCCACCCAAATGTTTAAGAGTTGCAGGGGCGCCTGGGTGGCTCAGTGGGTTAAGCCTCTGCCTTCAGCTCAGGACATGATCCCGGGGTCCTGGGATCGAGCCCCACATCGGGCTCTCTGCTCAGCGGGGAGCCTGCTTCCTCCTCTCTCTCTCTGCCTGCCTCTCTGCCTACTGTGATCTCTCTCTGTCTGTCAAATAAATAAATAAAATCTTTAAAAAAAAAAAAGAGTTGCAAAAAAAAATATGGGGTATCCACAAGATAAAATATTTGCAAGTGATATATCGTTAATGGAATGGCAAGTGCATGTGATATAATGATAATTTAAAACAATAATGTGAAAAAACAGGACATGAATAAGCATTTATACCTTTGTAAAAAGAATAAACCACCAGCCCCATAAGAACAGGAACCATGTTTGTCTTATTTATCTTGTACCTATATAACTACCATAATATCTGTTAATATCTATTGCGTAAGTGGGTGAATGAACAGACAGAGTATGTCTCACCTATGAATATGTGAGCCAAAAAGAATGAAAGGTAATACACCAGATTTCTAAGAATGGTTGTATATGGAAGAGAACTTTTTGTGCTTTCTAAGTTGTTCTTCACTTAATTGTGTTTTCCATCTTATTAACTTTTAAAGACTTTCTGGAGGAGGTGAATTAATCTTCTTAGGTCTATGCCTTGCATACAGAAACAATATGGGACAAATCTATACTCTTTCTGTATAGAACCTTCCAAACAGTTCAGCAATTTCAAACAAATTCTGTATGACATGTAATCCCAACCCCATGTAAAGCTCTATCTACTCCACTCTGCAAGGCTAAATGCTTTAAAATAGGTGGGAAAGCTTTATAAACTCAAGAACTCTGTACACATATGAGAATTCTATATACTAAAATTACTTTTGTTATCTTATAAATTATCTTCCTAATGCATGAGTCAGATCATCTCCATCATCAAAACTCTTCCTGCCTAATAAATAAAATTCAACTCCTTAGTCTGGCATTCAAGGCTTTCCAAAACCCAGTTCCAAAGTATCTCTCTAATTTCATGTCCCATCACAATATTATCCAAACCCTGTGTACTAGCCTCCCCAGATTACTTGCTATTTGCTGTGTATGCTGTACAATCTCTCGCCTTCCTACCAGTGCTGACACTGTGCCCTTAGCTTGAAAATCCTTAGCTTGTCAAAATCCTTCCACACTGGGGTGCCTGGGTGGCTCAGTGGGTTAAGCCTCTGCCTTCGGCTCAGGTCATGATCTCAGGGTCCTGGAATCAAGCCCCACACTGGGCTCTCCGCTCAGCAGGGAGCCTGCTTCCCTCTCTCCTTCTGCCTGACTCTCTGCCTACTTGTGATCTCTGTCAAATAAACAAACAAAATCTTAAAAAAAAAAAAAAAATCCTTCAACACCAACTGAAACACCCCCTTTTCTGGCTATGACGATATGATCAGTGATGACAATCAGTCTGTAAAATGCTTAAGATTAAAGTCCGTTTACATTTTCAAATACTCAAGCTTGTGGCATCTGGTATCAAATCGATCAAAAATCCAAGTATCTAATATTCATTGGCCTTCTAATTAGGATCTACTATGAGCACATCTCATTAATCAGAGAGAGCTATTTCATCTGGCAAAGGTTCACTCGACTCCATCCTGAAGGGAAGACAGAGAGAGAGAGAGAGAGAGAGAGAGAGAGAGAGTGTGTGTGTGTGTGTTACATAAGGTTTAGACTCAGGATTAATGTAACCAGCATTCTGTAGCATGCTTGCATGTGTGTACTGGGGGGGGCGGTGAGGGAGAGTAGTACATACTAACTAGAAGGAATTTCTGGGGTTGTGGAACCGTTTTATAACATTTTTAAGAGTTATAAAATTTAAGCAGAGATCACTGGTGGTGAGAGAAGGAGAGAAACAGCAATTTTCTAGCCTGGTAGATAGGCCAAAAATAGCATGTGAAGGGGAAAAAAAAGAACTTCAAAGGACATTTGTTTCCACCTTTTAAGGCATACTTGGGAAATTCACCAAAAGATGACATTTTAAAATGCTTCTCTTTTATAATGGTTACTCAAACTAGCCTTCACCCGGCCCATGAGTGCAAATAGGAGATAAAACCACCAACCCAGAAAAACACCAGCTGTCAGAACAGACTGTCACATTGCAACTTCACTTAATTCAGGCACAGAAATGCCTTCACTGAAGCACCAGGCTCTCTTCTCTCCCTCCTCCTGTGGGGGACACTTCGACACAGCCAAATCATTTTCTCTTGCCTTGCAGTCATCTGTCTGTCGTCTTTGAGAATATTATATTTCCATTTTTTGTAAGTGTTCAAATTTCCTTCCTCATCACTAAAAACCATATATAACACCCCCTTCAGTTTGTATGAAAATTCATTCAACCAGCTCTTTCCCAATAAAAATGGAGTGCACTTTTCCTCACTTTGGATTTCACTAATTCCCTCAATAAGTTCTAACAGAATTACACCTATATTTCATCTCCCAATGCCTTTTTTCCACTAATTCATTGGAGGATTGCTAGTTCAAACTATTTCAAGGGCCCAGATAATTGATTGATGCTGACTGGTATTACTCCATTTCTCCAGAAGATTGAACAAAAAGAAATGGGATTAAATCACATCTGAGAGGAAATACTGAGACAGAAAGAAAAAGCTTCTTAAGTATATAAATCAAATGTTACAAGAGTTTCTATGAAGGTTATAGAACACCAGTCATCAGATTCTTTTAAAAAAGGAGTTGAGACTATTTTTAAAGCCCAACCTCCTTCTTGATGCCTTATCCTTCACAAAAATTCTATGATTAACAGATATTACAGCAGCAGACACTACTAACTGCCTACCCAACATCCATTCTTCCCTCTTCCTGACCAACAGACTCCTCTTACGCTGCTAGAGATGACCATGTAACCTCGCTAATGAAATGTACACAGGGGCACCTGAGGGGATTAGTCATTAAGCATCTGAATCTTGATTTCAGCTCAGGTCTTGATCTCAGGGTTGTGAGTTCAGGCCCTGTGTTGTGCTCCATACTGGGTGAGAAGCCCACTTTAAAAAAAAAAAAAAAAAACAGTGACTGAGAAGGAGATTCTGAGGAAGATTTATAAAAAGGAACCAGACTCAGCAGTCATGTTCCTTTTACCCTTTGTCCTTTGCTCTTTTTCCTTTCCCATTCTTCCAACTGACAGGCAAACTCAAACCTTAGAGATGTAGCCACCATCTTGGATATGTGACAAAGGAAGTCACACATTAGGGGCCCCTGGGTGGCTCAGTGTGTTAAAGCCTCTGCCTTCAGCTCAGGTCATGGTCTCAGGGTCCTGGGATCAAGCCACATCAGGCTCCCTGCTCAACAGGGAGCCTACTTCTCCCTCTCCTCCCTGTTCCTGCTCTCTCACTAGCTCTGTCACTATCTCTCTCTCTCTCTCTCTCTCTCTCCCAAATAAATAAATAAAATCTTAAAAAAAAAAAAAAAAAGTCACACAGTAAACACAGCAGAGGAGGAAGACATAGGCACCTTGTGCTGGTAGTCCAGCCAAGGGTAACATCTTCTAGACTTTCTGTTACAGGACAAAAATAAAATCCTTTTTTAGTTAAACCATTGTCATGGGGTTTCCTATTATCTACAGCCAAACCTGAAGTTCACTGGTACAATTATATTCCCTCTTTCTTAAAAACGGTCTACCTTGGCTCCTGTGAAACCACATTCTCCTGGTTTTCCTCCTCTCTATCCCTTCCTTCTCTTTCTCCTTTGCTGGATCTTCTCTGTTTAGCCTCCTCAGAACCCTCCTGGGATTAGTCTTGGGCTCTTTGATATGCAAAATAATGGCCTCCAAAATTGCTCACATACTAATACTCAGATGATGTGGCATCTGAGGCACCTGGCAAAAGGAACTTTGCAGGTATGATTAAGGATCTTGACATGAGGAAATCATCCTGGATTATCCACGTGGACCCAGTGAAATCACAAGGACCTTTATAAGGGAAAGAGGGAGGCAGGAGAGTTAGAGTCAGAAATTAAGTTACAATGATGGAAACGGTGAGTGATATAAATATAAATATGGAAGGAGGGGCCACAAGCCAGTGAAAGCAGGTACCTCTGGAAGCTAGAAAAGGTGAGAAAACAGATTCTGCCCTGGAGTCTCCGCAGAGAACTCAGCCTGCCAACACCTGATTTCAGCCCAGTAAGACCCATTTCGGACTTCTGACCCTCAGAACAATAAATAATAAATTCATGTTGTTTTAAGCTACTACTTTTAAAGTAATCTTTCACAGCCATGATAGGATGCTAATACAGGTTCCATTTCTTTCTCTATCTCTATATTCTTCCTGAGAGACCTCAAGGCATCCTGTGGCTTTAAAAACTATCTGTATTCAGCAAATTTCCAAATCTTTCTCAGCAAATCTCACTTAATCCAGGATGCCAGATTTGTATATTCAAATTAATACTTATGGGTGACAAAAACAAATTGTAGCCCTTTACAGATGCAGACTTATCCAAGCCTATTTTTATCTGAATGTGTTACTTGTTGAATGAGTCTATCTTTCTGTGCCCCTCACAGGTGATGATGAGGCAACAGCCAACAATAGTGAAGATGTAGTGACAGCATAGGCCACCAACTACTTCATTCATTCATTCCTTCCTCCAAATACGGTTACTGACCCAACCTAGAATGTGCCAGTTGCCATGCCAGTCCCCAAAGTGGATAAGGCATGTTCTTTCTTGCGCGTCTAGTAGATATCTCAAACTCCACACAGCCATTTCAGGACCCCTGACTCCCCCGGCTCATCCCACAGCATCTTCCCCTCCCCATCAGAAAACACTCTGCTCCTTTCCCAGGCTTCCTCATCTCAGTAAAATGCACCATCATCTACCCCGTTGCTCAAGCCAAAAACCTGAGTTTACCTTGCACTCATTCCTCTTCCCTCATTCCGCGCATCCAGCCTATAAGCAAATCCTATCAACTCCATCTTCAAAACACACCCAAATGCATCAGCATCTTCCCTCTCTACTGCCTTCTCTTGCAATCCAAGCCACTGCCATCGCTCATGTGGAACACTGCAACCACTTCCAGCAATCTAGTCCCCACACAGCAGCCACGAGGACATGTTTTAAGTGTAAATTAGACCCCACCACTCCCCTGCTCAAAATCATCAATGACGCCCTGATGTTCTCAGAATAAGGTCAACCGGCTTTCAGAGACTTTCTTCCTGCTTCCTCTCAACCTTGTCCCATGCCTGGCTTGAATGAGGAAAAGAGGACAGTAGCCTCACTGTATCCTCAGATGTTGCCTCACCACCCACGAAATGCACACACAAGACCTAAACTAAATTAACTGGTAGCAAATGCAGACAAAAGGAGTTAAGCCTGCATTCTCTATTGGCGCTGCTTCTATGACTCCAGTGCTCACCCTGGTCAGTCTAATGGTCTGGTGGGGTCCCCCGACCTAGGCTCAATGTAGAATAATACCCCAAGGACTCTCAGCTTAGAAACACTATGAAGAGTATAAAAAGACTGGTGGGAGATTCCTAAACCCTCAGTTTGTAACGGGAACAAAACAGTTCACTCAGTGTACTAATACACGAAAAGCCATCAAAAATGTCGAGGGGATTCTGGTATGTCTCGTTACACTATGGACTGATAATAATATAACTGCATTAGTATTTGCACAGCTCACATTTACGGAGAATTCACTAGGATCCAGAAACTTTGCTACGAGCTTTATGTGAGGTGTGCTATCATTACTCTTATTTTACAGGTAGCATGAATGAGTTGGAAGAACACAAGGTCACAGAGTTATTACCTGGCAGATTCAGGCTACAAACCTGGTGACCTGAGTCCTGAGCCCACACACCTAACCACAGTACTAGCCTGAATTAAGCACCAGGGTCAGAGATTAGTCAGACTTTCTCAGGTGGTTCTCTCTGGACCCTTTTCTGAATGGCTTAGCATGCATGGCTCCCATTCCCACCCAGTCCTCTGTTGGGATGTCTGGAAGTCTTCTGTTTATTTCAAGACTTTTGTTGCAAAGTCTTGAGTCTCTGCTTAAGTACTTTATCCCAAGGGCTGATTTCATCATATCCTAAATCCCGACCCATCTGGCTTTGCTTCCCTCCCACAGATTCTGGCTAATGCTGTGACGGCTGCTTGGTGGGGGAGCCCTCTGGCTCTCCAACCTGAGTGCCCTCTCCAGGGGGCTCTGTGGGCCCCAATGTCCCCCACTCTGTAGCTCAGCACTGGCAGCAGGATTAGCATATCCCAAAGTCTCACTGACATGAAGAATATATAACTGCTTGAAGTGCAAAGTTAAAACGAGTCCCTCATCAGACAGAAATCTGGAGGGAATGACATTCCCTATGAAATACATTTAACAACTCCACATTAAATGTTTAATTATCCCATGCCCAATTTTATATAGGTTATCCTAAACTACTCTAATAGGGAGCAGGACTTTTTAATCACATTTGGTAGATTCTAAATTGAAAACACGTTAATAAATGAAATCACCGAGTGCTTTGATTTCTTCAGATTTCCACCCTGCAGTGCACAACGGGGGGTCGGGGGTACCTTCTCTCCAAACGATACTCTCGTGGCACTTGAGTCATATAGTAAGTGATAAATAGTCTTTCCATCACACTTTTTTGCTTTGGCATTTGGCTGTTTACCACAAAGGAGGTGAAGATGACAAGGATCAAAGACAGAAGTGTGGAGTCCTGCTACCTATTTTTCCTACCAAATATTTAAGGGACATGGTCTCTACATCATATGTCTTTGCTTTGGGCTCACATTATGGGGCTACTCAGAAGAGTCTGGGAGAATTCTGGCCAAACTGAAAAGGAAAAGGCACCCACAGAGTTATCATTCACGTTTTCAAGCAGGTAGCAGCATATTTTTAAATGCCAAATAATATGAATAAGTACGACGTGGGAACGCTTAAAAAATCCATCTACGTTTTAACCACTAACATCTCCTGCCTCACTAAATGCCATAGGCAAACTTCCAAATGGGGGCCATGTCCCTTTAAGAAAATTAAGGCCCTAAATATAGTAGGAGCATACCCAATTACAGTTACCAAAAATAATTCACGTCTATGTTGCTCAGGGCACAAGACACTGTTTATACCCAAGAAGAGATCGGGCTTTGTGGCATGGTAGCTCCTCACAGCTGTCAGAGGCTAGTTTCCTTATCAGTCCAGCAGGAGTGTAATTAAAGACAATAGCCAGAGCAGCTGTCTTGAAAAAACAAGTCATTTGTCTTCCCCTTCCCCCACCCCTTCTGCTCACATAGTTAATCTGAACATAGCATCAGCTCCATCGTCAAGCCTTCTTCAAAAGGCAGAATAATAGAAAACATATATCTGTTTCCCACTGTGGATTGTGAAGGTTGAAGAAACACTTGCTCTTATCTTGGTGTTACATTTTATATAACGAAAGTAATTTAAGCCTGGAAATTCAAAAACTCCTAAGATAGGGCAAGTTTTTGAAGAATGAGAAAATTTTTATCAGGAATAGAGAGAATCTCGGGAAATGACCTAAACTTTGGTGTCCTGGAAAATGTTTAACAACAGGCCATTGAGGAGGAAAGCCCTGCTTTGTAACATTTCCAGTTTCTGTAGTTAAATATCCTTACCATGGTTGATGTCAGGCTACCAAGGTGACATCAGAGAACAGAGGTGGAAAGAGAGACGCAGGAGGAGGCCAATACAGTGTTTACACCACACATACAATAGATGTGCATCAACTCCTGAGCACAGGTGATAGATAATCTGGACATAATCCCAAGAACATAGATTTAAAAAAAAAAAAAAAACTAGGAAGTGGTGAGTTTTGATTATTTGTTACCTTGTTTTTAATGTAATTTACTGACATTTTATATAATTTAATTTTTAATAATGGCTCTGTTTATTGCCTTGTAGAATTCCTGAGAACCCTCATTTCTCACAAACTGACCCCAGTCCACCACGATCTATACTATATGCTGCCTGCCACGTTCCTAGAAGTCACAAATTGTCCTCAAGTTATAACAGGTAGAAGAAGATGCAAAAGAACAACAGTCGTTTTTTTCAAGAACGGAATTTTGTCCCTTCCTTAAATCATGTTCCCAACACCTATCTTTCTAGAATAATCTCCCCGAAGCCAGGGGAAAAAAAAAAAGAAAAACTCTAGGAACATGAGTATAAGTTGTTACTGAAACAGTGAGAACACAGGTACTTTTCACAATCATGATTGTTGAGAAGGTGTTTTGTAGTCCTCTCTTCATGCACACATTTATAACTAAACGCTAGTAGGAAATCTTGGCTAACACACTGAGACAAAAAAGCCAAGCCCACAGTGAGGGGCAAAGATTTGCTGAGAACTTGCAAAAGAAGTGATTAAAAAACAGTTACACAGATTTCTACTTCGAAGATGGAGCTGACCTACTTCTCCCAGTCTCTCCCACTAAGTTACAACTAAAAACCCTGGACATTATACATAAAACAAAAGAAAGTCCCTGAAACATGGAGAGAAAAGACAGGGCAGTGAGGGAGTAACACAGAAGTGAGTTTCCTGGCTTATGTTTTTGCCTCCTACATCCCAGAGTAGAGTTGAAGAAGCCAGTAACCCAGAAACACTAATGGGGGTGACTAAAAAGCCCCCCAAAGTCTGCACTCTCTAGCCAAAGGATCTTGGAGGATGGGACAATCCTGTATCTTGGCTATACTGATATCGGTGTGCTGTGTGACACTGTACTTTAGTTTTGCAAAAGGTTATCATGGGGGGAAAGTGAGTAAAGGACACACAGGATCTGTCTGAATTATTTCATACAACTGCATGTGAATTTATAAATATGTCAAAATCAAAAATGTAATTTTAAAAAAGTTATGTGTCTCCTACTCCCTCAGCTATATCAAGATATAAAAGGGTCAGAAGTCAGAGATTAGGAAGTTCAGAGAAAGTTATTGGTGTACCAGGAGGCCCATCCTCTCTCCCAAGGTAGTAAACTAGGGGCTGTTTTCTCCATCCCTGCAAATGAAAATAGAAGAAGACCTGCAAATCAAATTAAGAAGACCATTTAGAGACCATGTTGGCCCTGAGAGATGGAGACATATAAACTGATTCCCACCCAAAAAATTTAAAAGGCAAGAAACCAGTTAGCTAGACGTTTTGGTAGAAAAGCAAAAGAGAGGTGGCTACTTGGGGCAGCCTACATTCCTGGTGTTTGTGAAACAAAAGATATGTGATTATTTCCTGTGGACCAGATGGAGACCATGTGCAAGACAGCTACCCTGGATCTTCTTAGCTGGTCCAAGAGAGTCCCTGGAGGGGCAGAAAGACCTCAGCAGGAAGAAGTTTGGATGCTTCTGAGTTCCTAAGAGATAAGGAAGTTTTCTAAACCTCCATTCAGAAGAAAAATGCCAATGTCAATGCAACTGGTGCCTTTCCTCTTCTGAGGGATCAATTACCAAGGTCAGCAACATGGGGGAAGAGGAACAGAAGCATTAGGTGGGTAAAGAACACAGAGCAGCAAATGCTGTGTAGTGTCACATGTGGAGTTTTCTTGTGTTGCCTCAAGATGGCAAACACTCGTTACTGGTTCTCAAACTGATCAATCCTGAGGGCTTTGGAAAACAGGGGCTTGTAGAGCATTTCATTTTTAACCATCACATAAACAGGTCAGGGTCTTCATTGCTGACATGCACTCTGAACTGTTTTTTAATGAACACAATTACAACAAACACAGCAAGAGTAAATTCATTAAAAAGAAGGAGTTCAATGGAATCATTTTCCCCCTAAAACATACTCTCTGATGTTGCAGTCTTCTGTGAAATGACGTACTTTTATGGGCTTCTTACTTCTCCTGCCCACCTCTCACCCCTGCTCCGAACCAATCCTCACTCCATTCTCTTCTCCAAAGACAGAAAAGTCTAACTCTTGAGTCATGTTCCAGGGCACAAACCACATAAGCTAGTGGGTGAAACCACCATGCAGAAAAGGGTCAGTATGTGACTATGCTTTCTTCCTTCTCGGGTTGTTTGCTGTTGAACTGATGAGCTGATCCATGTCCTGGACATGCATGGTCTTAGGATGAGAAAATGATTCTCAAGAGATGTTGAGGGGAACAAAAGGAGATTACAGGAAGTTACTAGAGTATGTAATATCTTGCTTCTGGTAGCTTTTATTCCATTCTTTTTCTAAAAAGACATCTTAACATACTTTTTTATTTTGCACCCAATAACTCTATTATTCAAAATCCTTGAAGTTCTAATTCTGCCACCTGTTTCTGCCACCTGTTTCCACTAACTCAAGGTGGATTGTTTCCTTGTGTGTTGTGTACTTTCACATTTAAAGCCCATGTCATGTTTAGTGGAGCTAGACACCCATGAGGCTGAGTTGAGGATGTGTGTTTGCTTCGTGCAGATGCCTTGGGGCTCTTTCCGCATTAGGACTTTCATTATTAACTTCTTGGCTTGAGGATTACTGGATATGAATCAAATGCACAGGGTGAATAAAAGGACTGCGATTACACGTTCTCAGAGAGTACCTTTTTCCTGCCCAGAGCTCAATGGAAACACACAAATCACAACCTCATCTCCCTTTGTATGTGGATTGATTTTTTTTTTCCTAGTTTGCCCTTTCCCAGCTATTCAGCCCTTGAGGACCATGGCCTTAGACTGGAGCTCCTCTCCATGGGTCCCTCATCCTCAGCACAAGCTCTTATCCCTACTCCCAAACCTAAGCTCCTTGACTACCGGCAACCTCTCGCAGGACAACCCATATCTCAGCATCCACTCACTCCTGTTTTTAGTTTTTGTTTTAGTCCTTAACAATTTCTCTTTCTCTTGAACTCAGTTATTCTTCAAATAGATATCTATTATATTTTACCTAGTTTCCCAGGCATTCTGTAACAGGAAAGATTTCAGGTTATCTAATCTCCAAATTGGCAAAAGAAAAGTCCAGTATGTAGAGAATTCAATTTACTATATATTATATAATCTACCCCATCAATGCTTCTCAGACTTCTATTTACATAAATATGAGCTGAGGATGTTGATAAAATGCACATTCTGATTCTAGGTCTTGGACTGGGGCAAAGAGTAGACTTTTCTAACAAGCCCCCAGTAAGGCCAATACTGCTGATCTGCAAACCACACACTGAATTGCAAGTTTCTCGATGAACATGTTTTTAAGTAGTAGTTATCTACAGATACACTACAAGTGACTTAATCTTATCCTTTATACTTTTCCGTTTTCTGAATGTTTCAATGATTTGGCAAATAATGATGTTATTTCCATTTTTAAGAAAACATACTCAGTTTATAATTACTTTATAATTACTTTATGGTTTAGGATCTCAAAATCCTACTAGATCTACTTTACTCCTTCTGTCTCCACTGACATAGTTTTGTTCACTACTACGCTGTCACATAGAAGAATGTTATTTCCCTGGAGAGAAAGAACTGTACCTTATTGTAACACTAGCAAGATCTTATATTCAGAAAGCAATCAAAACAAATTTTTTTAAAGATTTTATTTATTTGAGAGAGAATAAGTGAGAGAGAGCATGAGAGAGGAGAAGGTCAGAGGGAGAAGCAGACTCCCCAAGGAGCTGGGAGCCAGATGCGGGACTCGATCCTGGAAGTCCGGGATCATGACCTGAGCCCAAGGCAGTCGCTCAATCAACTGAGCCACCCAGGCGCCCCAAAAATATTTCTAAAGAACAACCAACTCTGGTCATCTTTCAACCTCTAACTTCAAAACCAAGTACATAACAAGAGCACTCCCATCATTTACTCATTTAATAAACATTAACTGATATGCAAGGGGCACCCATCAGTCTCTTCCCATAAGGAACTTTAGAGTTTTAGCTACCTGTACAATTTGAGTCAAATAATCGACATCTCAGTCATAATAATAGCTAACACTTATTGAACAACCATTGGATGCCAAGCATCTGACATGTATTATTTCACTTAATCCTTCAACAGTTCTCTAAAGGAGGTACTACTGTTATCCTCATTTTATTTATTTTTTTAAAAGATTTCATTTGACAGAAAGAGAGACAGTGAGAGGGAACACAAGCAGGGGGATTGGGAGAGGGAGAAGCAGGCTTCCCACTAAACAGGGAAGACCGATGCAGGGCTCAATCCCAGGACCCCAGGATCACGAGCGGACCCAAAGGCAGACGCTTAATGACTGAGCCACCCAAGCACTCCTTATTTTATTTTCCTAAAGATTTTATTTATTTATTTGACAAAGAGAGAGAGAGAACAAGTAGGGGAAGTAGCAGAGGGAGAAGCAGGCTCCCCACTGAGCAGGGAGCCCAGTGCAGCTGGATCCCAGGACCCTGGGATCATGACCTGAGCGGAAGGCAGACACTTTGACTAAGCCACCCAGGTGTCCCTTATTCTTTTTTTATAAATGAGAAACACTGAAGCTTATAGAGAGGCTGATAACTTTCCCATGGTCACTCCACTAGTAAACTGTAGAGTAAGAATTTAAAATCATGTCATCCTGACGCTGGAACCCAAATTCTTACCCACTAGGCTATACCACAGTGACACATAAATTTCAAAGCACTCTGGTTCAGGCATGAGGCAAAGATAACAATGTAAGGCAAGCAGGGGAGGGACCACAATGAGATCCAGGGGTTTCTCATTCCTGTGGACATGAAATACGGGCTGAGGATGGATGACAGACTGCAAACACCAGCTTCAGGGAAGACACACCCAAGGTCTGGTCTGAAGGAAAGTTTAATTCCAAATTAGATGAAACACAGAGGCTGAGTCTGCTGCCCTCCTGACCCCGACTGGAACAGCTCTCGCTGCAATGATGCTGGGCTTTCAGATGTCCAGCTGCAGGGAATTGAGGGACAAAATGAAGTTGGAGGCTCTGTGGTAGCGGCAGGAACACAAGGACAGACACCGGTATGATGACACCGAACTTCACTGATGTGCTGAAGAAAGCCCACCATTTAGTAATCACTCTTTATTAGGATGAAGAAATTAGGATTTTCACAATACACTATGGTATTTGAAAATGCCATTACCTGGGTCTGGAGGACACAGCCCTGTAAAATTTATAGCTTCTGGTTTTTAAATAGAAGACAAGTTCAGAAGAGGGTTTGTCGAGTTGAAAGCATGAGAACCTAAGAGTAACAGGATTAGGGAGTGAGCTCCTGAGTGGTACTTTTAAATCGTTAGATAGATAGATGATCAGTGCCAACAAACAACAAGTATGCTTGCGCCCACCTACTAGCAGATGCAAGCTCTTCTAAAGAAAAGATATTCAAAAAAAAAAAGTATTTTCAAAAACTCAGACTAAATGGGATAGAGTAAAATTCTCACATCTGAATAGAGTGTTACACAGCCTTGAAAATCTCATTTTAATTGTTTATATCACTGTTTGCCATCTGCAAAAATTCTACCTAGAAAAATTAAGAGAAAAAAAACTGTACACATTTTTTAATAATAACTCATGGTCTTGAATATTATGAAAATAAGCATTATGTAATTATTCACCTATCAGATTCTTGCCTAAGGCTGATTAATCTCAGAACACCAGCAAGGTGTAAATGAAGCCATGCCAAGGGTCAGTCCTTATGATGGCTATTCATGGTGACTCTGTTTCATGACTGCCACCTGACCCCTCACTTCAGCCGGTGGCAAGGGCACAAAGCAAGAGAGAGGTAGAAACAGTCCTAGTGATCGCAGAGGAATGGCACTACTTTTCCATATAAAGGAAAACATATTATTAGGTCATGGATGACATTTAGTAGGTAATTCACTCAAATGACTTACCACTTCATACCCTGTAATTTTATGTGATTCTTCTTTTAATAGCACACTGAACAGATGCACATTTCCCATTTACATTCAAAATGACAGCAAATTCTCTTTCCACCAATATGGCTCTTGTGAACAATGAGGAAAGAGAAGGCGAATGTTCTAGGGAACCACACAGATCTCTGGCCCTGGCTGCCTGTCTCAACATTCCTCTGCCTCCATTTGCCCTCTTCACCTCGATGAGCCCCTTCCCTATAGTCCCTTTATAACCTTTGAAGTTCTATTCTTCCCTCTCTCAGCCCCTGAAAATATGAATGTACTTATCACTTAATAGATACAAATATATAATACATAAGAGATCATCCAATTCTCAGGAAAGAGAAAGATGACCCGTCTCCCTTTCTCTCACTATAACACCTGTCTTCACCCATCCATCCATTAAAGGTTTGCTGTGACATTTAAATGCATTTTTGATAGTATAAGAGAAATACAGTAGGCCCTAGGTAATTAATCCCCTTTTCTTCTCCATTCCTTTCCCCTACCTTACCCACACTTTACAGAGAGCTCTCCTCTCCTTTAAAAAATAAATTTTGAAGAATGCTCTTTAGGAATGTGTAATACCCTATTGATTGTTAAATTGACCTTTAAAACGTTTTTGAAAGACTGTGTGGACACATACCCTTTGTTCCCATGGCTTTTCACTTTTATATGAGCACCATCAGTAATACTTAGCCACCTAAAGTTTAAATTTTCTCTGAGGATTATGCTGAAGGCTTACGAGTCTTCTTTCGGAAAATAAAAGACAGCAGTCTCCTGCACATAATGTCCCTCTTGCATCAAGCATTTTTTTAATAAGAAAATTAACATCCTCAAGTTTAGTAAAAACAATTTGATTCAAAGGAGAACTGATTGCTGCAGATGGTCCTCAAATTCTGTTGCAACTTTGGAAAACATTCTTCCCAAGTAACCAAAAATGATTAATCTAATACAAAAAAATTAGATCTCAGTTCTTCCATAGAAAATGTAGCAAGAGCCAGTGTCTTGCAGAGCTAGAATTGAGAAGAATAGCAGGTCAAACAAAGGCACCGCGTTAAAATATTTGTCAATCGCGGGGTAGCTCATATTATTGTTGACTACTATTTGCTCCCTACCCTGCAAGAATTACACATCTTTGCTGTTTGCCATGATTCCTGCAAGACAGAGCACATCTCACTGCCCATAGTCAGACTTGGCCATTGGCTTGACTGGACAATGAAAGTCAGCAGAAACCAGTGTGCTTACTCCAAGCGGAAGCTTATTTAAGAGGCCTGCTCTTGCTTTTTAATCTCCGCCTAAAGGATAGCATATCCTAGATGGGATGCCCCATTAGTCTGGATTCCAAAATGAAGACTCACGGATAAGAGCCATATGGAACAGAGACCTGGCCACAGCGGCACGCTCAGGCAACCAGCCTGAGCTTACCTATAGTGGTAAGCTTGAACCCATCCCATCCTCCGAGGACATGCACTGGGATGAAGAAATAAATTTTGTTGTTATTTGCCACTGAGATTGGGGGGTTGCTTTTTTATCACAGATTAGATGATTAATACAACAAACAAGTCATGATGTGCTTATCCCAAGAATGGGGAGACTAGGTTTCTGCATTCTAGGAAAAAGGAAAAAGAACATCTATAGAACATTTGCTCAAGGCTAACTACTATTCTAGGAGTTTTCATGAAATTGCCCACCAATCAGATGTCCAAAAAAAAAAACCTCTTGAGTCTCATCCAGAAAATGAAAGGTTAGGCTTTTATGAACTCTAAGTAAGTCTGCAGAGCCAGCATTCTATTATGAGTTCCTTACTGGAACCATTCAGAAAAGTAAAATTCACTATATAATTTAGAGTCACTACATTTTCAAGAGAGTGGCCAAGAGTGGATATCTGGCCCTTTGTTTTTCCATAATATGACTGATTTTAATGTACCAAGAATTACTAGTACCATTTTCAAAGAAAATTGTCTTCCAGTTTCCTAATGTTCTCTAATGTTTGAAACTTTATTTCAGAGAACAAAACCCATTTTTTATTTCCTATACTCACCTACTTATTACCTAACTATCAAAAATGTTGGAATTCTTCCATCTTTAATGGCAATCTTCGATTAAATTTTAGCTTCCTTTGATATTGCCATGAATTTTGTTAAGATGCCTGTAAACATAATGATAATAAAGTGAATCTGACTAATAATTTGTCTTTTCCAAAAGTTTATAAGTGATAATAGTGATATCATCAAAAGATTTCAAGTCATCAGAGTCTAGTATTATTAAAGATCAATACTGTCACCATTAATGAGACATAATCATTGTTCTCAGAAGGGAGATATATCTAGAGTTTGATAAATGGATTTCAAAATAAAGAGCAGAAATAATCTAGCCAGGCTGAAAGAAAGCTTTTAAAGGCTGGCAATGTCAAATATGATATTCTAAGGCAAAATTCTCCTATCCTTGCTTCTGATCTGAAAAAAAAATTTTTTTTGTAGAAAGATACCACTTACATTTTATAGTGCTATTAATACTTTTAACCATTTTATTCAACATTTTAACTATACACCTGTTGGGTAGAACAAGAAATCTATAAATGTACCAATCTTTTTAGTTCTAAGCAAAGAATGAAAAACTATTGGGCCAGAATTAGAAACACAGTATTAGAAAAAATATATGAAAGCTATTTTTTTCCAAAGTATATCATTAAAATTCACTGTTATGAACATTCATTTAACATGTGCCCTGTTATATCTGTACATGAAATAAAGGCACAGACTAGAAATTAAAAAGGTAAATTTAGAAAGGGGATTATGGTTGATTTTCTTTAAGTATCTTTTATTTTTAAACAAATAAATGCTGCTACTATTGTCTTATGATATGCTTATTTTAATGTTGTATTTATATATGTTAATTTTAGTAAATCTAAGCAATCCATGCTCTTTCCAGAAAACATATACATCACAAATAAAAAAGAAAACAAAAGCATCCATATTCCTATAAAAATTCCAAATTCTTTGAGTCTTTTGTCTGTGTATATTTATATGAATAGAGGGAAAAAACAGTTTCCACTTCAAGGATATCTCAGAATAGCCATCCTATTGAGAACAACAAAAAGAAGGACACATTGTTTTAAAATATATATTTGAGGGCACCTGGGTGGCTCAGTGGGCTAAGCCTCTGCCTTTGACTCAGGTCATGATCTCAGGATCCTGGGATAGAGTCCCACATCGGGCTCTCTGCTTGGCAGGGAGCCTGCTTCCTCCTCTCTCTCTCTCTGCCTGCCTCTCTGACTACTTGTGATTTCTCTCTGTCAAATAAATAAATAAAATCTTAAAAATAAATAAATAAATAAATAAATAAAATATATATTTGAAATAAACATTGGTCTCAAAAAACTACCAAGTTAGTGAGAAGTTATAGGACCAAGATTTAAGAGAAAAAGGAAACCAAAAGGGTAATTCCAGAACTCAGGGCACTTTTCCCTCTGGGCAAATTGCCAGTTTTGAAAAGGATAAACAACAAATAAGAACCTGAGAAGGTGAACACAATTTTCTTCACTCTCACAGAACTAGGGGAATAAAAATTTAAGTTTAAGGCATCCCAAAAAGGAGTGGCTCAGTAAACACTCAACACTTCCTGTGAGATTCTGAAAGAACATAAGGGTGAATTAGAAACAGACAAGCCCTCACAAGAGCTCAGATCTGATCTCAGGTTCTGATGGGATGACATTGATTCTATCCAGATGAACTGTATACAAAAGCCAAAGGAAGAAAAAAAATGGAAGAAAAAAAACATCACCCAGAGCCTCAAATTATCTCTAAAATTTTTTTATAAACAATGTCTGCCCCTCAATTTAAAAAAAAAAAAGCATATAAGAGAACAGGCTTTACCTGAAAATCAAAGAAAAAAAAAACAACAGAAATAAACTCACCAGTGATACGAATATTGAAGTATCAAAGACAGATAAACTATATTTAATCAATAACTGAGAAGATGGAATTTCAGAGAACTGGAAAGCAGAAAATAAATCAAACAGAAAGCCTAGAATTGAAAAATAAAACACAGTAAATTGGCAACAGGAGATGACATGCAATTGAAAAGATAATTAGTGAAGAGAACATCAGAGGAGAATATATACACTGACACATGGAAAATCAAAATGAAAAAAATAGAAATGATCCTAAAAGACACATAGACTATGATGAAACTGTCCAAAAAATAAGAGAAAATAAAGCAGAAGTGATATTTGAAGAAATAATAGCAAAACTCTTCCCCCAAAATGTCAAAAACACCAAGAAATGCTACAAACTCCAAGAAGAGTAAATACAAAGAAAACCACACCATGAGCAGAGCATTCTCAAATTGAAAAACAAAGATAAAGAGAAAATCTTCAAGTCAACCAGAGGAAGAGAGATGTATTACCTTTAAAAGAACAACACTAAAACAATCAGCTGATTGCTCAACAGGAAAGAAAACAATGGAACAACATCCTCAAAGTGGTAAAGAAAACATCTCCTAATACAGAATTCTATATCCACCAAAAATATCCTTCAAAGTTTAAGGCAAATACATTTAATACAAAAACTGAGAAGATGTGTGATTAGCACAAAGGCACTCATGGAAATTCAAAAGGGAATGCTGCAAGAGAAAGAAAAATCATCCCAGAAAGAAATGCCAAGATGCAGAATAGAATGCAGAACAATGGAAAGGGCAAAGTATGTCAGTACATGGAAGTAAATATTGATGAGGATATAACAAGAATGTCATATGGAGTTTAAAACATATCATTAATAACCTTGACATTAGTAGCACATAAGGCAAGAGGGGGCTGCTCTACCATCTTTGCATTATCCAGACCTGGTAAAAGTAGTAAGACATACGATATTTTAATGAGTATTTGATTAACAGAAAGAAGGCAAGAAAAAAAAAAACTAGTATGAAGATGACAGTTTTATACCCAATATATCAGTAATACATTGAATGTGAATAGATCAAATACATCATTTTTTTTAAAGTTGTCAGACTGTCATTAAAAATAAGCAACTTGGGGCACCTGGGTGGTTCAGTCAGTTAAGCATCTGCCTTGGGTTCATGTCATGATCCCACGGATCAGGGGGCTCCCTGCTGACGTCTTCTTCGTCTCCCTTTCACCCTCTCTAATCCCCTCCCCACTTGTGTGCTCTCTCTCTCTCAAATAGATAATAAATATAATCTTTAATAAAAATAAGCAACTTGGGGCACCTGGGTGGGTCAGTGGGTTAAGCCTCTGCCTTCAGCTCAGGTCATGAGCTCAGGGTCCTGGGATCGAGTCCCACATCGGGCTCTCTGCTCCACAGGGAACCTGCTTCCTCCTCTCTCTCTGCTTGCCTCTCTGCCCACTTGTGATCTCTCTCTGTCAAATAAATAAAATCTTTAAAAAAAAAAAAGCAACTCAATTACATGGAAAAGACACACCATAAATAAGTGAGATTGGAAATTAAAAGGGGGAAAATAATATATACTATGCAAACCCTCACTAAAAGAAAGCTGGTAGAGCTTCACTACCATAAGATAAAGCCAACTTCAAGGCAAGAAGCACTACTCTTCAGATGGAAGGAGGGATTTTATTTTTTTAAAGATTTTATTTGAGAGAGAGGCAGAGAGAGACAGAGAGCGTGAGCAGCACGAAGGGCAGAGCGAGAAGCAGACTCACCACTGAGCAAGGAGCCTGACGCAGGACTCGATCCCAGGACTGTGGGATCACAACCTGAGGGGGAGGCAGACGCCTAACCAACTGAGCCACCCAGGTGCCCCAAGAGGAATGTTTTTTATGATGATAAAAGCAGAGATCTAAAGGGAAAATACAATGCCTACCTTTGTATTATGAACCTAAGAACACTACCTCAAAATACAGAAAGCCTAAAACTGGCAAAAAGAAAAGAAAAGAAAAATCCACATCATGGTTAGAAACTTGAACACATTCTTCTCAGTTACTCATAGAAAAAGCAAATATGACATCAGTAAGAATGTAGGTTTGGACAAGACTAACAAATGACTTAAGGGACAGATCAAGAGCAAAACACCCAACCAGTGCCAACTACACATTCTTTACAAATACCAAAGGATATTTACCAAACTGTCTCAGATCTGAGCCAAAAATCAAGCTTCAAGGAATTTTAGGAGATTTAAGTAATACATGTCATGTCCTGACTAACTGCAGAGGAATTAGACTAGTAATTAATACTAAAAAGATAACTGAAAAAAATCCCCATAAGTTCGGACATTGACTAATGCCCTTCTAAATAGCTCATGGGCTGAAGAAGATAATAAAAGTGAGAAATACTTGAGATGAATGACAATAATTTTCTTTAAACTACACATTCATTTTTTACAGACGAAGAACTAGCTCCACACTTAGAAGGACATTCATGGCCTGAAATGTGCATTTAAGAAAATTGAGAAAGGCTAAAAATCAGTGATCACAGCACTCATCTCACGAAGTCAGTAAGAGAAAGATTGTAAAATTAAACCCAAAAAAGCTGAAGAGAGGAAAAAACAAAGATCAGAAATTAAATAAAAAACAACCATATAAGAAAATCAAAAAAGCAAAAGGCTGCTTCCTTGAAAGACCTACGAAAATTAACCAACCCCCACCAAGACCAAGACAAAAGGCAAAAAACAGGAATAAAAATAGACATCAATTGCAGTATCTACAGACATTAAAACATGAGGAAATATTAACTTTATGCCCCAAAAATTGAAATAATAAATTAAATGGATGAATTCCCAGAAAAACATAACTCAGCAAAAGTATCAGAAAATCTGAAGAGTCCTCTATCTACTAGAGAAATTGAATATAGCCTGGTGTTTTTTCATAGAGCAATAGATTAGAAACATTTCCTTATGACATTACATATACTTGTTCAAGGATAGAGAACAGTCATTATAGTATACTTAAGACTGGGGTTTCACTTAAGCTTTGCTAATTCTTAACCATGTGACCTTTGATAAATTATACAACCTCTTCATGCCATAATTTTTAAAATTCTGACCTCACAGACGGGATATTAAATTTACTTAGTACAGTGTCTTGGATCTAGTAAATGTTTGAGAATGACAGCAATGCGTATATTTAATGACTGCATGGTAGCCTATATTCCCTTCTTATAAACACTGCAACAAATCCCTATCTACCTTAACACACATCCCTAATTTCCTCAGGACAAACTCCTGGACATGAAATTAATGGATCAAGAAATTCATGATGCATTGGGTCCAATTGTCCTTCAGAAAAGCTGAATCAGCTTACATGTCCACAGACAGTATAAAAAATGCTCATTTTCCTACACCCTTGGCCACCTGGATATTATCCTTTTGTATTTTTGCTGGTTTGGTAAAACAAAGTGGTAGATCAGTATTACATTTATTTTGCATTATATGAATTCTTTAATAAGTATGAACACTTATTAGATCTATTGGCATCTACAATTGTCCTTTTATTAATTGCCTTTTCCTATCTTTTACCAGAGCAGAAGAAAAGGATGACAACTGGCAGAAATCACACAGTCCTGGTGGTCAAGGAGCTCCAAAGCAGTACGTGTTGGTTCGCAAACCCAGGGTGAGGAGAGGTAGAAAAAGAGACAGATCAATCCAGATTGGCAGCTGGCCAGTTCAAAAAGCAAGGGAACTTCCTAAGGAGGTCTGTCGGGGGCGGCCACAAGGTGAAGTGATCTCCACACTGGCCAGCTAGAATCTTAAGTTTATATAGAGGCCTTCATGGGGTTCCCTCCCATATACCACCCACTGTGGGAATGGTGGACAAATGGGGCAGATAGAACCACCCAAGGGAAGAGGAGGGGGTGAGGAGCCTCTGACTGCCCACATCCAGCTTGCGGGTCAGCCGGCAGTCACGTCCTCTCATGACTGCCGGCAACAGGGCCATCCGAAAATGGTCTAGATAGTCTCGCCTTTCTGGGCACCTAAAAACTGTTGGCATATAGGCCGCCTTCTTGACAGCCCTTCTTTCATCCGTTTTTCTTCTGGGATATTTGTACTTTTTCGTATTGCTTTGTAAGAGCTTTTTAGAGTTTGTTGTTTACCTTTTAATTCTGTTTAGGTTTATTTACTTTCATTCTCCTTAAATAAGGGTAGTATTAAGGCCATGGATTTGTCTCTGCAATTTTGGTTGTATCCTGTGGTTTTTTAATAGGTAGTTTCTTTTATTTTCAATTTTTGCATCTACAATTTATTTTTCTTAGCATCTGGATTTAGTACATAAATATAAAAGAGAAAACAAAATCAGGACAGCACAAGGACCAACTCACATTATCTGTTAGGTTTCAATTCTTGAATAATTACAGAATATTAAACAAAGTACATGAAAACCATATCATGAGGATATGCTCATCTAGAGTGATTGAGGTGTTTTGTTTTTTTTTTTTCCAATTCAAAGGTTAAAGAAAAAATATGGGAGCAGAGAGAGAATATAAATTCTAAAAGGCAAAACTTATACATAGTCACTGTCAGAAGCTGTATGTGTTTGAAATTATACTGGAGTCATGATCAGACAATGCTTTAACCTACCAGATGTGATCCATAACCCATGGGTCTCAGGAAATGAGAACAATCCAATGCCAGGCTGCAGACCAGCACAGGCTGCCGGGGAGCCCTTAGCAATTGCAAGCGAAAAACATGTCACCACAACAAACTTCCCTAAGGTATGTTTTCCTGGAACTAGAAATTACCTCCATGATTAACAGTGTGTGCAGTAGCATTGTTTCTCTTACAGCACTGGCAGTTTAGAAATTATTGGCATTTCTAAAAGAGCCATCTAATAAGCGATTTTGAAATAAGTTGAATTGAGGACACTCCAAGGCTTCTTGTCAAATTAAGCTCCTGTTACGTGTCTAAAGAGACAGGTCATGAGGAATCCCAAAACCAGGCCTGTAGGGATGCAAAATTTAATGAACTGATGCAGAGGCACGGGCTGAACCCAGGTAATTACTGAATTTTACACTATATCTTTTTAGGTGAAAGCGGCATGTAAAATCTGGTGTAAAATCTGGGCAACATATGAGAAAAACAGGCAACCCTGATTTTGCTCAATCATATTTGTGAGTGTTTATCAAAAAGATCAAACTGCCCAATCCAATGAGGTTCAGTAGTTTCCCTTATCCGTGGGGGATGCATTCTGAGACCCCACCGGGTGACTGAAACCCCTCATAGTACTGAATCCTGTATATATTGTGTTTTTTTCCTATACACACATACCTATGCTAGAGTTAAGATTATAAATTAGGCACCGTAAGAGATTAACAACGATAAGTACTAATAGAACACTTCTAACAATATACTGTTCCACTATACACATATAACAAATATACACTTACAACAATAAAAGCTATGTGACTACAGTCTCCTTCTCAAAACCTCAGTGTGCTGTACTCACCCTTCTCCTAATGACGTGAGAAGGTAAAACGCCCACCTGATGAGAGAGAGAGAGCCCTGAGTGACGCTGGCGTTGTGACGTAATTAACGTGACGTAATTAACGTGAGGCTACGTCAGAAGGAGGAGCATCCGCTTCCAGACCAGGGTGGTCGGCCAAAGGAGGCTGAAGCCTCGGAGAGCGAAACCGCAGATAAGGTGGACCCGCGCCGACTACCGCTCTGAGAGCTCAGAAAAGCAAAGTAACCAGCAACAGACAAAATACACAGCTGCGAACGGGACACTCATTCTACCTCTATTTTGGTACCCGTAACCCTGTGTCAGTCAAAGCATAGCTGAAAGGGGCTCAGGCACTGGCTTTTTTCAAATGCCACAGAAAGAATTTCTTGACATCAGCATTTCCCAAACGGACTTCCCACAGAATCCTTATAATGCAGTGCGCATTTAACTTGGGTCTGGGAAACACCATTTTCAATATATTTTATAAAAGAATGTTTACTGACATGCATACAATATATTCCCAAATAGTTCAGCACTATAAGATAGTAACAATTGTTATTAGATATTTTCTGTATTATTTATGTATCTAAATATATGTAAAATATTTATATAGTGATATTTTGTTGTTATAGACACATATACAATTGATCTACATTATTCCTAGGTTCCAATTTGCAAATTTGTCTATTTGCCAAAATGTATTTGTAACCCCAAAATCAATACTCAGGGGACTCTTGCAGTCATTCACTGATATTCAAAAAAAAAATGAGGAAAATTTTGAGTTGCCCAACATTCGGGTTCTTAGATGAGGTTAAATAGGCGACATTCTGCCTTCTTGTTTTAACTCTCCTACTACAAACAAAGGTCCTTTTCATGGTTTACTTAGTGCCATCTTTTTCATATTCTTGTGCTTTTTGTTGGTAATTTTACATGGACCCCAATCATAGGCTGAAGCGCTGTCTAGTGTTCCTAAGTGCAAGAAGGCTGGGATGTGCCTGATGCAGAAAATACATGTCACAGCTTCATTCAGACGTGAGTTATAGTGCTGCTTGCTACAAATTGAATATTAACAAATCAACGATGACATTAAATAGTGTCTTTCAATAGAAACACATATAAAACAAGGTTATATATTGATCAGTTGACAAAAATGTGACCAGAGGCTCACAGGAACCTAACCCTGTATTTGCCCTACAAGCAATGCTGCAGTTTTGGCTAATTCAGTGTTCAAGGCAACTTTATAGAATATAACTGCCAGCAAATAACAAGAATAAGTTATACATAAATCGAGTCACAGAAACTTAAAGAACTCCTATTTTTTTAAGCTAGAGAAATGAGCCTGAATAAGGTCCATCTCTGGTAGCTATTCATTTTTTCAGTTAATGAATATAGATTGAATTCTTCTATGCATTGGGTATAAAAGTGGTGCACAAATATGGACATTGCCCTGAATTTCTAGATGTTTGTGGTCTAACAGGGAAGGGCCACCATTCATTTATGCTGTATAATGCACAACCTGACTGGGGAAAAGAGATGTAACCAAATAATCACATTAATAAATTAATGATCTCAGACTTGGATTAGTGTAAGAGAAGAATATGGTTCTCTAACAAAGAGTCACCCAACTTAGATGGAGGTGGGAGATTAGGATAGTATTCCAATCAAAAAACATGGCCTGGGGGGCGCCTGGGTGGCTCAGTGGGTTGACCCTCTGCCTTCAGCTCGGGTCATGATCTCAGGGTCCTGGGATGGGCCCCGCATCGGGCTCTCTGCTCAGCGGGGAGCCTGCTTCCTCCTCTCTCTGCCTGCCTCTCTGCCTACTTGTGATCTGTCTGTCAAATAAATAAATAAAATCTTAAAAAAAAAAAAAAAAAAAAAAAACATGGCCTGGGCAAAGGCTTGTACCACGAAGCAGCACGATATTCTGTAGTAACTATAAGAAGGACATTGTGCCTAAACCAAAGGAAAGAAAATAAAAATGGTCCAAAATAAAACTGGAGAGACAGGCAGGGGTGAACCATCCAAGGCCTTGTAAGCCAAGCTAAAAGATGTTGGTTTTATTCTGAGTGCAATTGGAAGCCACTTATAAAGGGTGATTATATTATGTACCCTAAAAGATCATTCTGGCTACAGTGTAGCCAAAGCGGAAGGGGGTGGGTAGAAGAGTTAAATTAGCATAACCTCCCTCAAGTGTAAGTAAGTATGCAGACTGGACCTTACCGTAAGGACTCTCTACTGTCTTTACCCAAAATGTTTTGTCAGGAAGATCTGTAGAAAATGTAGTTTACTATTTAGAACCTGTAAAATGAGTTAATGTGATTCTGACTTAGCACACTCTGAGCACTCACAAACTCATAAATAAGTGTAGGGGGCACAATTTGCTATCCCAACATATGCCTCCTTGGCATGTGGATTATTTCAGGTCATTTTTAAGAAATAAAAGACTCAAGAAATTTTTATTTTTTTGCCTCCCTTGTAACTGCCTAAAAGAATTTTGATAGAGGACCTGCTTCAAGAAGGAAGCCATCACCATGGATACCTATAGTGTAATATGAACTAGATATGATAGACAGGGAGAAACCTAGCAAGGCCCACTTGATCTAAATCCACTCTATGTTCTGTTGTTTCTACGGCCCAACAAATATGTTTTTGAATTGCTTTGTTTTGTTGTTTTTTTTTAAGATTTTTATTTATTTATTTGACAGATCACAAGTAGGCAGAGAGGCAGGCAGAGAGAGAGAGGACGGGAAGCAGGCTCCCCACTGAGCAGAGAGCCCGATGCGGGGCTCGATTCCAGGACCCTGGGATCATGACCTGAGCCGAAGGCAGAGGCTTTAACCCACTGAGCCACCCAGGTGCCCCATGTTTTTGAAACCTTTACTCTTCCCATGCTTCTTGTGAATTGCATTCCTTCCCTTAGAAGCCCCAGGGCCCTATCCCCTTCTCCTTAGGCCAGAATGATATATAAACCTCATTTTTTCCTGACTGTCTTTGGAATCTTGTTTTTATGTGGATTCCCCATAAATATGTAATTAAATTCCATTTTTTCCTATTAATCTGTTTTATGTCAATTTAATTCTTAGACTAGCCAAAAGAACTTGAAGCGTAGAAGAAAATCTTTCCTCCCCCAAGTAAGCCACACCATCCATCACAAGAATATTTATTGAATGAAAGGTAAATAGCTACAGGGCCTTGGTTGGTATCTTGACAAATGAAATAATTAGTATAACAGTGACTTATTAGTCTTCCTGTGGGAAAGCATTCTAAGAAACCACAAAGAATTTACATCACATATGCCCATATTTTCTATTTTAAAACAGAAAAAATATAGCACACTTAAATGTATAATTCCCAGAAAGAATTAATAAATATAATTCTGACTTACATGGGTACAACTTCTAAGAAACTCCAAGGAATACATATCATTCCCATCTAGAATGTTTGCTTCTTGGAAAGAAAGATCTTTCCCCAAAAGATCAAATCACTACTTTTTATGAAAAGTCAGCTAAATGCTAACCAGATATTAAGGCTTCTAAATGTTTACATTCCTCTAGACCAAAAGTTTCCCGATTTTGTCTTAAAGGGCCAAATAGTAAATATTTTTGGCCTGACCATATGGTCTCTATCACAACTATTCACAGTCATACAAAAAACTGACAATATGTAAACAAATGGATATGGCTGGGTTCCAATTATATTCATTTACAAAAATAGGCAAAGAGCCAGATTTGGCCCTAGGGCCATAGTTTGCTGACCTTTCCTCTAGAAATCACAGTTAATGCAAAACAAAGTGTGAGGAGTCGGGCAGTAAACACTTCCCACCTTTCTTCCCCCATGAATCAGAATTCAATGGTCTTGTTTTCTAAATGAGAGAGAGAGAGAGAGAGAGAGAGAGAGAGAGAGAGAGACACACACACACACACACACACACACACACACACACACACACACGAAAATAGCACCTCGGGGAAGCAAACAAGAATCTCTCCTTTGTCTTGATTATTAGCATTCCAGACTGTTCCTCAGACTCCGTGAAGAAATGCAGATGCAAAGGACATTTTCAGAGAAATCTTCTGTAATATGTAACTCAATCTCACTTTAAGGGGATCCTCCTCTGGCCCAGAAAGTCATTATAGCCTGAAGCACCACTGCTTATCTCAAAGGGAATCAAGTACCAGAGTGTCTTAGCCTGCCATCTTGTGGCAGATTGCAGTAAGGAAAAGAAGTTGAACCAAGACCCCTGGCCAAGGGGAAATGCCTGCTTTGTAACAGCACTGGCAGTATGTGCTAGATGCACAGGCCATAGAGGGAGCAAAAAAAGCCACAGTCCCTTGTCCTCAAGAAGTTTACAATCTGTAGGACTGCAGGTATTTCTCAAAAAAAAAAAATTGTACAAATATATGTAAAGTTACAACCATAGATAATGGTCTGACGGAGCCTTACATGCCGCCCTGAAAGTGAATATGAGAGACTCAACCTAAACAGGGAAAGTGGAGAAAGTTTCCCTAAAGATGAGATGATTAACATGAGGCCTGAACAAGAACAGGGATTTCCTAGATGAGAAAGTGAGGGAAGATGATTTTAGGGAACGGGGACAGTGTCCACAAAAACCCTGCCACAGGAGGAAAGCAAGGGAACCCTGGTATGAGATAAATCCAAGGAGGGAAAGAGAGGACAGACTAGACAGAACCTCAGAAACCATGAAAATGATGGGGTTTTCTTTATCCTATAAGCAGAGTGAAACCATAACATGGTCTTAAACAAAGAAGAGTGACGAAATCAGACTTAACATTTCAAGAAGATTGAACGTGTATCAGTCAGGGTCCAGTCAGGATATAGAAACTGCCCAGTAATTTGAACAGGGAAAATTTAAATCAAGACTTACTATTTATCAGGAAATTGAAGTAATGAGGAGAGCCCTAAAAAATACAGGCATAGAGACATAAGAAGCAACCACTCCCCAAGCAAGGTCTCCCTAGTCCTAGGGCTGAGCCCCAGATCTTCTGGAGAGGGAACCTCTGTGGCTCCCTGATGGCAGAAAAGTCACAATGCTGCAGCTTGCAGCAAATGTCCTCTCTGGGTGCCAGGGCAGCCCTTCAAAGGTAGGTAATTCTTTGGAGGCACATCACTATGAAACCATCTAAGGTGGGGGTGGGCAATCCATGAAAAGTGTCTGGCTGCTGGGCACCCCTGGCCAGAAGACACCACAGAAGCTGGGCTCAGGAGCCTGGTCCTCGAGAAGCTGGGCACTGGAAAACCTGTGAACAATGCAGGAGACTTCAGGGAGCAGGACATCCCAACTACAAAAGAAAACCCCTGGGGCACCTGGGTGGCTCAGTTGGTTGAGGATCTGCCTTCAGCTCAGGTCATGATCTCCAGGTCCTGGGATGGAGCCCCATGTCAGGCTCCCAGCTCAGCAGGGAGTCTGCTTCTCCCTCTACCTCTGCCTCTCCCCCTGCTTGTACTGTCTCTCTCTCAAATGAAAAGAAAAGCCCTTCTTCCTCCAGTGCCTCTCCAGTGCCCTCTACTGACGAAGTTTAGCATGGTGTCCGCTGGCAAAGGAAAATATTTAAAGGACACAACAGAGCAGGCAATTTGAAGTCAGTATCCATCTTGTTAGTTTGGATGAAAGAACATTAGAGGGGCGCCTGGGTGGCTCAGTGGGTTAAAGCCTCTGCCTTCGGCTCAGGTCGTGATCCCGGTATCGAGTCGATGCGGGTCCCGGTATCGAGCCCCACATCAGACTCTCTGCTCAGGAGTTGCCTGCTTCCTCCTCTCTCTCTACTTGTGATCTGTGTCTGTCAAATAAATAAATAAAATCTTTTAAAAAATTTAAAAAAAAAGAAAAAAAGAACATTAGAGGTTATACCCTCCCCAGGCTTGGCCAGAAAGGACACAGATCTAGGCCCAAGAGATAGTAGTGCTTGTTTATCACTCAAAGGAACATGAAGAAATGCAACCATGCTAGCTTACCCGCATATGAGTAGTTAGTATGAGCACGTACAGGCAGCTAATCGGCACTAGCCTCAACACATGAGCACCACATGCACCTAATAAAACCTCTAACACAAGAAATAAAGATATTTTTTAGATTCCAAGTCTCTTGAGATAGAACAGGCCTGATGAAGGGGCACCAGTCACTAACATGACTATACAGACCTGCAATCAACAGCACCCACCTTCTCAGGAGACCCCTATCTCAAATTTTGCCCTCAAAAACCCTCATTCGTAAGCCATCAGGGAGTTCTGGACTTCACACATTAGCCCCCTATTCTCCATATTACTGTATAGCCCATCTTTCTTCACTGCAAAAGCTTGATGTTAGTCTTTTGTTGGCTCACTGTGCATGCCGCTGATAAACTCTCATTTGGTTCAGTTACAAATGCACCGTGGATCTGAAACTGAGATTGGCCTCTATGTGGAGAGCCTCTAAAAGAGGAGCAAATAGGCCAATTTAGGAGGTACTGAGTAGCAGAGAGGGGAAGAGGAGAGAGAATAGAGAATTCAGCACCTATAAGGCGCTGAACAGAACACACTAGCATGGGAACACTTGGGTGGCTCGGTTGGTTAAGCGTCTACCTTCGGCTCAGGTCATGATCCCAGGGTCCTGGGATTGAGTCCCACATCTGGCTCCTTGCTCATCAGGGAGCCTGCTTCTCCCTCTGCCTGCTGCTCCCCTTGCTTGTGCTCTTTCGCTCTTTCTCTGACAAATAAAATCTTAAAAAAAAAATACACTAGTATGTTCCATCATGTACTACAGAAAAGACACCAAATAGTGTGGTTTATGTCAGTGGGCTCACTAGACTTGCAGAAGTGCTGCCTTGGAAGGCATGGCTAAGAGAGCAAGGAGGGTCAGCTGTCATGGGTCTGAAAATAAGAGACTGACAGCATTAGCTGCACTGAAGCAAATCTTTGCAGACAAAAGGCACAGGTGTGGTACTCCTCCCAAGAGACAGACTTGTCAGGCTTACGAAACACATCATGTACAATCAAAGCTACACCTAATCCATGCAAACACTACCACAGCCAGGCTTGCCGAAGCAGGCCTTTGGGTATAAAAAGTTACTACAGAAAAGTGAGCGTGATTTGTAACATTCCTATTCTTAAAAAAGCTTTTAAATAAATGATCTTTTTAATTTTTACTATTATTATATTAACAGACAGCAAGCCTGGCCTTCTGGGGCTTCATACAGGCTTTCAATTCACCTGCTGTTTCAAGATCCAGGGGGCGGGGGGGGGGGGGGTATGTCCGGTCCAGGTGAAGAGGGTAAAGCACCACACATTGTCTGCAAGGAGTCACCCCTCATTTCTCCAAAGCATTTCTCCAAAGCATATCACCAGCTGGTAGAACCTGAAAACTGCTTGAGAAGTTAGGGTTGAAGTAAAGTTGTCAACAGCTAAAATTTACTAAACACGAAAGCAAACAGGAGTTATAATGGCTCCTTCTGGGGAGTGGAACTGAGGGTGGGGAGAACTAAACCCTTCTATGTGGTTTGATATTTTTTTTCACCAGGCCTAAAATAAAAGTGGACAGAAGCTTTCAAATGAATAAAGTCATTTTATAACCCTGAACTGGAATTTTAATCACTCAAAGATTACTCTTGGGTCTGAAAGCGACTCAAGGACTTTTTATGATCTGAGAGTGGCTAAGGAAGTTAGAGGACATGGCTGAGATGGTCTGTGGGGAAAGAATACAATGTCCCTCTGCTAGCGCTTCTGAGATCTCAGCTCTCTCAATACAAGTGTACCCACAGGAAGTGCACTGAAAAAGAGCTAGTTTAGAATCGAGCTCTGCTAGTAAGGAGGGCACTTGTGATAAGCACTGGGTGTTGCATTAAGGATGAACCACTAAATTCTACACCTGAAACTAACAACTAACTGGAATTTAAATAAAAACTTGGGAGGGGAAAAAAAAAGAATTGAGCTTTGCTTGTTCAGTGGAACTGGGATTTGGTCTGAATCTAGGGGTAGCCTTGGTTTCTGACATAGAGATGACCAACATCCTTTTTTTCATGAAGGTTTTCCTTGCTCCTTGCAGATTGATTCTGATAATGCTACAGCATCGAACCAAAACTCTTGTTTCGGTGGCATTAATCAATATATCAAAATATTTGGAGGCATCAATCAGTAGTGAGACAGACCATCCTGGCAGTGAGTTTGCAAAGGAGGACTTGGCTAAAAACCTTGAAACCATCCTCCCGCCCATAAAGAAGATATAAAAGGGTAAGAGTACAGTCTGGAAGAGGATGGAAGATTTCTTTAGAGACCTGCTGATCTTCCAACCAAAGGTGGCGAGTATGAGAGGCTTGCTTCTAACTTGAAGCCTAGCGGAGGAGACCTCCGCAGGATCCCCCAGAGTTTGCAGCTGAGGAGTCCCAGTGGATTGCTGTCTTGACTCCCACCTGGGAAATATGGAAAACAATGGTGACCTCCAGGTGTGGCAAATCCTCAGGGCTGCTTCTTTTTCTTGTGGAGCACTTTCAGAGGTTCCTCCTGCAATGCCCCTCCTGCAGCACGACGCTCAACGTCAGCATCTAATAGTACGTCTAATAGTATAGCTCCTTCCCCCTCTGCTGAGGTCCCCTCACCCCTGAAAAAGGCCGGTTAGGAGAATTCTTATCCAAGTGACCACCACGCCAGCTTCCCCACCCACAGCCCACCTGGCGCAGACACAACTCATTCATCATTGCCCTCCTCAAAACTGCAACTGGTTCCTAAATCTAATGCCACCTATGGGAAGGTAATTGCACCTGCCACCCACAAAGCTTTGAATTAAAAGCTTGGCTGCCAGCCGTAAGTAACGACTCAAGAATAGAATATTGGGTACGTAGACTGTAAACAGACCAACATACACACTCTAAACTTCTGGCTTGCACGGGTGTAACAGCAGAATATTGCACCGTAAGTACATAATTACATTTTCATTCACGAATTCCCTATTGGTAGGCGGTTAAATGGCCACCAATTTTTTATTAACGCAAATCCTACAAATCCAACTGTGGGATCACGTGGGGCTCCAGTCAAGCGCAGAACGGGGGACCTTGACGCTCGGGAGACACTCGCCGCGCAGCATCTCGCGCCTGCGCACGGAGACGCCCCACCACCGCCACCACCACGACCACCTCCAAGCCGCTGTCCGTCGCGCCAGCAGTGCGCATGCGTCACCCAGCAGGTGCTTCGCGTCCATCTTCTCCACTCCTGTCGCCCTCTTCACTCCTCCTGCTTCCTCGTGGGACCTGTTTCAAGATGGTAGGGGATGGCTTCTGGAACAAACCCCGTTCGGGGGAGCACGCCCATCCACGGCCCGCCTGCCCGGAAGCGTGCGCTTACCGCCTACCTGGGGGACTGGGCAGGACTCCAGGGAAGCAGGGAGCCTCTCAGGACCGAGGTCCCGCCCCCTTCGCAGCACCAGCTCCAGGTAGGCGGGGTGGTATTCTGCTTGAAGATTTGTTGTGAGGTTAAAGAAAGTACTAAAAGTTCTTTATACTTAAAGAGCACAAGAGGGGCGCCTGGGTGGCTCAGTGGGTTAAGGCCGCTGCCTTCGGCTCGGGTCATGATCCCAGGATCCTGGGATCGAGCCCCGCATTGGGCTCTCTGCAGCGGGGAGCCTGCTTCCCTTCCTCTCTCTCTCTGCCTGCCTCTCTGCCTACTTGTGATCTCTGTCTGTCAAATAAATAAATAAAAATCTTAAAAAAAAAAAAAGAGCACAAGAAATTTGTAGCTATTGTTACCTCCCTCGATGTCTAGTCATTTTCCTTACGCGTTAATAATTAATTGGCTCCACTTCAAGATTAATTTTGTGGGTTCAGTCCACTTTCAGTTTCTCAAGAACTTCTAGTTGTCACTCCTGTAGCCTCCACTTTATACTTATCTAACTGGACATTCTCTTTCAGCCCATCTCCCCTACCATTTATATATAAATATCCTTCTGTTGTCTTGGGTCCTCACTGCTACCTCTACCTCTCCTCCTCGTTCTTCCTATCTCATGAAAACTGTAAAGGATGACCCTATCCATCTCTTCTTCTCCCCTACCCCATCTTCTTCACTGGAATCTGGCTTCTTGTAACCACAACTCTAAAACTGTCCCCAACGAGTGCCATTAGATACAATGAACAAACGGGTCCATGCTGCGCTCTCCACACCTAACACGTCTGTCTGAAATCGCTGTAAACCCTTCTGCACTCCCGTTGATATCCATAATGCCCACACTCCTCGTTTTCCTACCTGTGATCACTCTATCTGCCACGAGTTTGACTTCCTTGTTCTGCCTCCTCCTTCTGGTTCCCAAGTCACACTAGCCCTGTTTGTTTCATGCTTTCATAGGGGAGCTCTTTTATGTCACTGTTTTGCAGTGTCAGTGACCCTAATTCCATACCTCTAGCCTAGATTTTTCTTCTGAACTTCAGACTCTCGGCTATCCCACAGAAACCCCAGACTCAACACCTCTAAAATTTACCTTTTTCAGCAAACCTGCTTCAATTTCTGTGTATTATCGTTTTCCTGTGCTCTTCATCTCGGTGGATGGCATCACGTGCTGTCTCAAGCCAGAAATGAAGCAGCTACCTTAGACTTCTACCTCTCCCTCATGCGCAGTTGTGGGTCTGTTCTCTAGGAAATCGACTCTTTTTTTTTTTAAAGATTTTATTTATTTATTTGACAGAGAGAGATCACAAGTAGGCAGAGAGGCAGGCAGAGAGAGAGAGAGAGAGAGAGAGAGGGAAGCAGGCTCCCTGCTGAGCAGAGAGCCCGATGCGGGACTCGATCCCAGGCCCCTGAGATCATGACCTGAACCGAAGGCAGAGGCTTTAACCCACTGAGCCACGCAGGCACCCTAGGAAATCGACTCTTGAGACTTCAGTGTAGGTGGTTGCGGCAGGCCGGGGCGGGGGGCGGGGTTGCTCTCAAGAATAGCACCTCTGAGGACTGAGGGAGGGAGAATGAGGTGGAGTTAAATAGTTAATGCAGTTAAAACAGTGCCCTCAGCCAATCCTATGGAGACCTGGAATGGCCTTTCAAAACTGTTCCACATTGAGGCAAAGGGTGGAGCACATCCCCCCAATTAACCTGTCATTGGATGTGGGCTGCTTTCAAGAAGGGGTGTGCCTTAGGTGGGGTGGTTCTCTGTACTGAGGGCAATTCCTATAGAGGATCTAAGCTGAGAAAGGCATTGGCCATCAAAATTCTCAGCATCTGGAGGGATGAGTGCCTTGTCTAAAAGAAGAAAATCGGGTGCCTGGGTGGCTCAGTGGGTTAAGCCTCTGCTTTAGGCTCAGGTCATGATCCCAGGGTCCTGGAATCCAGGCCCACATTGGGCTCTCTGCTCAGCAGGGAGCCCGCTTTCCCCTCTCTCTCTGCCTCTCTGCCTACTTGTGATCTCTCTCTCTCTCTCTCTCTGTCAGATAGATAAATAAAATCTTTTTTTAAAAAATAAAAGAGGGGCACCTGGGTGGCTCAGTTGGTTAAGCGACTGCCTTCAGCTCAGGTCATGATCCTGGAGTCCCAGGATCGAGTCCCGCATCAGGCTCCCAGCTCTACGGGGAATCTGCTTCTCCCTCTGACCTTCTCCTCGCTCATGCTCTCTCTCACTGTCTCTCTCGTCTCTCAAATAAATAAATAAAATGTTTTTAAAAAAATAAATAAATAAATAAATAAAATAAAAGAGGAAAATCACACACACCACAGTACCCACTACATCTCCATACTCAGTCACCAAGTGTTTTACCTATTTCTACATTTTATTTTTTTTAAGATTTTATTTGACAGACAGAGATCACAAGTAGACAGAGAGGCAGGCAGAGAGAGAGAAGGAAGCAGGCTCCCCGCTGAGCAGAGAGCCCGATGCAGCTCAATCTCAGGACCCCCGGATCATGACCCAAGCCGAAGGCAGAGGTTTTAACCCACTGAGCCACTCAAGCGCCCCTATTTCTACATTTTAATTTCAAGCAAGATCTCTCCTTCTCTTTAGACCACTCTCTTTACTATTCAAAAAAAAATTTTTTTTAGTCTAAATGCACCAGGCACTGTGGCAGAAACGAAGTAATGGGTGAAGCAGACATAATTTCAGCTTTCAAGATGTTTACAGTCTAGTTGGGAAGTGAATAATCATCCAAATATATACTTTAAACCTATGATAAGTGTTCTGAAGAAAAATTAAAAGTGCATAATTTCAGAATTGTGCAACATCACCATAATAAAAATAAATAAATAAAAAGTGCAGAATGCTATGAGATCTTATAAGGAGGCTTGCACAGCATAGTGGGGTGGAGGCAGGGAACAGTTCCCTGAAGAAGTGTCAAAAACAAGTAGGGATTTACTACGTGTGTGCTTGGCTGTTGGACTGGAGTGAGAGCAGAGAGGTGTGGACAAGACAAGGAAACTGCCTTTGCTAAGTCTTGCGACAGATGGGACAAGGGGCTGGAGGACCTGAAAGACCAGCATGTCTGCAATGCAGAAACTGAGAGGGAAAAGCAGTAAGAGATGAAAATGAAGAGGCAGGCAGGAACCAAGTCATGGAGAGCTAGATATTTGGGTCTTTTTTCCTACAACTAATGAAAGCCACTGAACGGTTTTAATCTCAATGTAGCATAAATGATGTACCTTAGTTAAGCAGAATATTCAACCACCCCAATCAGTGTAGATAAGATGGATCATATAGATATACAAACGTGTTAAAAGCTAAGTTCTGCTATATTCAAGGAAGGTAATATTATTACAATAGCCTGCTTCTCTACCTCTAACGGCTTCTTATGGTTCCTCTGAACAATAACTCCTAGCTTACTAAGTGCCAGTGTGTTAAGTGCTTTGCATAAATTAAATGACAATAAAGCATCTTTATGTAGTGGGTACTATTTGGACATTGTGATAGAGAGTGCAACTTGTATAAGTTCTCAAAGCCCGTAAATGGTAGAATAAGATATGAAGCCAGATGTCTAATTCTAAAACTAAAGTTATTCACTAATACACTGAATTAAAAAGCTAAAGCTACTGACTAAGCTTTGGAAACATCCAACCTCACTTGACTTGAGTATTTCCACACTGCCTTGAACTTCCTCCCATCATGCCCAACTCATGAGATCAGACCTATCCGGTACATCAGTGTCCACCAAACCCCATGCAACAAACCACAGGCTACCTTTTGAGGGCCAGCCTAGAACCAGAATACTTTCCCCTGGTTGATCCCACTGGTCCTGACTTATTCCCTCCTTACGAGCCTATGATTTTGATGCTCCAATCTTCTGGCAGCTAACCCTAACACCTTTAAAAAAAATATTTGCCAGAAAAACACAAACTTACCTGAATACGAGCCAAAGAAAAAGAAGAAGGCAAATCTGTAGTCTTGTCCTAATAATAACTGTTTTATCATCCTGTTTTTTATTTCTATGTTAAAGCTTACCCTCTATTCCTAATCAAAAGCTATTGCGTTCCAAACTCTAGGTTTATAAGGTTATGAAAGTATCCACTAGATGTCAGCATTGAGCTGCAATGGGCTTTACTGAGCTTGGCCAAGGAGCAAGCTGTTAAGGAGGGAGCATGGACTGGAAAACGTTTGGAGTTTTGATGATTTCTTTTGCAGTGTAACTGTAGTTAGCTCTTTGTACCAACACCATAGTTTGATTTTTAGACAAGTATAACTAGATCAATACATTTGATCGTGTCACTTCTCTGCTCAACAAGGTCCAATGTGTCCCCTTCTCACTCAGAGTAAAAACCAAACTCTTTACCACAACCTATGACACCCCACTCTTCCATTCCCGTCCTCACCCACTTCAGCCACACTGTTCCCTGAACCCACCTAATCAGGACACTGTAGCTACCTTCTCTAGAGAGGCCCTCCCAGACACCCTTTGTAAAATGGCACCCAGGCCACACCACAACACCCGTAACGCCCTAACCATCCCCCCGCCCATCTGACTTACTTTTCTTCGTAATACTTATCACCTAAATATTACATTTACTTATTGTCAGTCTCTCTCTGGAATGTTAACTCTCTGACAGCAGCAACTTTTGTCTTATTCACTGCTTTATTCCCAGAGCCTAGAAGAGTACCAAGCTTGTAGGAGGTGCTCAGTTAAATACCATATAAATGAATTACCCTAATTCAAAGATATTCAGAAAAGATCTCACACTTCTAAGAGTCATTTGTTTTCATTCAGTAAATACTTATTAAATACCTAATATAAAGAAGGCATTGAATTACGGGAAGTATAAGAGACATTATCTTACTACAGTGAGGCAAAGTCTCTTGCTCATGTAACATCTCAGAGATAATGCATGAGTAATATTTAAAAGGTTTTAACTACATGACAATCATGACTTCCCACTGTGGAAAACTCTGGAACAACAAAAACATGACACATGCATTCATCTCTAGGCATATTTACTATCCTACCTCCAAATAGAAGATTGTTCAATTCTTAAACCCTCCCTGAAAGATGTTTTTCTGCAGAGTAGGAACCTTTCTTTGTGGGTAACCCAATTTCCTTCCCCCGCATTTGAAACCCACTTACTTTGCTTTGTCCTCAATGACAATAAAAACTACCCAGTTATCTTTTTCCAAATTATTCAATATGCACTATTTAAAGGTGTTCCTGGCTTTGATCTTTAATTCGAAGCTGAGTTGTATTTTTGCCCAGAAGACTCAATTAAGTTTCATGAGTTCCATTTTCACTCCCATTCCTACACCTCATGCCCCTGGGAAAAAAAACAATCATTGTCCTTTCTGGGGTAGGGGGAGTGGTAGTAAAGAAAAATAATCCACCATATGCATATAGTCTGGGTTGCATCAAACACTAGGAGTAAATTCAGGCTCCTCTGGACCCAAACCAATTATCTGGCCTCTTTCCAGCCCCTCTACCCTCACAGATGCAGTCATTCTGGAGGAAAAATAGGAGGGAGATGCATAAGCTGATTATTACTGGAAGATGACAATTTTTTAAGAAATGCATTTAAATAAATCTTGAGTGATTTTACTCTCCAACACAGGTTTGCTGGTAATGCTGTTGCTGTTAAATGTGAGAAATATGTAGGAGTTTCAAGTAGAGAACATTTTGGTGCACTGTCCTGTGGACCTGTGGCCTATTTGGATATTTCCTCCCCCTGTGGAAGACAGTTTTGTCCTGTTTCTTTACAGTTGACAAGTACAGGAATGTTTCCCTCTGAAATCTTCTCCATTGCTTTGAACTACAGCCAAGTACATCCTACGCATGATCCTGTTAATTTATTTTCCTTATGGAAATATTCCAAATAAATGGGGCCACTTGAAAGGTGCTAATACAATTAAAATGACAAACTCAGAGGCACCTGGGTGGCTTAGTGGGTTAAGCCTCTGCATTCGGCTCAGGTCCTGATCTCAGGGTCCTGGGATCGAGCCCCGCATTGGGCTCTCTGCTCAGCGGGGAGACTGCTTTCCCCTCTCTCTCTGCCTGTCTCTCTGCCTACTTGTGATCTCTGTCAAATTAAATAAATAAAATCTTTTTTAAAAAATAACAAACTCATTTCGATGGATTTATTTTATCTTAAAACAACGTATCGACATAACCAGTTTGTTGAGAATTTAAAGCTTTTTTAGATAAAAGGCCTCATGAGGCCCTAGTAAGTTATGAATATTAGCCCCTGAGATTTCAAGGAGAACTTGGCTGCTTTACAACAGTACAATGTAGGCAAACTTCAATCAGGAATACTACCTGAATGGACTCACAGCTAGAAAGTGAACTGAACCCCCCAGACTGTGGTGCTCCTTCTAGTTCGAAATTTAAACTTAGAACAGTATCTATTGTTTCTCTTCTTTTTAAGTGAACAATATCGGGAAGGTTGAGAAACCCAATAATGTTTGAGGACAGAGAGTTCCTGCTCTTACAAAGGTAATGGTAGTCACAGACTGATCAGGAGAAAATTGTTCTTGAAATGAGAGCCTAAGAATCGTTCAGGAAATAGCTTAATTTAGAAGGTAGCCAACTTCTTTACCCACTCCCTTCCTCAAAGTCCAACTGCGCCAATTTTGTTATGAAAATAAGTTCACTTATCTGTACTTTGTCTAACAACCCTGTTTCTCCAGCCCTCCCCTCTGGGCTATGGCCTACCTGCCTGAAACCCTCACCTTGGTCCTACCAAAGAGATGAGCACCTCAGTTCATTATGTCCAAGCTAGACCTACAAGGAGTAGCAGCTACCTTTGTGGGGCTGTTTAACTCTGCACTTTAGGCCTCAATAGCAGAAACCAGGCTGTGGCTTCAAATTGGACCTTAGGTTCTGGTGTGGTGGGTTTTCCAGTCCTAGAGTCCTGGTCTCTCTGCCTCTCATCTCCTTGCTACCTGCTCACCTGAGGGGAGGTCTTCTATCCCCGCAGCTCCCTCTGGGTAAGCATGTGAGGCAGGCCTGTGGGCTTCGCTACTAGCCGTTAAAATGAACTCTGCTTCCACTCCACAAACCTTGCTGCTCTCCCTACTGCCACCTTAGAGCAGGCAGGCAGAGAAATCTCCTGTCTTAGGTCCAAGACACATTTTCCAACAGAATTTACCAGATGCTCTACCTTTGAGAGATTTACTGGACTTTTGCCCAGTCAGTAATAATGACACCTTGGTCTCCATTTTGCTGACAATCCTCATATGAACTCTTCTATCAGCCAGAACTTTGGAGAAAATAAAATGGGTTGCCTCAGACCCCATCTTCAAACCCCTAATACATTTATGATGCCATGACTCAGATCTAACACAGCAGACACCAGGGCATTAGATTTGCAACCACAGTACCCACAATGAGATTGAACCGTGGCAGCTGATAGGAGTTAACTACATAAAACTAGGTAATTGATCTTGGTCAGTGTACCAGGTTATGGCAGCTTTTACTACAATGTCAGCTGCTTTGACACTGTACTGTCAATCACAGCTCTAACTGGAATCTTCAGGGGCCAAACAACGGATATTAGAGGGAAAAAAAAAAAAAAAAGAAAGAAACAAAACACCTCCATTCTAAGTGTCAAGAGTTTTTCTTTGGACCATACAATGAGCAAGTAGAAATCTGGCCTTGGGCAAAGATAGAAATGGAAGAAGTTCTCACAGTAGCTTAAACCTAAAAGACAATGCTGCTTCTCAAGGACTCTGGAGTCCGAGTAGATAGAACACACTTGCTAGAGCCAGGAAAGGACCACTTCAAATCAGGCTTTGCTTCGAACATTGGTGAGAACCATGATGGCAAGATTAGGCAAATCTCTAGTGTGGAAACTTATGGAGTATAGGTATGGTTCCCCTTTGGTATCAGGCTACGCCAAGAGACCAGGAACCAAGGTTATCAGAGCAGAGAGTAAGAAGAGGATCAGGAGAATGTGGTCTTAAAATGCCTGGACAGGGGGCGTGTGGGTGGCCCAGAGGGTTAAGCCTCTGCCTTCAGGTCAGGTCATGCATAGTCTCAGGGTCCTGGGATAGAGTCCCACATCAGGCTCTCTGCTCAGTAGGGAGCTTGCTTCCCCCTCTCTCTCTGCCTGCTTCCCTGCCTACTTGTGATCTGTGTGTGTGTGTGTGTGTGTGTGTGTGTGTGTGTGTCAAATAAATAAAATCTTTTTTAAAAAATCCCTGGACAGAATATCCTATGTCCTATCCCAATGAATGACATAGCCACTTGCCCAAGTTCCAGTTATCATTTTCTCCCCATCACAGCCCATACCCCAAGTTTATCCTGTCCATACTTCTGCTAATGTTATAGGGCAGGTACTACTCTCTCACCTAGGAAAACACAAGGGCCCTAGTAACTGGTCTCTCTGCATCTGGTATGGTAATAAGAGCATCCTTTTGTAAACATAAATCATGGCACTCCATGGCTTAAAACCCATCAATGGCTCTTCTATAGCCTTTGACATAAAACCCAAAACACCTTCACACAACCTCCATAGCTAAATCTTGTCTTTAATTCTGTTATTTAGCTGACTCTTCGTTAGTCTTCAAATGGCAAGTGAAGCATCATTTTCTCTAGCTTTGCCTGGTAGCCCCTAGCCCGCTTGTTAGATGCTCTTCCTCTGTGGCCCCATCATCCTTTCTTAAATCTGAGGCTCCTATCACAATATTGGGTTACCTAACTCCTCCACCAGGGGAAGAACTTACATGCAGGAACCATGTCCTTCATGGTATTTAATGATAGCTAGCATGTGGGAGGCTCCCCCAAGTGCTGGTGACCCAAAGAGGAATAAAATACAGTTCCTGCCCTTGAGAAGCATAGTCTAGAAAGCAGTTAAACAAATAAACTGGAAGACAATGTAAGTGCTATGACCGATGTATGATCAGAATTCTATACAAAGCACCTTCCATTTTTACAGTTCCATCATCTTACACACACCACGAGTCACGTTGCTGAATTTTTGCTTGACGGTCTCGCAGAAAACTCTAAGCCCAAGATAAGGGTTGAAAAAGTGGGAGGGAGGGGGAGACACAGACTATGTTCTATTCATCTTTGAATCCTCAGTGCCTCACATAAAAGCTAGCATATAAAGGTGCTATATATATTGAATATATGGAGTAATTAATCATACCCTTCCTGGGTGGGGGGTGGGTGGGAGGTGACCAAAGAAAGCCAAAATGAGGAAAACTGACATTACCACTGAACTTGAACGTCCTCTCCCAGAATGAAAGGGAGACAAATGACAGGTGCAAAGGCATCAAGAGGCAGAGCAGTTGGGGGAGGGGAGGAGCTGGACAAGCACAGCTGGTTTTAGAAAGATGTGCAAAGTAAATTCAAAGCCTGAGTATATTCTACCACTCCACTCCGACCTCTCTGGGATCCTTGGATGTCCTAAGCAACTCACAGTGAAGGTCTCCTATCTACCTATGAAATATACTGAAGAATTCGGAGCTGGTAAGGACAGTTATAAATCCTCACACATCACGTAACTCAGAGGTAGTGGGTCACCAGAATAATACATAAAATTCAGCCCTAAGACTTCTTCATTTTTCATTCACTACAGACCCAACAGGGTGTCCAATATTCAAATAGAATTGAAGATGAAACCATAAGCATCATTTCTCATAGTCTTGACTCCAATATGCCAGAACAATTTATCTTGGGAATGTGAACTATAATTTTTTTAGTAGGGTTCAATAAAAGAAGCTATAGAAAACATGTCTCGGGGGCGGGGGGAAGGCTCAGTAATTTGGGCCTGGAATGGAATTGTAGAGCTAACAATGCTTCTGTGAAATATTTTATGTAATAGAACCCATGCTCTTTACCTGATAGAGTTGCAATGAACTTCAGGCTTTGTTCTAAACCAAACACTTCAATGTGGATAAAAGGCAAAGAATGAAGTCAAAATGAAAAAATGTATTTCAGTTTGTATTTTTAAATTTATGAAAACTTGTTGAAAGGAGATCACACACACACACCCCAACACGTTCCCAGCAAGCTAGATTTTCATGCTCCTCTTATCGCTGTTTCACTCTTGGCCTGTTTTTTTTTTTTTTTTAAAGATTTTATTTATGTATTTATTTGACAGAGAGAGATCACAAGTAGACGGAGAGGCAGGCAGAGAGAGAGAGAGAGAGAGGGAAGCAGGTTCCCGCTGAGCAGAGAACCCGATGCGGGACTCGATCCCAGGACCCTGAGATCATGACCCGAGCCGAAGGCAGCGGCTTAACCCACTGAGCCACCCAGGCGCCCCGTCTTGGCCTGTTTTTTAATGAACGAGCCAGAACCAGGCCAGCATAACTCTCAGAGGAAAGCCCCCGGACCTGCCATTCGTAGGAGACAAAGCCACACCACCAACAGTCCTTGCCGTTGGCGTCTTATGGATGTTGCACGATTTTGCCCCATAAAAGGAAAAAAGCTAAATCCCGCTCATGTTTTTATTGAATAAAGTGTTTAGAATCTAACATGTATGATTTCAAAAACACGGAAGAGTAAGAAAAGCAGAAAATCTGTGTTGTCTGAAACTTCTGAACTAAGGAACGTTGACGAGAACGTTCTTTGCATGAAATGGCGATGTCGGATTATAAAGCCTATAATGAATAGACACTCTTTACATTAAGAAAACGGGGTGAAGAGAGAAACAATTATGAATGTGGAATTGAGAAATGCCCTAAATATACTGGAAAATGTCAAGAGACAGAAGCAATATGGAGCGGAAAATCCTAGTACCAAGAAACAGTATAAGGTTTCAGTGAAACTCCGCTAACATTCAGCTGTGTTTCTGGGGTTGTACAAAGTCTACCAGGATAAAACGCTGACCAGGTTATAATGCTTTCCACATCAAAATTCAAATGTATCTCAATGGAAATACTCCATAACGTCAAGTCTGGTGATATAATAGGTCAGTAAGGAAACAAACTTTACAAAAATTCCTTGAGAGTTATATTTGCAGTTATATTTTAGCCCAATTGATATTTATTCTGCATAAGGCCAGAAAAAAGAAAAGGCTTGTAAACTTTTTATATTCTTCTTAACTTAGAAACATCTATTATGAGAAGGGTTACTATATCAAATTCATGCCATGTTATTTGCATCCATTATTAGTAAAAATATTTACAAACAGGATATCAACATCAAACTTTTTCAAATTCAAATTTATTATGGCTTTAAGGAAATATGTGACGAGGCATCCAAGCTCTTTCTAAACAACATTTTTAAAAATTGTTCTTTTCAAAGAATGTTGTAAACACTTTAGTGTTCAATATAAAAAGATGATTGAGATGCACAACTCATGATTTTATGTATTCATGCAGCGTGAAGAGGAAATGATGTTGAGTCAAACTCCCAAACCCAAATATCTGGGGAACCGAGTCCAATACTTGAAAGCTGATTTGTGTGTGTCTGACTCTGTGTATCTGTGTATATTTGTTATAATTTTTAACTACTTTAGGAGCACCCCAAATTGATCTGAAAGCTGCCTGTCTAAACTCTTCAAATTCAACAATTCCATCATTTCTTCCCCATTATAAAACTAAGAAGACTTAAACATACCAGAAGTGCAGAACCAGTAGGACCATTTCTCTCCTTAGCATAATATTAACTTCCAGATTGGCTAGATCTAAAGCTAATGGTTAAGTGGAATCTGGCTTCCTCCCAAGCCAGCTACGATGCATTCCTATGGTCCCTGTTTTAGACAGACAGGCCCTGAGGGGTTCACCCTGGAAAACAGAAACATGAGGTCATTTCCAAAACCCACTGCCATCAGGAAAGACTTTAGAAAGTCCTCTTGAAGACACACAGTCATCGTTTTATGCTTCATGCAGTTCAAAGATTGCTCTAGTCTACCATAGCTCTAAATCAAAAGAAAATTAGAAAAGGAGTTTCCAGGAAATATTTTAAGACCCTACTGAAGGTTGGATTTTAGTCTTTTGACAAAAAAGATGTCACCCGAACATTTATTTTTCATTCCTATTCTGTGAAAAGGCTTCTGAAGACCAACTTTGGCTTCTATCCAACTTAGGTCCTCAATGCTTGGTGCTTAAGTCTTTTTCAGAAGGTGTAATTATTTCAATTCTGTTCCTGAGGAACAAGTGGGGTTTGTTTTCTCTGGAGGTGCTCCCTGTTCCCCCCAGAATGTGTAACATTTCCTTTGATCATCACAACAGTCCTCTGAGACTGGAGAGACAAACCCTCTCCATTTTACTGATGAGTTTATTAGCAGGTGACTTGCTAAGTGGCGTGGTGTAAGTAAAACTAGAATGCCAGAACAAAACACTCGAGTCCAGCACTTCATAGTTTTTATGCAAAAGCATCAAAAAGAGGTATGACTACTAATTGACTAATGAATCTATTTGAACATGTGGATGATATAATCTCCACACGGGTTACTCCCTTTTGAGCTTGGCCACAACACCCATCTAGACCAAAACTGAGAGTTTACTTGCAAATATGGCTACAACTTTGCCCTTCACATGTTTTAGACACCAAACGCCTAACTGCCCTTGCTAAGAAACTACTTTCCTCCTGGGCAAGAGAAAAGAACTTAAAAATCCACAGCTGCCATGAGAATGACTTAAAAGAGAAAGTTGATAGACTCGTATAAGCCCAGGGAAGAAAAAGGAATTCCCAAGGAAGTTATAAGGAAATGTATAGAATACTTGTGTTATCTTTAAGATTTTAAACATCAGAAATGAAACCAGCCGTATCATTCATGTTTTCCTATGAACAAATGTAAATGACTACACTATTTAATAAATGTACATGACTGTACTATGTCATCAACGTCAATGACTATACTATTTAAACTAGAACCTTGTGATTGAAGAGATGTATACTTATGTTTAGTTCCTCTTTATGATTACTGCTTTAAATCTAGCAAAAGAGATTCATCGTCCTCAACTTTCACTTGGGGTTTAAAAGTAACTTTCAAAGGCTCGGGGATTGAGATCTCCCCTTCTTCTCTGGGAGGATACACAGCCCTGGCCTCCTCGCGGTCTGTTTCACTGAGCTCATCAGTGTAGAGCTCACTGATGGGGCCCAGAGACTCGCTTCTGGCAATGATGTCCACACCCATCTCCCTGACCTCCTCCGCATCTTCGGCCACAGTTCCGTCTTTTGCTTTCCGAAGGCTACGCATCTTAAAAGCTTCCCTTGAGGGAGCTGCGTTAGAAATGGATTTCTTAAACCTTTCCCCTGACTGTTTCAGCCTCTCTCCCGACTGCCTTAGCCTTTCTCTCCTCTCCGGGGTCACTATTCTAGTTCTAATTCTGTTCACTTTCTTGTCAAAATTCTGCCGGGTCTTCTGCATGTTTTCTTTGGAAAATGCCTTTTTGATATTATCAATGCGCTCCTTGCCTGACTTTCTAAGCCTGGCAGATCTGCTTTCTTCGACATAATATTCTTCATCTGAAGACAGATCGATTGGAGGGTCAAAGACATCCTCGTCGGTCTCTTGATTCTCAGTCAGGCTTCTGTCTTTAACAATAGACAGGGATGTCGGACACCGAATCTCCTCCTGGACGAGAGAAAAAGAAAGCGCGTTAGGTATCCGTTCTTTCACCTTCTGGCCATGCCATTTCCATCTCCTCCACAGGCTGTGCACCCTCTGCCTGCTCCTTAACTGTTGGCTTTTCTCAGGGTTTCTCTCTCCTTGTCTCTTGTGGCTTCATCTCCCCAGCTCAGCTGGAGTAACCTGATCCAATCCTCTGCTTGCAGAACCAATGGTAAGCACCCGCACAAATATTTTATCTTCACCTCTCCCCTTCTCCTAAGATGACACACAATTCTAAATGACAGAGAGATGTTACCTGGATGTAACAGAGACACGTCAAACTTAACATTAACATACGAGGGGCCCCTGGGTGCCTCGGCCAGGTAAGCGTCTGACTCTTGATTTCAGCTCAGGTCTTTTTTTTTTTTTTTAATATGTTATTTATTTACTTATTTATTTGAGAGAGAGAGAGAGAGAGAGAGAGAGCTAGAGAGCACAAGCAGGGGTAGGGGCAGAGGGACAAGGAGAAGCAATCTCACTGCTGAGCACGCAGCCAGATGCAGGGCTCAATCCCAGGACTCCAGGATCATGACCTGAGCCAAAGGCAGATGCTTAACCAACCAAACCACTCAGGGGCCCCTCAGCTCAGATCTTGAGCTCAGGGTCCTGAGTTCAAGCCCGACATAGGCTCCATGCCGGACATGAAGCTTACATACATACATACATACATACATAAAATTTATAAAACTTAACATGTCCAAAAATTAAGGTCCACACAGCATCTTCTCCATACCTGCTTCTTTTCCTGGGTCTCCCAGCACCAACCCCCCTCTAGGTATGACCCAAATAGAAATCTAGGAATTTCAACCCAAGTATTTCCTCTCCTTCTCATCCCATATCCAACAGGTCACCAAGCACCGTTAATAACACTGCTTAATAACCCCTGTCCCCTCCTCCTTCCTCCTTGTCTCTACCAATGTCTTAATTCAGGTCTCTGTCATCTCAAGCCTGAACTTATACAATAATACGTCTACCTCCAAAGCATAACCTAAGTATTTCCTGGGAAAAATTTCTAAAGCATAGCTCTGATCACATCCTTTCTCTACTTCAAAACTTTTGGGAACTCGTCAATACTCACAGGACAGAGTTCAGCTCTTTAATATGATTAGAAGGCTCTTCAGTTTGAGCTAAACCTACTTTCCAGTCCAGCAACATACAACCACTCTCTGCTCCTCAAACAGAGTGTTTTCGTCTCTCCATGACTTTGTATACTTTTACTACCTTTTTTTTTTTTTTTTTGCTTCTTTTAATGCCTTTCATCCCTTTTCAGCTCTGTCAACAAAATCTTCAAGAATCAATTCAAATGTCCCCAACTTCCCCTCAAGAAGCTAATTCTTTTTTCAGTTTATACCAGAATGACATGTACACACCTCTACTTACAACACTTAATCACTATTTGAATTGAACTGGAACTCTACTCATTTATATACTGAGGCCTTCACTAAATAATAGGTTTGATGAAAGCAGAAATGTGTCCTGTGTTTTACACCCAGTATCTATCAGAGAGCCTTGTACATAGTAGTTACACTCAATAAATGGCTGTTCAATCAAATAGGGCATACACCTTCGTTCAATAGTTTCTAAGCACCTAGCATGCACCAGTCAATGTTCTAGGAACTGAGAACCTCCTAGGAAGAAAACAGAGTAAAAGAGCTTATATTCTTGTAGAGAGAGAAATAAACAAGTTAAATATGTAATCTGTTGGATGGTGATAAATGCTTAAGTGAAAAATAAAGTAGGGAAGGGGACTATACAGTGGTAAGTAAGATGATTAGAAAGTCCTCACTGATAAGATGACATCCTAGCCTAGACTGGAAGGTAATACACACATCTGGGAGGAAAACCAAAATGGCAAGGAAGGCAGTAGTATGGTGGGAGCAGAGAGATCAAGGGGCAACAAGAGGAGGAAAGAGAGGTAGTGGGAAGGCCAGCTCATGTAGAGTTCTGTATCCAATAATAAGGACCATGGCTCTTATTCTGAGTTTGACAAGAAGTCCTTTTATTTTAAGGATTTTATATATTTAAGAGAGAAAGAGAAAGCGTGCATGAGCAGGGGGAGGAGAAGAAGGAGAAACAGACTCCCCAAGGAGCAGGGAGCCCAATGCGGGGCTCGATCCCAGGACCCTGGGAACATGACCTGAGCTGAAGGCAGACACTGAACTAAGCCACCCAGGCGCCCCTTCCACATTTTTATCAGGAAAATTCTTTTCACTAAACTGACAACGCCTGATAGGAAGCCCTCTTAAAAGTTTTGAGAATAGTGACATGATTTGACCCATGCTATGAAAGGATGACTCTGTTGAAAACAGGCCCTAGCAGGTGAGATAAGAAGCAAGGACGGCAGTTGGAGACCACTGAGGTAAGTCAGGTGAGAGATGCATGAGGACGCTGGCAGAGGCCGTGGGGAGCAGCCTTATTCTGGATCTCCTGGGAAGGTAGGCACTAACAGGACTTACTGCTAGATTTGGATGTGGAGTGTCAGCATCAAGGATGATTTTCGAGTACATGGCCTGAGCAGCAGAAGGATAGATCTCCCATTAACTGACATGGGGAAGAAAGCAGGAGGAAGAAACTGGAGGGTAAGGTTGGGATCCGAGATCTCAAGTAGGCAGCTGCGCTTACAAGCCTGGAATTCAAGAAAGAGGTCTGGACTAGAGATATAAATTTAGGAATCATTAATGTCAAGAACTAAAAATCATGAAACAAGATGAAGGAGACTCCTAAGAGACTGAGTGAATGGGTCAACACTCAATGTTACCCAAACTTCTTGGGGCCAAGGTACATTTCCAGAATATTTCAGATTTGGGGAAAACAACATATTACATTACATTCCTAGTCAGACCTTCGGAAGAAACAATTCTGTGATATGAATGTGAATATTCATTCTAAGGTGGAATAAAGAGTATAAACAGACTTGTGCTATTTCTGGTCAGTTTTGTCACCAAATGAGTTCAGGTCAATCCTAGGTCTTGCTACCCAGTACATTATGAAAACTTTTTTAGAAATTTCTGGATTTGGGACGCCCGGGTGGCTCAGTTGGTTAAGCAGCTGCCTTCGGCTCAGGTCATGATCCCAGCGTACTGGGTTTGAGTCCCACATTGGGCTCCTTGCTCGTCAGGGAACCTGCTTCTCCCTCTGCCTCTGCCTGCCATTCTGTCTGCCTGTGCTCGCTCTCGCTCTCTGATAAATAAATAAATAAAATCTTAAAAAAAAAAAAAAAAGAAATTTCTGGATTTTGGTATTTGGACAGATAAATGGATTTCCAACATCTAGATAAAAAGGAAGAGATGAGAAAGAACCAAAAAGGAGACATATCAGCCAGTGAGGCAGGAGGAAATTCAAAAAAGCAGCACCCCTGAAGGCAAAGGAAAAGAAGTTTCAAGAAGAGAGGGAGGGACCAACTATGTCAGATATACCAACGGATAAGGATGAGAATTTGATTTGGGAACATGGCAGACACTGGGGACCCTCGAGAACCAGCCCAGAAACACAGCTGCTAAAGAAACCCAAATACTGAGAGATTATTTACAAAACTAAACAGGCAAAACTTTAAGGATCATGAGATTTAAGGGAACCCATGAGTTAAAATTTCTAAAAGAAACTATGCTCCTATTGAGATCCAGATTAAATCTACTCAATCAAAAAAAAATTAATATATAAGAAATAGGCTTATTCCAAAACCCATCAGCCTGACAGTCAAGAAGGTCCTTGGAAACTTATTGCTTTGGATACTTGCTTAAAATTAAATTCTTTGGCTACAGGATTGGAGAGTCTAGCAGCTTAAAAAAGAAGAAAAGAAAGGTGGGCGTCTCATAACTCTCTGATGAATCAGTGAGAAGCAGCAAAATTATTCCTCTCCTTTCCTGACACCTGCTATAGGGAGTAGCTTCAGCAACAACAAGTGGGTTGGTATGGCCTGAGAAAGTATAATTAGAATAGGAAGGAGCCAAAAAATAATTATTGCTTGGTAGGGGGAAAACCCTCACAATCTTGCTATGAAGGAATCAAACATAGCTTAACTCAGGAATCATATTCCATTCTTTTCAATTGCACTAATTATATAACATCACCCTTAAAAACAAAAGTAGTCAGAGAAAGTACTTGTGACATGGATCTATTTGTTGCAATTCCTACTGAGTCAGAGATACCATGAATTAATGATGAATATACTGTAATAATAATTGAAGATTATGGGGTTGAGTTACAGTTGATTTCCAAATATTATATCTCTTCTTTTTAAGATTTTATTTATTTGACAGAGAGCACAAGTGGGGAAGGAGGGAGGGAGGGAGAAGCGAGAAGCAGACTCCCTGCTGAGCAGGGAGCCCGACCTGGGGCTTGATCCCAGGATCCCAAGATCATGACCTGAGCCAAAGGCAGACACTGAATCAACTGAGCCACCCACGCATCCCTTTATATCTTTTATGTAAAAGTCCAGGTAAAATGACTTTTGTAAAACAAAGCGAGTACTATGGTTAGGGTAAAGTAGCTTTAACTGAGTACCAAAGTAACCTAGCTAGGGGACTTTTGAATATAGAGAAGTCCAGGGCTCATCATTAGGGAATGGCTGAACATCTCATTTAGTAACCACAGGCATGTGGTTTGTAAGCAAAATTGCTAGAAGAGATGGTATGACTGAGGCCTGCATGAGAAGGTCATCAAGGTGACGTTCAAAGAGAAATCATAACTGTATGAAAAAAGCAGATAATTTTTTTAGCACCAATGTCCAGGATTAGGCGAAAGTTCCTGTGGGAGATAAAACGCCCATAAAGATTGTCCCCAAAAGATGTATCCAGGGAAAACCTTTTGGGGAAAAACCCAAATGGAAATGGAAGTATACTACAGCTGAATTACTCCAGCTTCAAGTTAATTTTAGTAGGACAGGTGATCTCAGTATAACCACTTATACATATCAACTATGAGAATGAAGTATAGGAACTAATTTTAACTAAGTATAACCGTGTGCATACTGTATAGAGTTCTAACAGCTAATGAATCATCAAATCCATTGTTATTTGCCTTCATCTTTTCTCTACAAGCTCTACAAGCTTTCTCTACAAGCTCTGTAAAAGCGGCTGCTTACTGACAAACTCCGGCTTCCTCTGAGCAACCTAATTTCACAGAACTTTCACAGCACTGTATCTTACAAGGAACGAGATCTGACTTAAATTAGCGCCTCTCGATAGCTTCTTCATACTATCTACTTGTTCAACTAATTACAGAAACTCAAAGAGAAAAATAGCAAGTTTCAGGGAATAAAGAGGTGAATATAGAAAATAATCTTAACTATAAAAAAAAAAACACAAAAATTGTGTCAATAGACAAGAGTCAATTTGAACTTTTCAGAAACTTCTTTCCTCAAGCCTTTGTAGATCTTGATTGGTACCTGGTCCGCTCTTTGCACAAACGTTCTCAGGAGAAATGCTAGATACCAAGAATGTTTCCTGGCATATCCCTTGCAAGTGAAGGGTACAACATAACCCATTCCTGCTAATGCCCTTGGGAGGTGAACTGAAGAATGGATCCTACATTCTCTAATATCAAATCTAGATCCCCATTACATATACTAACTACATATACTAACACTGGCACTGGCTTCTTTTTCTTAAATAAAACAGGTTCTTAAAAACTGATTCCATATAGGGGAAGGGAGGGAAAAATGAAACAAGATGAAACCAGAGAGGGAGACAAACCATAAGAGACTCTTAATCTCAGGAAACAAACTGAGGGTTGCTGGGGGGTGGGGGAAGAGGAGTGGGGTGGCTGAGTGATGGACATTGGGGAGGGTATGTGCTATGGTGAGTGCTGTAAATTGTGTAAAACTGATGATTCACAGACCTGTACCCTTGAAGCAAATAATACATTATACGTTAATTAAAAAAAAACAAACCCACAGATCCCAAATACTACTCTGCCATCCCTATGTAACTTCATCATCAACAGAGCATGAAGGAGACCTAACGTGTAGACAATGCTGTGGGGATTTGTGGCCTATATCCCTCATGTCTTACAAGTATCTGCCTACATAATCCAACTGTGTTCTTATTTTGTTTTTACTCATTGAAGGTTTTTTCCTCTGCAGAGGGATATCCATCCATTTTAAAAATACACTGTGGTAACACTGTGTGTTTGTGTGTGTGTATACTAAAACTTCCCCCCGGAAATGTTGTACTAGTTAATACTCAGTTACTGCTTCCACCAGAGTATGAAAGTGCTTGGCTTTTTTAACCCTTAAAACTCTGAATATATGTTTTAAAAAACTGAAAATACCTAAATAGACATAAGTGGAATTCTGATCTTTTATTTTGTCTTTTGTGAAGAGTCTGGTAACGACTTTCCCATTTTTCTTTCACAGGAGGAGAGTTCAACTTTTTCCTTTTGATTTGTAAGAGTTTTAAAATATATTCAGATACTATGCATTTTGCCATGGATGTGTTCCTACTTCAAAAAATATGAATGCCAGGGACGCCTGGGTGGCTCAGATGGTTAAGCAGCTGCCTTCGGCTCAGGTCATGATCCCAGCGTCCTGGGATCGAGTCCCACATCGGGCTCCTTGTTCTGTTGGGAGCCTGCTTCTCCCTCTGCCTCTGCCTGCCACTCTGTCTGCCTGTGCTCGCTCTCTCTCTCTGACAAATAAATAAATAAAATCTTAAAAAAAAAATATATGAATGCCAAATGCAGCGTAATATGCTAACATAGCACAATGCACAATGTCACACTAAACTACATCAAATAAGTGGAATCAAAAGACTTTGTAATCAAACAGAAGCAATTACTTATATGACTCCAATATCTGTAAAAGTGTAACAACCATAAAAACAATGGCCTGATTATTTGAGGTTTTTTTTTTTTTAAGATTTTATTTATTTATTTGACAGAGAGAGAGAGATCACAAGTAGGCAGAGAGGCAGGCAGAGAGAGGGGGAAGCAGGCTCACCGCTGAGCAGAGAGCCCGATGCGGGGCTCGATCCCAGGACCCTGAGATCATGACCTGAGCCGAAGGCAGAGGTTTAACCCACTGAGCCACCCAGGCGCCCCTGTTGAGTTTTTCTTATTATTATTGTAACCTACATATTATCACATGTAAAAATTCCAAAAGAAAAATAATATTCCGAAAATTTTGTATTTTACTGTTTAGGGCTTTTCAGGCTCTCTGTAATAAAGGGGAAAACCACATTGTGGGACTACAGGTCCTCAGTTTCTTTTTTTTATACAACAAAGAGGTGTTTTAAACCCGAGTCCTCTTAGATCTCTTCTAAAACCAACATTCTCAGTCTCCAAAAGGGCATAGTGCTGATACGGCTAATATGCTGAAAGAGCCTTCCCAATATTAAGTTTCAAAGGCAAGAAATAGCCTCAGCTATGATCCACAGTTCCTGTTACACAAAATGGTTGAGAAACTCCAAGTACTGATAGCATAGCACATTAGTCAACACAGACATGGCTTTATCCTGGGAATCTCCCTGAGACAGAACTCCATTCCATGAATACAGACAACAGTTAGGATGGGTTTGCTGGAAACTTCTCATATGACTGGTTGGCAATTCAAGGATGTTAAGATTTTGCAGTAATCAAGCCAAATGCAGGTGCCAAGCTTACCTGGAATATTACCACACGGAATTTATTTTTCTTCATTATTTCCTCTTGCTTGGATTCAACTTTTTTCACGTGAACTTGTTGCCTCTCCACCCGGGCCTTCACGTCTTTAATGTGAGCACTGACTTTTCGAGTTTTCTCAAACAACTTGTTAATGACATAGCCTGTATTGCTGTGGGACTGTGACAGCTTCAGCAGGTCAATCTGGACGGACTTTATGGCATTTTCCATCTCCCTATGTCTCTCCTCTAGTCTCTTCTGGCTTGCCTGCACACTGTCCACGATGGTGGCTACTTTGTCCAGCACAGTCACGATGGTGAGAGCAGCATCTTGGTCTTCATCTTCTGTGACACTCGAGAGGCGATTCTGGTGGATTTTATCGGCATTTGAAGAAGACCCATTATGTTCCATTTTAGTTATTTCTCAGTGAAAGATGTCCCACCACAATCAGTTCTGGCACTAAGAGTAAAAAGTTAGCTTGATAACAGGCAACAGGGTTGTTTAAAGGGTTGGAAACCCCACCCCTGGAGACTGGTCAAGTATTTATAACTACAAATACCCACACATGACTGTTCTGCAACATGAACCCTTGCAGAGCACTGGGTACTGTTCCAAACATGCTTGGTGACTGACTAATGGACTCAAATAAGTCTGTGTGCAGACAAGAGGAAAGCTTTAAAAAAAAAAAAAAAAAAAAAAAAAAAAAAGATCCAGAAGTCGCCATGTTACTAATATTAAGCCTAAAAGCCAAATGACCAAAAAAGCAAATGCTGCATGTTGGGGGAAGCTTCGCCTTTAGATAATTTCAAACAGTATTTGTAAAAGCAAAGGGGAATTTTGAACTGAACTCTTTTTCTATTTACTTCACATACTAAATGTTATCAGTAACAAAGAATGTGGTAAATAAACACACCAAAACAGAGGCCATATAGTGAAAACATTATATTATAACATGCTTTTCCAAACCAAATATTAAAATTAATATTTAATTTTGAACATATTCTTAAATTCTACATGCATATACCTAAAGTACATGTTAAACAGCTGAATACATTCTACTCACACTTCAGATATTTAAACACCAACAATCTATTAATATAGCTATTACTACAGGACAAATTTGGATAGAGGTCTTAGATAATTTTTAAGCTCACCTTAAGAGCACCAATCATTAACAATCATTTTTGCATTTTATTCACAAACACGGATACAATTTGTTTATTCATGTTAAAACAAATATTTTCTTAAAAATGAATGTGTATTAAAGTAGTTTAACTGATAGAGGAAGCTTTATTCCAATCTGTTTGTTAAACAGACACTTTTCACAGTATCTAAATCTACTTTCCAGTGATTCGTTCCATCTTTGCTACCAGATACTTTTCCAAATTATCAGAGTTATTTTTTTTTCAAAGAGAGGAATAATCAAATTCCAATCCATACCGCTTATAAATATTTTACATCTAACACACACAACTTTACAGTTCATGCGATAGGCAGTGTCTAAAAAATCAGTTACTAAATCCCAAAAACATTTAAATGTCTATTTAAACACAGTGCCTTCTAGATTCTTTGTCTTTTTTTTTTGTAAGAAAAGTAATCTGTAAACATCTTTACCTTTAGTTCATGCTTGGTCATTTGTTGTGGTCATTGTGGAAGAAGTGGGTATGACTTTATAACCATTTGTGAAGTGGTCCATCTTTGCAAAAATATTACATTCCATGGGTAAAGAACAAGTCTTAGAATTACCATGTGGTATAAATTTGTGAACTCAATTTCTGTATTTAAAAACATAAAACAAAGACTACTAAACAGTCCAAAACTGTTGTAGCTGAATATTCTAAATACAAGCCAACAGTACTACACTAAAAATGTCCAAAAATAAGGCCTCTGAAATAAATATTTCCATTCTTTAAAAAAAGACATAATAAATGTACATCACATGGTTAGTGTACATATAAAAGTCATCAGTTTAAACCATTCTGGATGACGTATCTGAAGTAAAATGACCTAGGTTTTGCTTCTGTCGCCGTCCTCTGTTGTTTTTAGGGCATTTTCTGTTGAGTTAAAAAAAAAAAAAAAGTCATTTTGTTTAAGGTATTTCAAATGTTTCCAAAGTAATACACGTTTCACACACAAAGCCATACTGGGAAAAAAGGATGCTGTTTGATGCAAGACAGGCTGAGAACCAACATGTCAGCCTGCTGTCTTCCCTACACAGCTGGGAGGGGAGAGGGTTAGGTACAGGACACAGGTGTGAGCACAAACAAAGCTCACTCCTGGGTCTCCACTGCTGCGTATGTGTCCCTGAGAGGAATCCCCACCCTTCTTCTGACCTAGCAACTCCCTAGCCACGGTGACTGATAACACATAAACCTTGAACAAAAGAAAGGATCCTGGCCTATGGACTTCTGTGGAGCACCGGGACACCCCCAAAGTGACAAGAACAGCCTGGATGAAGGAGTAATTAGGAAAAAGTGTCCATGCACAAACAGGAAATGCTTAGTGATTTTAGACAATGACTTAAAAGAAGTTGTTCCACAGCCTGCTTGGGCAAACCATAGAACCCGGTAAAGAACTGTCATGCTGGGGATAAGAACAGTCCTTGACTCTCCTCTCAGTTTACCATACCTGCTTCTCCATGGTAGTCTAAGCCTCACTGTGTGGCACCTGCTCTTGGGCCTGCCCACCGGAACGCAAACATGCAAGCTTGTACTCTGCACCAAGTGCTGTGGCACACAACGTGGAACGAAGGCAGTGGGATGAATCCCGGTAATGTTAAGCTTGGACTCTGCTAAAAACTAGCTGTGCAACACCCTTTTCCTATATGTGAAATATTAAAAGTTGGGACCAATCTCCCATATCTCCCTGCCAGCTAGGAATTTATAATCTAATGGCAAGAAAGTCATGTGACAAGAAGTACTCCAGAAGTTTCACGTTTTTAATTCAGTTTCAAAGAGCTTTGCCTTAACTTAAAAGTCTTGATGGTAACACTTCCATTTCATATACTGTATTTCATAAATTTTATCTCACTAATCCTCCTAAAAACACTTTGAGGGAGACAGTGATGGAATCCTCTCCATTTCATGGTTGAGAGGCCAAGCAAACCTCTTTAACTGTCACCAACTCACCATGATGTTGGAAGACTTCCAACTCCCTGGGGCCATGGTTTTGTCATCTATGAAATAAAGGGATTTGGCTAGGAGAATGTTTGAGGTCCCTGCTATTTTATCATTCTAAGAGTCTAAAAATATGAAAGAAGATTCCAAGCATAAAAGAAGAAAATTTTACTCATGCAGTCTTCATAAGTGAGTCAGTGGGAATATCCTTTTAAAGGGAGATTCCTCTCATGTAACAGCCACCACAGGGTAAGTGAACAGCTGTCCCATAATGGACTGTGTGGGAGAGGAACTCCTTAAAAATTCAGTGGAGCTAAGTCCAAGTACATAATTATAATATTTTAAATTCATGACCAAAACATTTGAGGGGGGAAATACCACAATAAGAAGACAGGCCTCAAGGAGAGATACATGATAAATTCAGTGAGATGACCCTTCAGTCACAGAGACAGTGGGCAGTGAAGACAGTGTAACAAGGTTGCAAAAACACTGTGATGTTGAAAGTGTCTGGGAAGGCAGCAAATGGAACTGGGATATCAGCTAGAAGACACAGACTTTAAAACTGTCAGGTAATTTTAACTTAGTAGAAATAGAATTTATAAGGTTATAGCACATGGAAAACAGAAGCAAAGAGCAGGATAAACGGCTGAATTAGGATTGGTAAAAGGGCTTAACTATCTCCGTGATCTTGAGTAAGGTTCTTCCCCCATCTAAGCCCTCCAATTTCCTGACTTCTCTATAATGGAAGGGGTTGACTCAAAGTTGTTTCCTGCTGACTCAAAACCTCCTTTGATCTTCTTAAAGATGATACTATCAACAGGCCTCAAAAGCTTCCCTCATCTATATCTTATTTCTTTCTTTCACCCTCCATATAATTTATTATTCCATTCCTGCTTTCCTCAAATAATGTCCTCTATGGTTCTCCTGGCCTCACATTTTTCCTCCACCAGGGAAATTTTGCAGATGACACTCAGATCAATGCTCTGAAAAAATGATTCATACCAAGTTGTCCCCCCAACTCTGTTCAAAAATCAAGTCTGAATCTTGCTCCCATGCAGTGGTCATACTTGGCAAATATATTTCCTGAGAGTGACTCAAAATGGACCCTCCTCTGCATGGTTCAGTGGAAAAAGAAATGGTCTGGAAATCAAGCAGCAATGAATCCAAATCCAGGTACTTCCATTACTAGCTGGATGACCACAGGCAAATGACCTAATCTAAGCCTATATTAAATGGCCACGGGCAGCCCTGATGTTACACAGGTGCCTTCTATTTGCCCTTTCTGCTGTCATTATTTTTTATATCATTACGTCCCTATTTTAATCTACTGCCCAATTTTATACCCAGTAGTCTTGTCTAAGGGCAGATCATCTGTTCTGTGGAATAAAGCCCACTGACTTCAGCACCTAAATTTTAGGAAAAGTACCTGTTACTCTGAGAACACTTTTTTGTATAATTTCTAGATTTATCGTTTCAGCTCCAGATGGCTGAGGATACTGAAGGTCTGGCTTCTATCCAGATCTAGGATAGAAGAGCCATAAACTCATTATGGCCTGGCAATATCTGTACTTGATATGCTCCAATCCTCACCCAGAATAATGCAGAAAAGTACAGAGATGGTGTTTATATGACTTCTGAACCAAATTGTAAAGGAGGTAGGAAGAGCCATGCAAGACGAAAAGACATGACACTGGGAAGCAGAAAGACAATATGAACGGGCTTTAGTTTGACTTTTCTGGGGCCCAGTTCATTTTTGACTTACACATTTCCACTCAGTTTGGAAAACACCCATTTTATGCCTACTGTATCCAAATACGTCTTTTAATTTGGAGTTTAGTTATGATAAATGCCAATGGTTTTAGTTATGATGGAGAATTTTACAGATGACTTATGACTGTATTCCAGAAAATGAAGTAATGTTAAGACAATGACATAATAAGAAAAGCAGTTTTCTTTAATCTCTGGTTTCATCCTTTCTTACTACACATTTACTACAGATAAAAGTATATTCTTAGGGCATAAAAAAACACCTCCCAGTTCCCCAGAGCTTTAAAAATCTTGGCATGGTCCTTCTGCTACTACCATCGTCATCCCTGAGTGCAGTTCTAAGATCCCTAAATTCCTCTATGCTACTGAATATTCTCATGCTCCCTCTGCCTACAGCCCAGCTATACCTGGAACCCTGAGAATGAATTCTTGCACATATTCTAAAGAAGCAAGATAAGGAGTGGTTAGACCTACATAGAAACCTTAGGCAACTGACCCTAGGATTTTCTTCCTAACAGACTGGAGGACCTAAAGCACCTATCATTTTGAGTGTGCTTCAAGGTTCTTCTTTAATTTAACAGCTACCCACTTCTAATTTAAGGTTGGTATTTCTTAGGTCATTACCTACCTTGTTATGCACATGACAATCGCTACTATAATGGCAATCTGTACAGCTCCAATAATGGCTGCAATAAGAACATGAGTGAGCTTTTGCCTACTTGGCACAACATAGAGAATACTAAAGTCCGTCTTTTCACAGTGCTGTCCAGTGTAACCAGATTCACATCTGAAAGAGGGGGAGGGGAGAAAGATTCCTATGAGAATTGTAAATTTCAATAATCCTAGGTTTTAAAATTAAAAACAAATAAAAGAATGATAAATTTATCCTGAAAAACCACTGCCATTTGCCTATTTCTTTAAACCCTATTCAATATGTCCATTTCACATAGTGCTTCTTTTATCCATCATTACAGCACATTAGTTTTAAAGTCACTGAATGGTCTTTATTATCTTCATTAAAAAAATAGTACTTAATAGTACATTCAAGTAGCTGTAATATAGCTAACATCTATTCCTCACTCTAAGACACATCAGTCATCTTCCATTTTTCACAATCATGAATGAGGTATGGCAAACATTTGTTGTGCGCATTTCTATATTTAGTGTTATTCCTTAGGCTAGGTACTTGAAATGGGATGGCTGAATAAATAGGTATAAACATTTACAGTTCTCTGAACATAGCACCAAATTATATTCAACACACTTTCAGCATACATTAAATATACATTAAATATAATCATTTAAGATGTAAGGGGAAAGAAAAATAGGTTATTAATGACAGAAACAGAACCAAGTAGGTGCTAATCTTAGAAATCATCTGAATTCCAAGTAAAAGTAAATAAAAAGGCAACAACATCAGCTGATGATAATAATTTGACAGGGGGAAACATTTAAGATATTTAACAGAAATTTCACATGTTTTAGCTGACAGAAGTGTAATGTATAAATTAGCCAGCCTTCAGTTAGACCTGATTAATAAAACCTCTGAAATGTAAGGGTAGTGTAGTTATTTACATCCCACACTTCATTTAAAAAAAAAAAAAAAAAAAGATTTTTTTAATTGAGCACACATAAAGAAACCTGGAAGTAGGAAAATAAGCCAGGGGTGATGTGAGTCCTCTAATCCCCATGCCTGAGGTTCATTTACAGTTGCCAGAAAGTTTCACATTGAGTTCTAAGTTTACTAGCGGACAAAAAAAAAAAAAAAAAAGTAGTAAGATAGATTTACAGACCATGGAATGTAATTGAGAGCCCAGAAATATACCCATACATCTATGGTCAACTGATTTTTTTTTTTAAGATTTATTTATTTATTTGACAGAGAAAGTGAGAGAGTACAAGCAGGCAGAGCAGCAGAGGGCGAGGGAGAAGCAGGCTCCCCACTGAGCAGGGAGCCTGATGCAGGGCTCAATTCCAGGACCCTGGGATCATGACCTGAGCCCAAGGCAGACGCTTAACGACTGAGCCACCCAGGAGCCCCCCTAGTCAACTGACTTTTAACAAGGGTGCGAAGACCACTCAATGAGAAAAAATAATCTCATCAACAAAAGCGGCTGGGACTACTGGACATCCACATGTGAAAGAATGAAGTTGGGCCTTTTCTTCACAACATACACAAAAAAAATAATTCAAAATGGATCACAGACCTAAATGTAAGAGCTATAACTATAAAACTCTTAGGGAAAAAAGAAGTAAATTCTCATGACCTGGATTAGGCAGTGATTTCTTAGATAGGATACCAAAGCACAAGCAACAAAACAGTTTAACTGGACTAAATCAAAATTAAAATCTTTTGTGTTTAAGGACACTATCAAGAAACTGAAAAGGTGGGACGCCTGGGTGGCTCAGTTGGTTAAGCAGCTGCCTTCGGCTCAGGTCATGATCCCAGCGTCCTGGGATCGAGTCCCACATCGGGCTCCTTGCTCGTCAGGGAGCCTGCTTCTCCCTCTGCCTCTGCCTGCCATTCTGTCTGCCTGCGCTCGCTCTCTCTCCCTCTCTCTCTCTGACAAAATAAATAAATAAAATCTAAAAAAAAAAAAAAAAAGAAACTGAAAAGGTAACCAGGAGAACAGGAGAACATTTTTGCAAATTATCTGGTTAGAGACTTGTATCTATAATACATTAAAAAAACTATTACAAACTCATTAATAAAAAGAAGAAAAAATTACAAGATGGGCAAATCATTACAATGATCTGAATAGACTTTTTTTTCCAAACAAGATATACATATGGCAAATAAGCCCATGAAAAGATAGCAACATCATAAGTCATCATGGAAACGCAAATCAAAATCACAATAAGATACCGCTCTATACCCACTAGAATGGCTAGAATCAAAAAGTCAGATAATATCTGTTGGCAAAGATAGTGTAGGGAATGAAAAATGGCCGACGCACTTTTGAGAAAAATCTGGCAGTCCTCAAAAGTTAAACCCAGAGTTACCATTTGGCCCAACAATTCCGTTCCAAGACACTTCCCCAACTGAAAGCAACACAAGTCCACACAAAAACTTGCAAAAAATGATACAGGACAACATTGTTCATTAATAGCCAAAAAATGGAAACGACCCAAATATTCATCAATTGGTAAGCAGATCACAAAACATGGTCTTAAGGAATAAAGCACGGACACACTACAACATGGATAAACCTTGAAAACATGATGTTAGGTGAAAGAAGACACAGAAGACCACGTTCTACAAGTCCACTTAAATGAAACGTCCAGAACAGGCAGATCGATAGAGACAAAATAGATTAGTGATTGTCTAAAACTGAGGGGAACAGGGAGATTTGGGAGTAATAGTTACAGGACACAGAGTTTCTTCTGGAGGTGATGAACTGTTCTAAAACTGACTGTGGTGACTGCAAAACTGAAAAAAAATACTAAATACTAAAAACCACTGGTTTAAAAAAAAAAAAAAAGAAGAAGAAGAGGGGCACCTGGGTGGCTCTGTCAGTTAGGCATCTGCCTTTCTGTTCACATCCTGACCCTGAAGTCCTAGGATCGAGCTCCATGTAGGCTTCCCTACTCAGAAGGAAATCTGCTTCTCCCGCTCCCTGGTTCTCTCCCTGCTCACACACACACACACACACACACACACACACACACACACACACACTCTCTCTCTCTCTCATATAAATTAATAAAATCTTTAAAAAAGAATGAAAAAGAAAATGAAAACAAGAAACTGGAAAAATCATTAACATAAAACACAATCTCCACAAAATAAAATCAAACCAGTTGTTCAAAACAACCACAGTGACTATCATTAGTAGATTCAAGGGGATTTTGTCTCATTGGTCCTGATTTAAAGAGGGAACTTTCTGATACAGAGAACATCAACCTCAATAATATAGCTGTAATAAATTCAAAAATATAATGAAATCCTACAGGATTTTTAAAATAATGCCTTTTGTGGTAGGCTAATGGTGAAAAGTCAAAGCTCAATAAAATAAAAACAGCTCCATGGGGAGCTGTAACAGTGTCCTGGATATGAAGTTCTCTGACAGTTTAGCTTAATCCAAAGATTAAAATCAGAATATCAGAAAGAATGTATAAGCCATATATTATTCAGGCAATCTTCTTCGGGTATTATTTTCTGCAACTGACTTTTGGGTTATACTCTCCAAATACCTGAAGTAATGACTTCTAGGTTATTACTACTTCTTCCGTTACTGATTAAAGACAGATCCAGGCATTTGGTCCTCTAACCCTCTACTCTTTCATGCCACACACTGTCCATAGTCACCTCATTCACTACCATGCCTCATGGGCTGATTCATCCACTCACCCATTTACTGAGCTTCTGACATGTGCCAAGTACTGTAGTGGGTATTTGGGATACATCAGTGAGCAAAACGAATGAAGACCCCTGATCTGGTTAACCTCTAACTGGGGGAGGGAGGGTCCATAAACATTGATAAGTAAATTAAATGGTATTCTTAGAGGTTGACGGGACTACACAAAGAGAGACAGGAGAGTTAGTAAAGGGAAATGATGAGTGCCAGTTATAGGCCAAGAAGGGAGGGTTGCAATTTTAAACAAGATGGAAGGGTAGTCTTCGTTAAGAAGGTGACATGTGAGCGAAGACATGAAAGGGTTGAGAAAGACTGCCATGTGGACAATAGGAAGGAGAACACAGAACACAGCAAAGGAAGAGTCTGTGCAAAGACCCTGAGGAGGAAGCACGAGACATGGCGTGTCCAAGAATAGCAAGTGTGGGGGCGCCTGGGTGGCTCATTTGTGAAGCATCTGCCTTTGGCTCAGGTCATGATCCCAGAGTCCTGGGATCGAGCCCCACGTTGGGCTCCCTGCTCAGTGGAGAGTCTGCTTCTCCCTCGTCCTCTGCCTGCCCTTGCCCCTCCCTCCCCAAAACCCCACCCTGTTCATGCTCGCTCTCTTCCTCAAATAAATAAATAAATATTAAAAAGAATAGCAAGTGTGACTGGCGTGGAGCAGCAAGCCGAAGGGAAGAAGGGGACCAAGACAGAGAGGTGAAGTGGCCATGACGTATAGGGCTTCTGCACTTGGTGACAGGAAGGAGCCACTAGGAACTTTTCAGCAGAGATATGACATGAACTGACTTTCATTTGAAAAGTCTCCATTCAGCTGCTGTGTTGAGAATGAGCTGTAGGATACAATCCGGGAGGCTGTTGTAGTAATGCCAGGGAGAAAAAAATGGTGACCTAGACTAGGAATAGCAGTGGCAATCGTGAGAAGAACTCAAATTCTGGATATATTCTAAACAGAGATAATAGGATTTCTCAACTGACTTGGTACGGAGTATGAGAGAGAGAGAAGTCAAAGATGTATCAGAGGTATTTTATTTAAGCAAAGGAAAAGGGGGAGTTGACATCAACAGAGATGAAGAAGGCTGCAGGTAGAGCAGGTTTAGGGGAGGGAAGGCAGTGAATGAAGAACGAACACTGGAGGTAGAAATAGAACCTGGGGTGAGAGATGGCATGGAGTACCCCTTTATTGGAGAAGGTGAGCCTCATGTGGATGGAGAGCCAGGGGACCTACGGTTCCGAATCAAAGTTGTCAAACACCCAATATTCGAAAGGAGAGGAGATGATTTATACACAAATGTGACAATCTCACTAGTGGAGTCTCTGCTGGGCTTTGATATGGATATTACTCACTTGGATGGCCACAAGGTACATATTTCCCGGGATAAGATCACCAGACCAGGAGCCAAGCTATGGAAGAAAGGAGAAGGGCTCCCCAACTTTGACAACAACAACATCAAGGGCTCTTTGATAATCACTTTTGATGTGGATTTTCCAAAAGAACAATTAACAGAGGAAGCAAGAGAAGGCATCAAACAGCTACTGAACCAAGGATCAGTGCAGAAGGTATACAATGGACTGCAAGGGTATTAAGAGTGAATAAAATTGGACTTTGTTTAAAAAAAAAAAAAAAAAAGGAGATCATCTTGGGTCCTGCTGAAATTGATGAGTCAAGACGTCCATGCAAAAACGTCAAGGAAGGAGAGTCTATGAGTCTATGAATCTATGAGTCTCAAGTTGAGGAGAGAGGTCTGGGACTTATGTAAAGTAGGAATCATCAGCCTATGTCATGAAAAGCCTTAAGGCTGGATGGCATCACTAACGAGGAAGACCAGAACTAGACTTCGGTGCATTCCAACACTGAGAGAGGTCAGGGAGCAAACAGGAACCAGCCAAGAAGATGCAAAAGAATGGCCAGCGAGACAGCAGAAAACAGAGAGAGAATGAAATCCCTGGAGCCAAGTGACGAATGCATATCACCCAGGCGGGAGCAATCAACCGTATCAAATGCTACTGGTTGTTGAAAAGCTTACTCCGGTGGATTCAAGAGAGACGGAAAGTGAGGAGGTGGAGACAGAGTGTAGGCAACTAACTCTTTTACGTTCTACAAAGAAAAGAAATGGGATGGTTGCTGGTAGGACAGTGAGGGGTTTCCCCAGGACAGAAGAAATGAAAATATAAATTTATAATTATACATAAAAAAAAGAATATATATAATATAAATACATATAAATTACATATTACATATATTACATATTAAATACATAAGAATATATGGAACACAGAAAAGGGGGGAGTATTTCTGGGAGGTGAGAGTAAAAAGTCTATGAGTTCTCTTCATATTGCTTCAGTGTTCTCAGTGAACTCAGAAACAAGATGGTCAGCTAAGGATGAGGGGGGTACTGACAATCTGAAGAGAAGGGTGACCGTAGAAAGCTGTCATCTAGGACAGAAGGAGAATGAATGGACTGCAGGTCAGAAGGCCAACTTGGCAGCCTGTAGGCCCCGCTTCGAGTATAAATGTCAGGGAGACGCCTTAACCGGGTGGTGTGCTTTTCAACAATTGCCATGTGGGCCGTTCGGCTGTATGTGTATACAGCAGGCAGGAAGGCATGAATCAGGATTAGAGTTTTGTCAAGTGAGTATGATAAAGCAAGAGAGGAACTACCATGGCCAGCCACGGAGTTTAAGATGAATAAGGAGGGGATGAAGACATGCAAGGGGCGAGGGACACAGGTGCCATGATCGATAAACTGGAGGCCTAGAGGCATGGAAGCTAGTCTGGGTAGGAGCTGCGAGGGATATGCTAGGGTAGAATCCCGCACATATGCCTCTGACCCGCATCTGTCACCTGAATTCTCAAACCAATATATATCCCGCAGCCTACTAGACACCTATAAGTGGATCCCCCACAGGCACTCAAGACCAAGCATACTACACTGAACATCATTTCCCCCCAAAGCTCCTCCCTCTTCCCATTCCCTTTCTCCACTCAATTCTGCCTCAGCCAGAAACCCAGGGGACACTCTTGACTCCTCCTTCCCACGACCCTCCATCAGCTCCCCCACAAACCCAATTGGTCACCAAAACCTAGGGGTTGAATCACCGTATCTTCTCTCTGCAATTCATCTGCCGAACTCAGTGAAACTCTAACTCCTCTCCTTAGTTCAGGTTCTCACTCCTTACTGACATTCAGTCTCCTGATCCATTTTCCACAAAACCACCAGAATAGCTTTCGAATCTGATCACAATTTCCTTAACTAAAATCCTTAAGTGCCTTCTTACTACCTTTCAAATAAAGGGCAAGCTCCTGGGGTGGCACAAATGTTCCTGTGTAAGACCTGCCCCTCTTCTCACCATGTTCTTCGCTCTCCTCGGGCTGAAATTCCTTGTCCGAAGTCCCAAATCATCTCGTGTATATCTATCTATGTATGGCAGCATTTTTCATATTATATTTTAACTGCTTTATTATTAGTCTCTTCTACCAAACGGTGGGTTTTTTGGAAGCCAAGATCCCTGGGTCCCTGTCATACTTGAATTTGAGACCCAAGGGCCAGGAAGAATTTGCTACAAAGTAAGTAATAAGTAAACAAACAAATTAATGGTGGGATAATGCTAGAAAATTCTAACCTAACAATAGGACTGTGGCTAACGGTTGTTCATCCCTGCCTGCTTCCTGCTACCCAAACACATCCACCTACTAGTCGAAGCACACGTGATGTTATGGCCTGATTCTTGCAGACTTTGTAAATGCTGAGACAAAGAAAAAGATCTACTTGCTTTTTAGGAGTTACAAGAGTGCAGAAAAGAGATTCTCTGGCATTTAAAAAACATCTCTAGTCTGGAGAAGAAGGAAAAATTGATCATCATTACATGGCATTCAAAAAATAGTTACTAAGTAGCTAATGGGCCAGGCCCCACCCTAGACACTGGGAAGACAGGGTTAGCAAAACAGAATCCCTAACCAAACAACACTTACAACCTCCTAACATTAACTGCTATTTATTAAATGTATACCAAAGACCAGATATTGTGCTAAGCACTTTGCATATATTATCTCACTTAGTTTTAGCAACAATTTAAATTTAGCAACAATTTTAGGAGGTAGGTATTATTATTACAATTTTAGAAATAAGAAAATGAGGCTTAAACATTTAAGTAACTTCTGAAGGACACAGACAAGAACTGGCCCATCTGGTGGACCTGCTCCCAAAGCCTTTAACAGCTTATACCATTCAATCATCTCACTGTCAATTACTGGAAAAGTAAATGCTGCAAAGTGACCTGGTATCACTTCACTAACAGGACATCCACCTCTCTCATCCTTCACTCTTAGGTATCCTGAAAGATGCCCTATCCTAAGAGAACACCATGATCTGAACTTCTATCAAGATATGCATGCACGTGGGACAGATATGAGGACTCCCCCAAATGATTTTGTTTTAAAATTGGCCTGCTCCCCTCTGTACAGCTGTGTTTCCTTAATGTTCAAGAAAGGAGAGGTGGGAGCAGAGCGATAGCTCCACTGAAGTCAAGGGGCACTTTTGATAAAGAAAAAGTCAAAAACTTAATAAAGAATTGTTTAATCATTAACAGTGTATAGTATTTTTGTTTTATTTTTTAAGCAGGAGGAGAGGAGGAAGATGAAAAAGCCAGGAGAAGTGAGCTAAGGGTAGAGGGACCGGGAGACCTGATTTCAAACAGCTTTCTTTCACTTTCTGGAGAGAAAGATCCACTGGCTTCTAGGTTGACAGAACAAAAGAAAAGTATAGTATTTTTTCATGTTTTGATGTTAAGACTAAGAAAGAGAAAAAAGGATTCTGGCCCAACTGCAGGAGGCAGGAGTGAGCAGAATGACAACAAGCTCCCCTCGTCTGTGGAAACATTAGCCGGCTAAGGAGACCGACAGGAGGTAGAGGATAAGCTCGCAGCAGCAGCAAGAAGGGCTACCAGCAAACAGACACAGAACAGCAAAAAGCATTACGATCATTAGGCTGAGAGTCAGGAAATCTGAGATCTAGTTTTGCTGCTGCTGACCTTGAACAAGTCACAGAACCTCTCCAGCATCAGACAGTTGAAGATTTACACCTTTCCCATTTCCAATTCTCTCCTCACACCTGGTTCCACATCCCCATTTCCTTATTTTTAGAAATCTATTTTAGTGTTATGTTTTATTTGAGTTACATGTTCTCTGTTCTTAACACATTCTTTAGTCCCTAAATCACCTTGTGACAGATTGCCTGAACCAAAATAGTGCTGGAATATGGCATATTTTTATATGAAAAAAATGTATTAAAAATGTTAAGTCCACAATCTTAAAACCCTAATACGACATCTGGTTTTGATTTTGCATACTATACTTATCAGTGCTTTCCAAATGATGCCACTAATTTATTTTTTGATTGAAGTGCAAATAACTATTACCCTTTGGTAATATTTAATCCGTAATTCATTGCTTTCTACAGAGCAGTGACTGAAGGAAAAAATTCCTCACCTCTGACCTGGAGGTGTTCACCTACCTACAAGAAGCCTTCTGAGTCGAATAGATGAATTCACACCTCCCGTGGATGCAGTAACCATTGAGGTTTTCAGGGCAGGGCATGTGGTTTCCAATATACACATCTTCTCTTTGATCACTAGCGTCTTAAAAGAACATAAACCAGGTCAATAAACAGTGAAAAGCAAACTGAAAAATAGGGACTTTTCAAAGGTTCTGACAACAAATAAATTTGCAGGGTAATTTGGAAAAGAAATTACCAGAAACCCAGATTGGGGGCTGAGTAAGAACCGAGATCTCATTCTGACATAAACAAAGCAGTCTGTTTAGAGTCAAAGTATTTAAAAATAGTTGCAGGATATAACCACCCTGAGCTACTATTGTTTACAAACAATCTGCCCCCCCAAAACATAAACATCTTGGCTAAAGAAATAAATGCTACCTCTATAAGAAAGTTCATCTCTATGACCAAGAGATAGTATATTACAGCACTGGCCTTTGGAGACTTAACTCTAATTCACCTGGGGACTATGAAATTGAAGCCAAAAAGAATGGAATGGCAGAGAGGAAGTTATGGGACTCTGAAATTTTAGGGTGAAAGGTTTATTTCTGGAATGAAAACTATTAAGCATATTGATTTTTTTCTTTCAAATGAAAATATATTTGCTGTTTTTTAAATCTGGTTTTTCTTTTTATATGTTTTTGCATAAAAAAGTCAAATGACACAGAGAACAAATAGAATTTTAAATCACCTGAAACCCAAAGAGAACCATTATAACCATGCTGATACACATCTGTTCAGACTTAGGTACACTGATTGGAACTGAACTGAGTTGAATGAAGAAAATGGGAGTCTGATAAGTAATTTCAACGTCAGAAATGGGAAGAGAGGGTGCCTGGGTGGATCGGCTGGTTGAGCATCTGACTCAATTTTGGCTCAGGTCATGATCTCAGGGTCTTGACAGTGAGCCCCATGTAGGGCTCTGGGCTGGGGGTGGAGACTGCTTGGGATTCTCTTTCTCCCTTTCCCTCAGCCCCTCCCTCCCACCTTCTCTTCCCTCTTTAAAAAAAAAAAAAAAAAAAAAAAAGAAAAGAAAGGGGAAGAAAATCAGGAAAGAAAGATAAAAAAAGCAGGAAAGATGGAAGCATGAGGACCCAGTCTTCAAAATTAATTTCATGCATTCATTCTCTCTTATCCTCTCTTCCCCGCAAACCCTCAGTCTCTGTCTCTCATGTACTTGCATAAGCACATACTCATCCACATACCCACACATTCTGCAATGGATTTTTAAACTTTTTCGGGGGGGTGGGAGGGCATATTCATTAATACATTCATCCTCAGCTCTACGAACTCAAGAGTCCCCAACGTTTATAGGCCTGTCCTTATGTAGGAAAAATCCCCAGGTTCCTATCAGTTTCTCAAAGTTCTAGCTTAAATTCTGTGCATTATTAGCTATGTGACCTTGAGTATACCACCCTAAGACTGAGATTTCATAACTGTAAAGTCAGGATCGTAACAGAACCTGTACTTCCTGTAGTTTTGAGAGGCTTATAGGGAGATCAGGTCGTCCCTGATAAGACCAAACTGATGTCATTTTAGCCTCAAAATTTATGTATTTACATTGTATTAATTTAGGGCTATAAAGAAAACTGAACCAGAAGTCGAGAAATTCAACATGTAAATTCTCAATTTTAAGGTACCTCTGCTTTTTGTGACTGCGGTCAAATAACATTGTCTAAGGCAGCTGAGTAAGATCAGCATTGTCTGACATAATATAAGACATGCGTAATTTTTTATTTTCTAGTAGTCATATTTTTTAAAAGTAAAAAGAAATAGGTAAACTGATTTTAATCACATATTTAATCTAATACATCAAATAAGTATCATTTCAATATATAATCAATATAAAAAACTGTGATTCTTTTTACACACATTGTCTTAAATAAGTCTTTAAAATCTGGTGAGCTCTTAACACAGCACATCTCAATTCCAACTAGCCATGTTTCGAGTACTCAATATCTACCATGTAAGACAGCACAGTATAGATGATTATTCATTTATCATTTATTATTACCTTCCATATTCCAGACACTGTGCTAGGTGCTGGGAACAGAAAAATATCCTATCCTCAAAGGGCTCATAAAGTCTCTTCCAGCTCCCAAACTACAATTCTGCCACAGCAGAAGAAATCACACCCTACTTCAGGGCGGCTATCATCCTAAGCACCCACTTCTCTACTACAATACTCATGGTATTGTCTTAGAACCGTTTGGGTTTTTAAACTCGGTGTGTACCATGAGACTGTGGGCTCCTTAAGAATCTAGACATTTTTATTATTCATTTCTGTATAACTCCTAACACTTAGAACATAGTACTTTTCTTGCTATGGTTTCAAATTAAAAGTGCTATTCTACATTTGCGATCAACCCATAAGTGACTTGAGGAATGCAACGGTCTCCCACAGCACTCATCATCCTGCAACTTCTCAGAACATGGTATTTTCATGGTGTATTATACAACAAAGTACATAATAATGGGACTACAGAGACTGAGGTTATGCACCAACTATAATAATAAGATCTTATAGTCCGTATAATAATGGTACTGTATAGGTCTATAGAGGCTGTGGTAATGTACTAATTGACCATAAGAAAGTCCTATAAACAGCAGGAGATTTCGAGAATGATGCAGAACTGAAGGCTATCAGAGAATCCAGCTACATCACAGCAATAAGAGAAAGTTAACTAAATCCAAAACAGGGTTTTGAAAAATGAGTAAACAAAGTATAGCACCAGTAACATTTACTGAATGAATTAATGAAGGAATGTGGTATCAGGCTCTAGGCAAAGCAAAGCCACCTAAAAACATGGACATGTGTGAATGTGGATAGCTCAGTTGGTAAAAACATGGACATGTCCAGTAGACTGAAGTCTGTGGTTGTCACAGAATTCAAATGAAGCATTCTGGGGGCGCCTGGGTGGCTCAGTGGGTTAAGCCTCTGCCTTCGGCTCAGGTCATGATCTCAGGGTCCTGGGATGGAGCCCTGCATCAGGCTCTCTGCTCAGTGGGGAGCCTGCTTCCCCCCAAACCTTGCCGATTGCTCTGCCTACTTGTGATCTCTCTCTCTCTCTCTGTCAAATAAATAAATAAAATCTTAAAAAAAAAAAAAAGGCTTTAAAAAAAATTAAGCATTCTGCTCAATGCTGGCTCTAGTCATTCCATTATTCTTACATACTATTTTTGTGCCCAACCATACGCTCAGCTAAGCTACAGAAGATATAAAGAAAAAGTATACACGGTCCCTGCCTCTAAGAAGCTTATAATCAATTCAGGGAATCAACATCCACACACAAAAAAACTGAAAAACACAACAGAAGAACCCACAAGAGAGTCAACAATTAAATGTAAAAGAAGGTTTTATAATAGGGGATGCTATGGGAAGTTCAAGCTTAAAGGAGAACTCATTGTAAGTGATATCACTCAGGGAAGGATTCACAGAAAGGGCAGGACTTAAGTTATCTCTCAAAGCATATACAGATTTATTCAGATAGAAGAAGAGTGGAAACCAAAAGGAAGCTAGTGGAACCAAAAGGAAGAAGAAGAGTGGAAACCAAAAGGAATGCACACAGCATTCTCAATAAGAACAAGAAACAGATGAACCTGAGCAAGAGCTGGATATTCAAACTGGGGAAGGGTATAAGTCAAAATTGGGAAAATGAGCTGAAATCAGATTATGGAAAAACAGGAACTCCAGGTGAGAAATGTTTTCTTAAAGATTGATTGATTGATTTGAGTAGGGGTAGAAAAAGGAGAGAATCTCATACAGACTCCCCACTAAGCATGGAGCCAGACACAGAGCTTGATCTCACAATACTGAGATCATACCTGACCTGAAGCCAAGAGTCAGATGCTCAACCAACTAGGTCGCCCAAGTGCCCCCAAAAATGTTTTCTTAATCATATGGATAAGGAAGACACCGAAGGCCTCCTAGCTGGACAGTAATACAATGAGAGTGGTTGCCAAGACCTGGTGGTTAGGGGGAATAGGGAGTAACTGCTAATGGGTGTGAGGTTTCTTTTGGGGTAATGAAAAGGGCCTAAAATTTGATTCTGATATGATGCTTGAACAATCCTAAATATACTTAAAAATTAAATTGAGGGTGCCTGGCTAACCCAGCCAGTAGAGCATGAAACTCTTGGTCTCAGGGCAATGAGTTCCAAGTCATGTTTGGTGTAGAGATTACTTTTAATTTTTTTTTTAAGATTTTATTTATTTATTGGACAGAGAGAGAGAGAGCAAGACAACAAAAGCAGGGGGAATACCAGAGGAACCAGGACCCTGAGATCGTAACCTGAGCCAAAGGCAGATAGTTAACTGACTGAACCACCCAGGTGCCTCTTTTTTTAATTTTAAAAAATTGAATTGCACACTTTAAACAGGTGAACTTGAGAGTATGTAAATTGTGTCTCAAAAAGCTGTTAAAAAATTTAACTGGTTAACAGCATGCAAGATAAAGAGGTAAGGGAACTAGGAAGATCAGGTGACCAATTAGAAAGTTACTACATAATCCAAACTATGGCAACGAAAAGCTAAGCTAGAGCTTAGCATTGGGAATAAATATTAGAGAAAAAATAAATACAGCTTGAAGATGTTTTGAAATGAGCTCTCCAAAACTCAAAGCTAGAAGGGCTGTTGAGGGCCATCTGGTCTGATGAAGGAATCCCTTTAGCTACAACCCAGAAATCCTGTTTCTAATTTACCACTTTCGAAGGTGAAGAACTCAACAGAATTAATTCCAATATTATCAAATGTTCCTTATGTTGAATGAAATCTCTCCTTATCTGTTGATTTCCCTGTATCTGTTTACCCCATAAATCCCACCCAACAATTTTTTTTCTGAAGGTCAAACTTCCCCAGTTCCATTTTTTAGATACTTTGCAACAACCACCTTTACAAACATTGCTCAGCACTAACCCCTTCAATGTACTTTAGGCATCTAGCAAACAGAACTATCCTTTGAAGATACTTTTAATACAGAATTATACAAAATGACTCTTCTCCAAGGAAAATATGCATGAATTCAAAGAAAATATGGTCAATAAACACACGAAAGATACTCAACATCACTAATCATTAGGCAAATGCAAATCAAAAACCGTAACATAGCACTCCACATCCATGAGGATGACTACTATCCCAAAACAAAACAAAACAAAACAAAATATTTAAGTGTTGGCAAGCATGCAAAGAAATTAGAACTTCTGAGCACTGCTGATGAAAATGTATGATATAGCCGCTATGGAAAACAGTATGGTGGTTCCTCAAAAAATTAAAAATACAATTATCATATGATCCAGCAATTCCATTTGTGGGGATATATGCAAAAGAACTGAAAGTAGAGTCTCAAAGAGATAGCTATATACTCATATTCACAGCAACATTCATAACGGCTAAAAGGTGGAAGCCAACACAAGTGTCCATCAATGAATGAATGGATAAACAAGATGCAGTACATACATCTGATGCAACATTATTTAACCTCAAGAAAGACATTCTGACTTTCTTTTTTAAGATTGATTTTATTTTATTTATTTATTTATTTATTTATTTACTTATTTATTTATTTATTTATTTGAAGCAGGGAAGCTCAAGTAGGGGAAGCAACAGGCAGAGCGAGAGGGAGAAGCAGGTTCCCTGCTGAGCAGAGAGCCTGACATGGGGCTCGATACCAGGATGCCGGGGATGGTAACCTGAGCCGAAGGCAGGGGCTTAACAACTGAGCCACCCAGGCCCCCCGGACATTCTGACTTATGCCACAATACAGATTAACCTCCAGGACATTATGTTCACTGAAATAAGCCAGTCACGAAAAGACAAACACTGTAGGATTCCACTGGGAGGAGGTACTTAGAGTAGCCAAAATTATAGAAACAAAAAGAATGATAGTTACAGGGTTGAGAGGAAGGGTAAGTGGGAAGCTACTGTTCATTGGGTATAGCTCCCATTTTACAAGATGAAAGAGTTTTAGGAGCACCCTGGGTGGCTCAGTCATATAAGCAAGCATCTGACTCTTGCTTTGTGCTCAGGTCGTGACCTCAGTGTAATGGGATCGAGCTCCACATGCAGCTCCACACTCAGCGGTGAGTCTGCTTACAGATTCTCTCTCTTCCTCTGCCTCTGCTCCTCCCTCCATGTGCATGTATTTTCTCTCTCTCAACTGAATGAATAAATCTTTAATTAAAAAAAAAAAGATGAAAGAGCTCTAGAAATGAATGGTCGTGGTTGCACAACATCATGAATGCATTTAATACTACTGAGCTATGCACTTAAAATGGTTAAAATGGCAAATTTTGTTATATACATTTCACCAAAATAAAAAAAAATTTGAAAAAGAAAAATGACTCTAAATATGAGCCTAATGACAGGAGGTTCAGTAGAAAAATGTAGTAAAGCTGAGTTCAAATTTAGACCTCTAGGGGCGCCTAGGTGGCTCAGTGGATTAAGCCTCTGCTTTCGGCTCAGGTCATGGTCTCAGGTCCTGGAATCCAGCTCCATATCCGCTCTCGGCTCAGCAGGGAGCCTGCTTTCCCCTCTGTCTCTCTGCCTCCCTCTCTGCCTACTTGTGATCACTCTCTGTGTCAAATAAATAAATAAAATCTTTAAAAAAAATTTTAGACCTTTGACTAGAGTTATCCAAAAGTATTTACTAAGCACCTATTATGTTCCAGACAATACATACAAATATATGAAACTAGAGCTTAAGATTAAGCTCTAAATTAAGTCTAGAGAACAAAGGTTCACCAAGGTGACAGCCAAAAGTACATTAAAGTTCTGAAGGAAAGTAAGGGAAAAAAGCAAGCAAGAGGGCAGAAGAGAATTCTGGAATAGCTATGATACAGAAAAAGAGCACCAGGGCTTAGAGTCAGAAAAGCCTGCATTCTAGTCCTTGCTCTGCTATTCTACATGAGCCACAAATTTGTAGTTTCAGCTTCTTCATCTGCAAAAGGAGGATAACATGGTTTTAATAAGGATCAAATACTAACACAAATATGTGAAAGCAGCTGACACACGGAAGGGCACACGAGCAATAACAACTGAATGGATGAATAGCCATGAACCACATTAACCATAACCTAGATATAGGTAGACTCACCAATGGTGAGACCTTAGACCACAGCCCGGTACCAACAATGAAAACAGAAAACAAAAGTATCAACAGTCACCACAGTAACATCAAGTGATATATCCAGTGAAAGTGGATATATATATCCAAGTCAAAAATCCAGTGATATAGCATTTCATAATCAGAGTAATCCTAGGCAGTAGATATTAGCATCCCCGCTATATAAATATGATCACTGAGGCTCTGCGAAAGCAGGCCACACAGCCTTTAAGTGTAGACCAAGTCTGATTCCATAGAGCAAGCTCTGAACCATCCCACTATTATCTCACCACACTACCCTAGGAGATGTGTAGGAAATGGACAAAAGCAGAAAGTCCAAGCACCTGCTCTCTGGACCACTAAGTAAATTAGATTAACTTCAAAAAGGAAAAGGAAAAAGGCTTTAAGACATCAGGAAGCACAGGTTCAGAAACCACAGCAGTGATGTAGTCTCGCACAGCAAGAACTGGACACAGAATGGTCTTCTCCAAACAATGCCCTCAGGCAAGTGGTGACAGGCTCCATGAACAGCTGCAAGTGCTCGTCTCTGAACAATGTCTGTGTGTGTGAGATATAAAGAGAACACTCGGTCACCCAGTGGTTCCTTCCACCCACAGAGGCATTCAGAAACAAACCTACCACCAGCGGCAGTGTTTTCAAATACAAAGGAGAGTATGGTTCTAAGCAATGATGTTATAAGAAAATCCAGCACCAGATGGCCTATCTGCAAAGGCATGTCCCACTGGAGGGCTGTCCTGGTCCATCAATGCACAACCCAAATAAAGCACAAGGAGTTGCTATTAACAACCAAGACACGCACCTGCTAGGTCATTTGCTGAGGCCACAACAACCACATCAACACTGTACCAGGAACTCTCGGGCTCATTTCTACAGATCCCTACAGTTAAAACATTTAATATATTCTTTCTTGTTTCCCCTATACTACCCTGCACCCCAAGCCTCGTCACAAACATATCCCTCCATACATCGTTCCCTAACCCCAGTCTCCTCAGACCCCATCAAAGGTATAAAGGTAGGCATAAAAGCCTACCTACCCTCCAAAACCTCCCAACTCATTCCTAAAACCCCTATTTTCCATACAAACCCTAACTTCTCCTTTCCTAGTCTTTCCAACACAGCCCAGTGAAACACGTTTTCTGATGTGAATAAACTCATCCACCTCCTCAACCATCCCCTTAGGAAGTACTCCTTTCGTTTCCCTGATAGACCAAGATCACATTACTTCCTACATCCCTTTTCCTTCCACTTTCCCTGGTCACCTCCAGATCATATTCCACTGTCCTCTCCCAACGACCTTCATCTCTTAGGGGTCTGCACCATCCACCCAGGCGGCCTGCTCAAAGTCCTCCCCATGACTCTCTGCAGCACACACTCTCAGATTTTCCACAAGATTTTAGCAACTGGCTCAGTTTTACCATTCAACGAGGGGACTTTATCAAGACCGTTTTAAAAAGGGCACATCAAAAGAGCTGTATTAAGATGTGCAAACGGGAGTCACCAAGAAATGGGAAAAATAATACCAATATCTCAGTATCTCTGGTATCCCTGGTCAGCAGGAGGACAGAAGACTATTGAGAAGATGAGGCCAAAGATGGGATGAGGGCTGGGGGTGAAGTGAACCTCAGGAATGAAGCAAGAGAGTCTTGGAAGTAAAAAAGGTGTTATGGTTAGATGTTAGGCTGTAGGAAAATATCCTTTGGATAGAAGTGGTCATGTCGAAATGTCACATGCAACAAAGGAACTTCCTGGGCAGATGGGAATGTTAAAAGAGACTCCAATAAAATTCATGGGGTGTATTCATTTTTCAAAACTGATACCTTAACATTCATGTAGCTCCCTGAATGGAAATTAGACCTCAAAAAAAAAACAAAAACAAAAACAACAACAACAAAAAAACCCAAACCAACCTGTAAAATAAGAATAATAATAATCAAGTGGGTAGTGGTATATAGACAAAATAAGAATGACAGAATGCTGGAAACTGCTGAAGGTAACTTAGGGTTCATTATACTATTCTGTTTATATATGAGTGAAATTTTCTACAATCAAGTTTTTAAAATGTCTCATACCCATCTCCCACATCCCTCATGTTCAACCATCATACCCTGCATGGCTTCAACATCTACAACACAGCTTCCAACACTGCAATTTCAGTATTTACCAGAGTTTTCCCAATAGCCCAAAAAAGCACCAATTCAGCCACCATGCTGGACAGTCAAATGTTCCATTTCATGAGCACTATTCTCCAAGAGCTCAACTTTAAAAAATCTTCCGTACTAAGCACTATCTTCCAATTTGTCCAGCTTCGTGCTGGTGCTGTGTTGCTGCTTTTCACTTTGCAGCCTCCATCCCTAGATGCCTGCCTGCCTACCTAGTCTTGGTTGTGTACTGGGGACACAAAAATGTACTAAAGGCCTCCTACAATTGATTGTGAGGACAAAAAATAGAAGCAAATGGGGGGGGGATACAAAATAGTTACATTTTGACCTCTACTACCCACTACTACAACATTTCTCAACTCTTTCACAATCTGGATTTCATATTTATAACTCTAGAGAAACTCCTTCTTCCGAGATAACCAATGATTCCCTTGTCTTCAGAGTCAATGCTTGTCCTCTGATACCTTTATGTGACCTCTCCATATTGGCTTCTGTGCCACTGCAGCCTTCTAGGTTTTCTCTGGAACCTGTTTCTGCTTCATCCTAAGCCTCCTCTCCTTTGTAGTAACTGTACCGTATAACAGAACTTTCTGCCACTCTTGATATGTTCTATGTCTGTGTTTTCCAGTACAGTAGCCACTGGCCACGTGTGGCTATTTAAATTTAAGTTAATTGAAATGAAATTAAAGGTTTGGTTTCTCAGTCATCCTAGCCCTATCTCAAGAGTGCAAGAGTCGGGGCGCCTGGGTGGCTCAGTGGTTAAAGCCTCTGCCTTCGGCTCAGGTCATGATCCCAGGGTCCTGGGATCGAGCCTCACATCGGGCTCTCTGCTCAGCAGAGAGCCTGCCTCCTCCTCCTCTCTCTCTCTGCCTGCCTTTCTGCCTACTTGTGATCTGTCTGTCAAATAAATAAAAAATCTTTAAAAAAAAAAAAAAGTGCAAGAGTCTAAACAATGAAGCTCTATTATCTTACTCATCCTCAGGACTTCACTTATCTATCACCTCAATCTCCAAAGATTGCAAATTTATGCTAAATAAAGCCATCCGCAGAGTTCCACAAGCAACTCAAACTCCAAAATTACTCACCTCCACCATCAACTTCTCCCTTACCTTACCTCAAACATATTTCCCCTCCCAACATCCTTAGTTTTATAAATAGAAACCATCATCCAAGTCATCTGAACTCTCTATCCCTCTAATCTGAGCCAAAATCTATTCCCTTTGAATCTACCTAACAGATCTCCCATCTCCAGTCCAATATATATAATAATAAGCACCATCTTCCTGACAGGTACCGTTCATTCAACTGGTTAACTTTGCAGCCTTATCTTTTTCAAAGCTATTAATGATTCTCCACTGCCTACAAATAAAGTTTAAATTTCCTAGGACAACATAGCTTTTAAGACACCTCTTCCGTTAGTTCTTCATATCCTCACAATTTTCCACCAAGTAGTAATCTCCTTTTCTGAATTCCCATTGCACTTTTAACCACATTTATAACAATAACAAATTTTTACTTTGTTAGAGGGTTATATTCATTTCTTACTAAACCAAAGGCTCCTTAAAGATGGATGTCATGTATTTGTTATCTTTCTACCCACTAACAGGGTCTGATGAAACGAAGACTATAAAGTAGGCACATAATAAATTAGATCTACTGATTATGATAATTTCATTTGAGTTATAGGTCAATTCTTACGTATAAAGAATTTTCAGTATCTCAAAAGTGGCCTAGGCACTAAATTATCGCTCTAGTTTTATCAAAGGCAGACAAGTATTTAGGGTATACACAATTCCCCAAATTACCTTAAATATGAGTTCCTACCTACTGAAAAATAGCCTTCATATTCTGGTCATGTACTAACAGTACAGAGAATAAAACTACAGCTGATGTATTATGTCTCCTATGGGAATACAGGAGATTTTCTATTTTAAAAATAGCACTTGTATCAACATAGAAAATTGATACTTCAGGAGCTCATGGGATATAAATGATTCAGGTGTGATAGGATTCCAGTGAAGAAAATAACAAATTCTTCAATGATAATAACAATTATTTATTAAGCACTTAAGAGTATGTCCAATACTGTTCTAAGTGCTTGACATGTATTATTTAATTTTTTAAAGATTAATTATTTATTTGAGAGAGAGAGAGAGAGAAAGAATAAACATGCAAGGAGGGGCAGGGGCAGAGGGAGAGTGAGAGAATCTTCAAGCAGACTCCCCACTGAGCACGGGGCCCAACTTGGTGCTTGATCTCACCACCCATAAGATCATGACCTGAGGCTAAACCAAGAGTCGGACATTTAACTGACTGAGCTCCTAAGAGCCCCTATATTATTTACTTTTTATAAAACTATGAGATAGGTACTATTATTATTCTCATTTTACATATTTTTTTAGAAATTAGGCATAAAAGGTAGATCACACATCTAAAAACAATTCTCCATTAGTATAACCTAACAAATGGGTAGAAGATGCATGTGTGAAAGAGCAATTATATTTAAGTCTCAAACTAGGAGTCCCATGATCTAGACCTGCTTCAATTCACTAGAGAGAGCCTCATAAAGCCTCAATGTTCCCCTTGGTCCTTAGGCCTCAGAGTAGTTTAAGAATCATATTAAATCAAAGAGGACTGGAGTTAATGTCAAGATACCTGGAATCCAATCCCTGCTGCTCTTTTACTACATATAAGACCCTGTACCAATAAATCCTACAGTTTATTTGAGTTTCATCCATTCTTTTGACAAGTATGGAGCACCTAAGTATGTGCCAAACATTCTGCCAAGAGTTAGGAATACAAAAGTGAACATGACAGATGCAGACACAGTCTCCTGTCCTCACAAAACTCAGAGCCTAAAGGGGGATACAGATGAGTAAAAAAGACAATTATAATTAAAGTAGGTTAAGTGTTTGCATAGGAGAGCATATAGATACACACCTAATCTAGACTTAGGGTCAAGGATTACTTCCCAAAGGGAAATGACTAAGGGAAAAGCTAAGACTGAAAGGATTTATATTAGTTAGAGAAAAGTTCCAGGCAGAGGGAATAAGGATCAAAGACCTGTGCACAGAGGGCAAGCATTAATAGTATATTCTAAAGAAGTAAAGAGGATTTTAAAAGCAAAGATGAGGGATCTTTCAGTGTAATTTCTTACAACTACATGTGAATCTGCAATATTTCAATAAAAATTTTAATTAAAGAAAGTATATATGAGAGGACTCTGTAAATTGAGAATAAGCAGCTTAGCTTTTTAATATTATTAATAATGTATTCCATAATGTATTGCTACAGAGAGCAAAGTTGGAATGATCATTATAATGGAAATAGAACTACAAAGGACAGCTAGTGACCGTATTTCAATAGTTGGCCGAAATCTGGAAAATCACGATTCAGTACCTTTCACATCTGGTCGATACGGTAGTCCATCATCTTTTTTTCCCAACAAACTAGTGTCATCTGTGTCTATAAAAGAAGAGTTTTCAGATTAAGACACACAGGATGTTTAAGTCATACCATGAAGCTCCCAAATATTCCAAATGCTCCAGTCCTTCCCAACTCTGTCCACTTATCTTGCTCACATTTCCCAGCATTCTCTTCATCTATTGTGCCATTTCTATCTCGGGCCTCAAGGCACCCCAAATATATACACGTTCTGCAAGATGAACAACCTAACTTCATTTAGATTTCAGCTCAAATGTCATCTCCTTAAAAAGTCTTCCCTGTGCAAGCTAAAATAACACAGACCCTAAAGGCAAAGGATTAGCCCTCTCTCCATGGGACAATGATCTCAATATTTACCTCTCCTACCACTGTTTCTCTGAAAACATATCAGATTAAGATAAAGGTGGGGGGCGCCTGGGTGGCTCAGTGGGTTAAAGCCTCTGCTTTCGGCTCGGGTCATGATCCCAGGGTCCTGGGATCGAGCCCCGCATCGGGCTCTCTGCTCAGTGGGGAGCCTGCTTCCTCCTCTCTCTCTGCCTGCTTCTCTGCCTACTTGTGATCTCTGTCTGTCAAATAAATAAATAAAATCTTAAAAAAAAAAAAAAAAAGATAAAGATGGAATCTCAGCTTTGTTATCAGACAAAACTTCGATAGAAATGACCCCAGACTGGTGAACTGTATTTGGACTGGGAACACTGTAACTGAACCAAAAATGCATGTTGGGGGCACGTGGGTGGCTTAGTGGGTTAAAGTGTCTGCCTTCGGCTTGGGTCATGATCCTGGGGTTCCGGGATCAAGCCCCCACATTGGACTCTCTGCTCAGCAGGGAGTCTGCTTCCCTTCCTCTCTCTCTCTCTGCTTGCCTCTCTGCCTACTTGTGTTCTCTGTCAAATAAATAAAATCTTAAAAAAAAAAAAAGATGTCAAAAATGCATGTTGGAAGCACAAGCTTCAGCGTCCCACTACATAGTGAGAAAGGAAAGGGAAGGTGGGATTAGGTATGAATGGAAGTATTACCAAAAGGACCAAGATAAAAGTTAAGGACCAGGGGCTCAGTGGATTAAGCCTCTGCCTTCAGCTCAGGTCATGATCTCAGGGACCTGGGATCGAGTCCAACATCGGGCTCTCTGCTCAGCGGGGGGCCTGCTTCCCTCTCTGCCTGCCTCTCTGCCTACTTGTGATCTCTGTCTGTCAAATAAGTAAATAAAATCTTTTTTTAAAAAAAAGTTAAGGACCAACTACTCCAAAGGATTCTAAATAGGCATCAATTTCAATTAGTAAAATTCTCAAGGTTGACCTACTTGAAGTTTGAATTTGTAGGTAGAACCATTCAATCATGAACCAGTTCTTCATAGAAGGCATTATTTCTCCAAGCTACTGTTTCAACTTGGGCTTTAAATGCCACTCTATGAAAGAAAAACAAACTATGCACTTCTTTAAGATCAAGGCTAGGTGGAGTGTCTACCTACAAGGGGTCTCTATCAGCAAATGGTGTGTTCTCCCACCCATATCTGATCTGCACCTGGAAATCCTCTGATGAGCTTCTTGAGCATTCTCTGGTAGCTTAAAGCAGAGATACTGCAATCCCTAGTGTTGTATTTCACAAATAATTTCTTACCAGTATAAAGTACCAAACTCTGGCTTACAATATTTTCCCCTCAGCTTAGATAAAAACATATACCCTTAGTAAGTCCAAAAAAGGCAGGAGGGTTGGGCCTTGTAAGCAGGAAAGACCCGCAAGTCCATGACAATGTGTCGGCTCTTATATGTTGTAAGTTACTAGGAAATAACACATTATCCTAGCCCATACGTGTATTACTAAGGAACTTGAGAAGTTCTGCCTTTAGTGACTGGATATTTCTTTTTTTTTTTTTTTTAAAGATTTTATTTATTTATTTGACAGAGATCACAAGTAGGCAGAGAGGCAGGCAGAGAGAGAGGAGGAAGCAGGCTCCCCGCTGAGCAGAGAGCCCGATGTGGGGCTCGATCCCAGGACCCTGGGATCATGACCCGAGCCGAAGGCAGAGGCTTTAACCCACTGAGCCACCCAGGCGCCCCGTGACTGGATATTTCTAGTTGAAATGGAAAACAAAAACAAATTCTTAGCTGGTATCATGGCTCTAAACTATGACAAAAAGCAAGAAAAGAATTTTCTTGGTAAGAAAGAATTTTAAACTGAAAGTAATAATTTTTCCTTACATTCTATAACCTCACACCAAAATCTCTAACAGTACAAAATATGTAGGGGCAAAAACTACAGAGAAAACATGAAAAACAAAGTGAACTTTTATGCTCTAGAAAAAAAATATGAATATATGGTAATGCTTGTAGCTTTACTATAATTAAAATAAGTTGACTATTAAATAGCTATAATCATTACTATAAATTTGAAACAACCTTTAAGAACTATGAATGTATCTACAAGTCTATGTTAGGAAAGGCTTAGTAACTACATGATCAACAGAAAAGCATTGTTTGAGTCTTGAGAAGACGAAAATAAATGAAAAAAAATCTGAATTAGTAACAACAAAGAAATTCTAAAATACAAAGTAATAGAAGAAACAAATAGAACATCAAAGACTTCTCATTTTACAAATATGGAACACTACCTAAATGACAAATAAGATTTCAGACATAGAATATTAAAGACAGGTCTCTGGATGAGTAGAATGGATTTTACCTGTGCAATGACCGAGATGCCTTATATCAATTTGTTCTTGCTTTATACAAGATGCTTCTCGAACAAAACAAGGATTGTTGTAGGAACTCCCATCAGAAGCACACACAGGATTAAAACTGTAGCCACTGCAATCTATATTACACACACACCTGTTGGAAAAGACAAAAATTACTTATATTTACAACAAAAGTATTTCACAGTGCTGTATTTCTCACTTTCTTCTTTTCTGCTTGCTGTTAACAGAAGTCAATATATTGTTTTAAGTCACTGATAAAAAAAAATTAAGCAAAGTGAACGCTCAGCTAACAATTTCTTTCAGGTGAGAATTTAGAGATAATTTCATCTGGATATTATTAATCCAGTGGTTTCCCCAGAATTTTCATATCTAGATACAATAATCAAGGGATGTCAAATGTCCACAATGTTAATTAAAAAGCAACATGCCATAGTGGAAAGGACACAGAACCAAGTCAAAAGTCATGAATCTAAATCTCAGCCCAACTAATTACTAGATTTGGGTCCAGATTCTTCCCCTAAGTCTTAGTTTGATCTGTAAAATAGAGGTTATAATAATATACCAACCTCACCAAATAAAAAGAAAGACTAAAAAACATAATTTGATATGAAACATGTAAAATGAAAGCCCTCCAAAGTGTTTCTGGCTGCACATCTACCTGTATCGCTGAGTGTCCCCCAACACTGACACCGCACAAGAGATCCCAGGCATGATCACTCCTCCCAAGAGCAAGAAAGTCTAAATGAGAGTATAAAAATAAGAAAAAAAACAGGAGCACCTGGGTGGCTCAGTCAGTTAAGCCTCTGCCTTCAGCTTAGATCATGATCTCAGGGTCCTGGGATCAAGTCCCACATCAGGCTCCCTGCCCAGCGGGGAGCCTACTTCTCCCTCTGCCTCTGCCTGCTTCCCCCCACCTCCCTCCTCTTGTACTCTCTCTCTCTCTCTCTCTCTCTCTCTCTGACAAATAAATGAATAAACTCTTTTAAAAGATAAAAATAAAATTCAAAAAATTGAGACTCTTCTGCTTCCAGTAACACTGTAGACTCAGAGGTTATGCTAAGCTTCCCACTGAAAACAACAAAAATTACAGGAAAAGTATTTTAAAATATTCTCTCAAATGCATTCATAAGTTGACAAGAAATCAAGGAATATTCAGAATAAAAGTTATATGAAGACAGGAACACAGAAAGGTCAATTGAGCTGGCTAAAGCTGATTTTCACCTTGAAAAGTGTTTACCAAACTGGGTAAATTCAATTATCAACTTTTGTAGCCTTGCAGGCCTCTGGGAACAGAAGACAAACAATGCCGACCTACCTAAGATGGGGAGTTTGAAGACCCTGGGAAAGCTAGAACCTCAAAAAGCTACAACTCTCAACATGAGGGTAAACTAGAAATGAGTTTCCATATTCCACAGGGACTATTTAAAGTGGGAAAGAAAATGCTGTGTTGAGCCATGGCACTGAAGAGAGGGAAGAAAGACATCTCCCCTGAGAACTGAAAGCCACAAGCCAGCCCTCACATGGGTAATTACAACTTAAAATACTACTTGGGTGTTCTGGAAAACCTCAAGCCCAGAGTTTATTTTAAGAGCCAAGGACTGGAAAGGCCCCTAGGCAGCTGACAGAAGCAAATGCAATCTCCTTTGGAGAAACCAACTTTATTATCCTCGACCTCAAACATTTTCCAAGATACACTTGTGAGAAAAAATAAGCAGATCACACTCACTCAGTCATATATCTACAACAAATAAGGAAACAAAACACCATGAGTAGAACAAAATGATCTGAAAATGAACCAAGCAGGGGTACCCAGCTGGGTCAGCCAGTGAAGCATGCGACTCTCAAGGGTAGAAGAGTAACTTAAAAAAAAAAAAAAAAAAAAGGAAGGAAGGAAGAAAATGAACCAAACAGAATTTCTAATAGGTAAGAATGTATTATTAGAAATAAAAAAACTTGGGGCACCTGGGTGGCTCAGTCGGTTGAGCATCTGATTCTTCATTTAGGCTCAGGTCATGATCTCTGGGTTGTGAAATTGAGCCCTGCATTGGGCTCTGCACTGGGTGGGAAGCCTGCTTAGGATTTCCTCTCCTCCTCACACTCTGCCCCTCCCCCTCCATGGCATGTACACCTCTCTCTTTCTCTCAAAAAATAAAAAATAAAAGGAAATTTAAAAACGCAATAGACAGACTTCACAGCAAATTAGATAAACAAAAGGTGAGTTAGGGAACTGGAAGACAAGTCAAAGGAAATTACTCAAATCACAGCAGAGAGTAAAGAGGTGGTACACAGGGAAAAAAAGATGAAAAGACATGGAAGACAGAAGTGACAGAATTTGGAAAACTTGGACTGGACCTCAAGAAGGAGTAAAAGGAATGAGGCAAGGGCAATATTCTCAGCAATTCTTTGTCAAACTTTCGAAAACTAAAAAAAGATACTTATCTAAATATTCAAGAAGCCTGATACATTCCAAACAGGATTATTAAAAAGAAATCTAGACAAAGAGATATCACAGTAGAATTTTACAGCAACAACAAAAAAGAATATTTTAAAAGCAGTCAGAAAGAAGAGAAAGGTTACTTTTAAAAGAGGTAAGAGTAAGAGGGACAAGTGTCTTCAAAAGAAATACTGAAGCCAAATTATTTATAGTCAGACAGTGAAATAATGCCCACAATGTGCTGAGATAAAATAGAATTCTATATAAAGACAAACATCTTTCATGAATGAGGGTAAAATAAAAGTAATTTGGAAGAAGTAATAACTTAAGAGTTTGTCATCCAATGGCTATCAGTAAAGTTAATCATAAAGGCAGTTGAACAATGATTTCATAAAGAAGACCTGAAATGCAAATGAAGAACAAAAGCATAAATATATAGGTAACATTAACAAAGCTAGCCTTGCAAGGGCCCAACAATTTCACTGGTAGGTAAGGTCCCTTAAAATCTCGTATACATGTGCATCAGGAAATGTAAATAAGAACATTCAAAGCAGCATTACTCATGAGAACAAAAGACTGGCAACAATCCAAATGTCCATCAACAGTAAAATGCACTGTAAAAGTCCAAAAATTAAATTCAATAAGCAGTGAAACTGAATGAACCATGTGCATTCACATGAATGAATCCCAAAAACATAATTGCTAAGCAAAAGAAGGTACATAGAGAGATGATTCCATTTTACACAAAACTCAAAATCAACTAAGAGATTTATCATATGTGGTAAAAACCATTTTAAAGGCAAAGAAAATGCAGGATACTAGGTAGGTAGAGGAAAGATGCAGTCAGGGAGAACATCAAAGGGCAGCTCTGAAGTACTGATAATATTCTATTTCTGATTTGGGAGGTAGGATTCACAAAACTTTGTTTCATTTTTGTGCATCAAACCAAGTGTGTAAGTTTTCATGCATTTTTAAATATATATTCTATTTCACAATTTAAAAATTAAGGCACCAGCAAAAAAATTAACAATTCGTATTTACTAAAGTCAGAAATGGCTTTTACACTTCAGCAGGCGTGTGGGGATTGAGAATGTGACAGAGACCACATTTGGTCTGCAAAGCGTAAAATATTTATCATCTGGACCTTTACAGAAAATCCTTGCTGACCCCAGCTTGACGGGATATAAGTGACCAAAGTTGGAATGGCAATAAAAGAGAAAAGGTGGCTAATGAAAGATTATAGAGCTTTTTCAGGAATAAGAAAAGGCCCAGCAACAAAGGCAAGATACCATACCAATCCAGTGAGAAGAAACAAGTGATTCAGCAGTGGGCACTGAGCACAACTGTGACCGAGTGTAGGAGAAAATTAGCATTCCTCGGCGGGATGGCACCACTGCAGGTCAGACTAAGAACTCTGAGAACAAACCATGGCTATGTTCTCAATGGCACATGAGGAAAGAAAATAAAATTACTATGCCAAGGAAGTCCAGCTCAGTGAAACCATGAGCAGAGGAGGAAAATATTAGACTCCAGAGGCTGCTGAGGCTACTGATTACAGCGATTACAGCTGTTTGCACACTGACAGAGATGCGGAGGGCAGGATGCCCAAAGCATAGGCGTGTGCACTAGGGTGGGAAGAAATCACTTCAGTAAATATGCCAAATTCAAAACATGTAACAACCATTTACTCTGCTCCTACTGTGTGAGAATACTCACCTTTGCCTTACTTAATCCTGACAACAAAGAATTATAAAAAGGGAAGATGAAGGGGTGCCTGGGTGGCTCAGTGGGTTAAAGCCTCTGCTTTCGGCTCAGGTCATGATCCCAGGGTCCTGGGATCGAGCCCCGCATCAAGCTCTCTGCTCAGCGGGGAGCCTGCTTCCTCCTCTCTCTCTCCCTGCCTGCCTCTCTGCCTACTTGTGATCTCTGTCAAATAAATAAATAAAATATTTAAAAAAAAAAAAAGGGAAGATGAATATGAACAAAGGTAAAAAGCCCAAGATCACAAGACATAAACACTTCAAGTTTTTTCTCGTCTTAAAAAAGTGACCAAAAATTAAATCACTAGGCATCAATTCAAGAAGTTAGAAAAAAAACAATGAAATATGTCCAGTGAAAACAAAAAAGAATGGAAAAAACAGAGGAATGGATACAGATACATGGGGATACAGATATGGAATGTAGATAGATCTCAGCAGAAATAGGAAACAAAGTTACAATAGAAAGGATCCATAAAGCCAAATTTGGTCCTTTGAAAAGACTCTCATATCTACAAAGGAGGATAAATCCAGAAAAAGAGAAAAACACATGAGGAATGAAATAGACTACATTCAGTGAGGATTACGGTTTAACAGGTGATGAAGGGTTATTATAAGCCACTTTAAGACAGCAAATTTGAAAACTTAGGTAAAATGAGTAACTTTTTAAAAATAGTAACTATCGAATTTAACTGGAACAAGACATAGAAGCTGAATGGTATTTTAATCATTAAAGAATTAAACTGGTTGTCTGAAAACAAAAAAAGTTCTTCAAAGACAGTTTCAGAGGCAGGTGTTGTTTAAAAAGAAAATTTATGGGAGTGCCTGGCTGGCTCAGTCATTGAGCATCTGCCTTTGGCTCGGGTCATAATCTCAGGGTCCTGGGTTTGAGCCTCACATCAGGCTCCCTGCTCGGTGGGAGGCCTGCTTCTCCTTCTCCACTCCCCCTGCTTATGTTCCCTCTCTCACTCAAATAAATAAAATCTTTAAAAAAAAAAAACAAAAAACAAGAAAATTTATGAACACATTCATTCCAATCATTCAATAAATAGATCAATCTATTCTTTCACAAAGTCATCCAGAGAATAGAAGGAATACTCCCTAACTCACTTTCTAAGGCCACATAAACTTTAAAAAAATCAATAAAAGTAACAGATTACAACTCACTGAATAAAAACAAATAAAAAAGGAAGTCTAATGGCAGACGGAACACCAACCAGTACTTCACAGGCAGAGATACTGCAATTATAAAATAGCAGCAGGATATGATTTAAAAAAAAAAAAGGAGCACCATGAGAACAAAGATGAGCTCTTAGAAATTAAAATGACAGGGGCACCTGGGTGGCTCAGTCGGTTAAGCACCTGACTCTTGATTTCAGCTCAGGTCATGTTCTCAAGGTCATGGGATCAAGCCCCGCATCGGGCTCCTTACTCAGTGAAGAATCTGCTGGAGACTCTCTCCCTCCCGCCTTCCCTCCTTTGGCCTCTCCCCCCGCTGGCACCTGCTTGCTCTTTCTCTCTCAAATAAATAAATAAAGCTTTACAGCAGAAACAAAAAACTCAAAAAAGGAGAGGTAGATAAATAGAAAATGGGAGAAAAAGTAAAAAATTAAAGGACTAATCCAGGATGTCCAACAACTAAATAACAGTAATACAAATAGAAAAGAGAGGAAAGGAAGTCATCATCAAAGAACCAACTGAAGAAGGGGTGCCTGGCTGGCTCAGTCAGCAAAGCATGCGACGTTTGATCTCAGGGTTGTGGGTTCAAGCCCCACATTGGCTGTGGAGATTACTAAGAAAAAAAAATTTTTTTTAAATGCTAATTGAAGAAAATTTCTCAAATCAGAAATAAGTAACTTTCTAAGAAAGGGTGTAACATTGTGAAATTCCACTATACTGGGGACCAAAAGATTCTACATGCTTCAATAGAGAGAAAACAGATCCTATAAAAAGGATCAGGAATCAGAATGGCTTCAGGCTTCTGCAGCAATACTGGAAGTTAGAAGACAACAAAGGCATGCTTTCACAATTCTGAGGGAAAATTATTTCCCATTTAGAATTATGTAGTTGAGAAGTTATACGTATTAGGTGTAAGATAAAAACAATTCCATGGCGCCTGGCTGGCTCAGCCAGTGGAGCATGTGACTCTTGATCTTGCAGTTGTGAGTTCGAGCCCCATGCTGGGTGTAGAGATTATGTAAAAATAAAATCTTTAAAAAAAAAAACAAAAAACCTTTCAAACATTAAGTCTCAAAAGTTTTTGGCTTTTTTTTTTTTTTAACATCTTGTACCCCTTTTCAAGAAGCTACTGAAAAATAGACTAAAATGAGAGAGTAAAACCAAGAAATAAAAACAAAAATACAAGAAGCAGACTATCCCATACAGAAGGGGAGGCAAATTAATTTCTAGGATACTTGTGGTATAACAAAAAATATATTTGGTCTTTGTCCCCCATTCCTGGCACAGAGCACCTAAAACTCTTGGAACTGTCTGATAGATGGGAGAATCTTTTATATGCTAAGGGAATGACTCACTGTGGGACTCACTGTGGGAAGGAAGGGAGGGACCAGTTTGACAACAGAAATACCAACCACGGTAACCACGGTCAGAACTTCCACTTCCCACCCCAAACCAACCCACCTGACTTCTGGGAACAGGGGAGAGAGAGAGGGATTGGAGATGGAGTTCAGTCACCAACGGTCAATAATTTAACCAATAATGACACCGCAATAAAAAACTTTGAACAGAAGCATTCCAGGTTGGTGAACACACCCACGTGCTGGGAAGGTGGTGCACCTGATACCATGGAGACAGAAGAGAAACTCCTCAAGACCATTCCGGACCTCGCCCTATACGCCTCTTCATCTGGCTGCCCATTTACGTCCTTCACAATAAACAGTAAGTGTAGCGCTGTGTGTCCTATTTGCAAATTCTCAAGCCTGAGGGGAGGTTGTAAAAATCTCCAAACTGGTAGCATGCTGGGAGAAGATGCAGGGAACCTCACTGGCAGGTGGTGTCTTGTGGGTCTGTGCCTTCATTCTGTGTCATCTGGGCTAACTCCAAGTGGAGAGCATTGGAAGTGAACTGAGTCGTGGAACAGCTGGTTGGTAGAGAAGTAGAGAACTGGTTGTTGTTGGAAAAGATACAACACAAGTTAGATCCCAGAGTGACAGCTCTATACAAGAGCAACCAGTCGACACTGAAACAGCTTCACTCTCCACAGTCCTATCGATGGCTGTGATTACCAATTACTAAGAGGTCTAGTGCCCCATGCCCTTCTTAGCCAGGGGACAGAATGCCCAGGTAAGCCTGCTCCAGACTCTGATCCACACTTGGCTCATCTTTACCATATGGTGGTGAAGTGTCCCCGCTCTTCCCTCCATGTCCTACTGCCTGACTCTGAGCACACTCATTTAATTGACTTCTGAGAGCTAGAGGTCAGCTCTGGCAAGATAAGAAGGAGAAAACACAGAGCAGGCCCTTCTCTGACCACGTTCCTGCCAGTCCATACATGGCAACACTAGAATCCTGCCAGATGTCTCCTCTATGAGAAGTCCTAGGTTCCCCAGGACTCAGTCAAGCTCTTGGCCACTGACGTCCCCTGAAGGGAATCTTGTAAACTCTCCAGGAAACTGAAAGTCAGACTCTGACTCAGAAACCATTCGATGTATCTTCTTTTATAAGCTTTCATGCAACCATGGCACTACGGCCCTTTCCTTCTACAGCTGGGTTAATGCTCCACACTGGTAATACAGCAATATTCTATTTTATACCCTAGGTATTAGGTACACAGATATAGTATTTTTTAAATTGTGTACATACGTAAGCCATATTTTACAACAGAAGTTTTAAATAAAGCATAGATCGATATGCACAGTGTATTACCATCAGTTTTAAAAAAGGAAAGAAAGAGAATATGTGTACCTACTTGCTTGTACACGCATAAAACAATCACTGGGAGATTAAATAAACATCACATGACTGCCTCTAGTAAAGACACCTGAATGGCTGGGGAACAGAGGCAGGAAGCAGATTTTTTACTGTGAAGCCTTTTAAAGCTTTTGAGTTTCTAACACCGCAAATTTCAAAGGCATGAATGCATACATACATACATAAATGAATTCAATGACTTCTATGATTTTTGCAAATCACAACTCCCTAAGTCTTTAAAATAGGGATAATACCTCATAATACTGGTGAAAGAACCAAATAAGCTTTTGTAAAAAACTCTTTGAAATCAAATACTATGTACATATGAAAGTAGTATTATTATTATTGAAAAAAATCTTTCCCTTCCTTTCTCTTCACTTTATATAAAAAGTGTTATTCCTTCCTGATATGGTAAGTTTATTTAGCAGTTAAGAAAAACACTGGCTTAACCAATGCATGTGGGGATGCCTGGGTGGCTCAGTCAGTTTAGTGTCTGCCTTTGGCTCAGGTCCATAACCTCAGGGTTCTGGGATCGTGCCCCATATTGGGCTCTGTACTCAGCTGGGAGTCTGCTCCTCTCTCTCTCCCTTTCCCTCTCCCTCTCCCTCTGCTCATGCTCACTCTCTCAAATAAATGAATAAAATCTTAAAAAAAAAAAAAACCTAATTCATGTGAAGTTGTTTAGATTTAAAAACACCTATGAAGCCTGCAAAAAGTTCAGTACAATACCAGTCTTTTTCATGTATATTAAATCCATACAATGACACTGTGTGCAGCTCTAAGTGAGTAATAAAACCCTAGTGTGAACAGCCATGAGTTCAACAAAGACCTACAGAGGGATACTACAACCCAACCTTATGCCAAGTTCAACCAGTATAGAAATCAGCAAGACAAAGTCCCTGTCCTTAGGGAGCCAACCATCTGCTAGTGATCCCAACAGCATAAGTGCCACGTAGAGGTTATTTCTCAAGAACAAGGAGCAACACAGAATAAGGTCACCTAACTCATAGGGATTGTGGAGGACAGCAAGGGAGGCTTCTGGGAAGAGGCACAGACTTGTGACCTGAGTCACACCTCATCCAAGTCGAGAAGGAAGAGTAGGAATTAGATAGATAAATAGAGATGGGACTCCAGGCAGAGGGAATGAGAGGCAAACTATCAAAGAGTAGCACATTATTCAGAAAACTGCAAAAGGTTATGGGGATATGGTGTTCTGCATTTTAAAAACAGACCTCTCAAAGGAAACCTTTACTGACAGCTGTGTAGTGTTGAGTAGTAGCAGGAATGCTCTGTACTGTAGTAGGAAAGTACTTCTGGATGAGGAGCCTGCTATTGCTAACACCCAGCTTATACTATGTATAAACTAATATTTAATAGTGTTGTTTTCAGTTATCAGAAGAAAAAGAACAACCTATAATTATTTTTCCATTATAATCTAAGGGGCCGGCATACGAATTTATTAGACCTAAATAGTTTTAAAAGTCTGTATTCTATATACCCAGAGAAGGGTGATGTTAAATGACAAAAAATTACTGTCATCTCTGATTAGGAAGAAATAAAGAATATATAATGGAAGGAGAGGAACTTCTTTGGTTCTTTTTTTAAAAAGCCTATGTGGCATCCAGAAAGGAGAACATAATGGAGGACACACATGTATAGCATCACTCTCTCGGCTTAAACCAGAAAAAAGATTTCCTTGCACCTACTGAGAGAGACTCATCAGACTGTGACACTTACCAGCCATCTGTGTCAAACAGAAAATGGTCCCACGATGGACAAAGATGTCTAAGCAGGTAGATTAAGTGTTTATCAATGTTGTCTGTCACACTGCATACCTACGGTGATTCTCTGAGCAACTCTGAAATCTCCCATCACTCAGAGAAAGAGCATCTCCAAAAAGATTGACATCAAAAAGGCAGGAGAGCAGGGACTATTTCCACAAAGGGCATCACACATGAAGTTCAAAAGAAGTAATTCAAGGACTTTTATAACTCACCTGTATTGACATTATGCCTGATGATTCTACCGAATCTCAAACCATTCGTGGGTAGAGACTTAGGTCCGGACTATAAAGGTACTGATGTGAAGGAGTTTTAGGATTATCTGGCCCCACTGTACAGACGAACAACTAATGGCCATCCTGCAGCAGTCACTTCACCTTTGGCCAGATTAGAAATGCTGTTTAGAAAAGGAGGGGTTGCTACAAACATATGGTTCAAGAAATATAACGTGCTGTAAAGCAGGAGCTGTTTCCAAGTTTTAAGACTAAGCAGATCTGGGCTGAAGCCTTTATTTGTTGGTGCAAGACTCTGAGGCTCTTCCTGCCTCCATTCTAGGAGCCCATACAGAAACAGGGGCCAGAAACTCAAAGCGGTTTGGAATGCTGAGCCCCCCACAAGGAGAGCAGCTGTTCTGCAGACTTCCACAGTACTGTGACAGACTTTACGGGAATGAGAAATAAAGTTCTGTCAAACACCCCCTCCGTCCCCCCAAAAAAGACTAAGCAGAAAGTCCATCCACTGTACTTCAATGGTCACAACGGAAAACCAAAACCTCATCGGGGGGGGGGGGTCAAATTTCTTGGAACCTCACAACCTAGCTCCAGGTATAAATTCAAAAGGGAAGCATCAATGAAGATAGCTATCACTAACCCATGTGAACACCAGAGTGTCACTGGAGAGGCACAATGTGCTTCAGGAAGGAAGAGGGGGAAAAAAGCCTTTCAGAAGCTAAATCTAATTTAAATTATAAATAAATTAGCCACTGAGCAAACAAGAGATAAAATACATGCTTTATTTATTAATAAAGTCCATACACTTCACTCAGAACAACCTATTTACTCTTTTACATTGAGAATTTATTCCTACATTAGACACCGTTCCTATAGGTCTATTATCTCCTATTCTGGGAAAGAAGAGAAGCAAACTTAAAAGCTGGGGTCATCTATACTCAGGTTCATTGTCAAAGCACCTTAACAGTACTCAGAAGCAGCAGCTAAGAACCTGAGGTGGGAGAAGAAAAATTATTTTCAAAGAACCCAAAACACAAAGCAGAATGCAGCCATAAGCTCAGGGACGAAGCAACCACCGTTGAGAACATCAGGGTGTACACAACGCATTAGAAAAATCCCTTGTCGTTGGACCTGTGTTCTGGGCAACTGCAAGCCATTCAGCCTCTTCTGAGACCAGCTTCACTTGTAAAATCAGGATAATACTTCTTGTCACCAGACAGAACTGCCCTAAAGAGCTGAAAAACAATTTATGTAACAATAGCTGAAAAATCTAACACACTATACAATATGAAACACTAAGACAATATATTTAAATAAATTTCCATTTAAATGGCTAAATAAAAAATTAGCACTTCTCTTAATATGCGAAGAATTAAGTTACATGATACCACTGATCCCACAAAATGCCAGGGTTGTTTTCTAAACTAGTAGAAAAAAAGAGAGAGAGCTTTAAAGCAAGAGATTTTAGCTGCCCTAGGAAACCAGATAGGGTATAAGCATTTCTTCTAATAGAAAACACATTTCAAAATGAGAAAAAATATTTTTAAATGAATATCCATACCTAAAAGATAACATGAAATATAATATACAACATGAAATATAATATCAATTATAGTATCAAGGAATATTTTTCAAACTATAGGTCATAATCACTAGTGGATAAAGAAGTCAATTCTGGGGGTGACTGGGTGGCTCAGTGGGTTAAAGCCTCTGTCTTCGGCTCAGGTCATGATCCCAGGGTCCTGGGATCGAGCCCCACATCGGACTCTCTGCTCAGCAGAGGGCCTGCTTCCCCCTCTCTGCCTCTCTACCTACTTCTGATCTCTCTCTCCCTGTCAAATAAATAAATAAAATCTTAAAAAAAAAAAAAAGTCAATTCTGGCATTTTTTAAGGAAATCAGATAGAAAATATGAGAGTACCTCGCATTTAATAAAGGTAACTATTATTTCATACAACTTTGTTTTACTTAATCTGTATTATTACCATGTGTATACATACCCAAGTGCTAGGTCACAGTGTAAATCTCGTTCTTACATGGAGCTGTGGTTAAAAACACCTAAAAGTCACTGATACGAAACAGATAGGCATGTGGCCTTCTAGATGGCAGCTAAGGTGCAAAAACAAGAAATTTAGAAGTAGCCAGTACTGAGAGTGACCAGAAGAAAATAAGGAAAGGAAAGTAATCTCAGCTGGGATCAGGTTGAAGAGGGCAGTGTTTTTTTAAAAAGTCATCAAGCATCAGTCCTTGAAGTAGGAAAGGTATAACAGCATTCTTTCTGGGAACCAAACAGGCTAATGGCTGGCGGGGTGGAGGGGACGACGCTACTGGAATTTAGTAGACTCTGCCCCATAAAACCTCTGACTTTAATCCTTACTTTTCTCATCTGTAAAGTGAAAGAACTAGGCTAGAAGATAAATTTTAAGATCCTACTCAACCTTAACATTTTCTGATTCTGGTAGAGTTTATAATAAAGCCATGACATGAGTACTTATTTTATAACTATAGTTTTAACTTTTAATTAAAAAATTAAATAACATCTTCCTAATAAATAATGGGTGTTTTTATATAAAAATCAAGGCTGGGTGGCTACGGCTACATATGGACATCTCTCAATTTTGCCTACTGAAAAGGTTTTGTGGGCTGGGTCAGAATTACCCTTAGGCAAACTAAACTATGCAGCTATTCACCTGGAAGTAATCATGAAAAACCCACAAGGATTTAAATAACCAGAAGGAGTTAAATAACCTCCTTATAATTTCCTCAGTACTGGGGCACCTGGATGGTTCAGTGGTTTAAAGCCTCTGCCTTCAGCTCAGATCATGATCTCAGGGTCCTGGGATGGAGCCCCGCATTCGGGCCCTCTGCTCAGCAGGGAGCCTGCTTCCCTTCCTCTCTCTCTCTGCCTGCTTCTCTGCCTATTTGTGATCTCTGTCAAATAAATACATACATACATACATACATACATACATAAATAATTTCCTCGGTACCACGGCCCACTTAAAAGTTAAAAAAAAAAAAAATACAATAGCCATTGAGGTATGCCCAATTGTTAAACTCACTACAATCAGTAGTAAGTGTTCTATACATAAAAGATTAATGTCCTAAAATATCCTTCTGTCTTCTTCCATTGTAGGACTAGCCATTTTAGATTAATCACTTACGTAAATTTAGGTAAAGGTACCAACTGCTTCCTTAATGTTTTCCCATTATTGCACCAATTCCTGGCCTGGACTTGGCCACCTGTCCCAGTCTTCATGTTCCCTGGCTGGCTCCTCAGCCTGCATGCTCCTTTCTACTGGTAAGCTATTCCCTGGTCTGTGCCTACTTCCTTATGCTTAAAGCCTGTTATCTGCAAAAACGTTGGTTGCAGGTCCTCAAACAGACAAACAAAATTAATTTCATACCTGCAAGGGAGTTACTCTGACTGGGCATAGGGTACATATTATATTACGAGGTGGTGTTTCTAGCAAGATGTATATTCTACTATAGAGATGTCATATGTGAGGCTGCCTCTGAGACTAGATGGAAACTGTTCTACTTCCAAGCAGAAGATCTCTATGTCTTTCAATTAAGGGATGAAAAATGAGAGCAGAGAAATGTCTAAAACAGGACTGGAGAGAGCTACTACCATCAAAAGAGTACAAATAAATCAACAGACCAAGCCAATCAATCAATCACTGACAACTATTTTGACTCTGAACATCTTTATAGAACAGTCCTGAACAAAAACACTAAAAAGAACTAAATCTCTACAAAAGTAGACACACACACACACCCAGTACTTCATCATGCCATACCATTAGCACAAAGCAAGAGGAGGAGCACATAACAACTCTTGTCTGTTCTCTCTGCAAGTCCATATCACTCATCATTTCTTTCCTATTCTGCAGACCCACATCTACTTTGGAAAACATGTACTTCCCAATCAAATCACTCTGACTGAAATGGATGGACACATGTCAACCCAAGTGACCAACATGTAGAAACAGAGCAAATGCCAAGTTTTGCTAAATTCACTTTTTACTAAACTTGTCTTGTGCCAATTCTCACCACCTTTAAAATATATCAAGTAAATTATGAGACATTAATTTTACCATATACCACCCAAACAGCCAATTTTGAATCATAATCCTGAAAAAGGTGCGATCCTGATTTTCAAAACTCCCTATGGGCATTAATGCTAATTAAACCATATTACTACTATTCAGTGAAAGACCTGAATATGTATTTGAGGGCTGAATAAAACCTGGGACCAGAAAACACACAGTGAAAATATGTGTGAGCAAGGAAGAAAGTGCAAATCTCTATAAAATAAGTGTTTTAAACTATCCACTAAGGGGAAATTAGGGATGTGAAGATCCATTTGGGCTATAATGTCCTGAAGTCAGCATTAAAGCTTTTAGAATAAACTATGCAAAAAGCAAACACCGCGGGGAAATGAGAGGTTGAGAATGGGAATAAATAAACAGGAAGAAACAAACATAACGGTGTCAATGATGTCAGTATTGTTGCTCTTCACCCCATACTGTGTGAAAATTGGACAGACAATGCTGTCCAGCTACAAAACCCACCTTACTGAAGGCTGAATATGAGTGAGAAAATAAAACAACAACAGGTCAGTCTGTGCAAATGGGATTTCTAAAAATACTTTACTCATTACATAATAATTACTATATCTCAAATTCTGGATTTTCCTTACATGGAAATACGTGCAAAGTTTTTACATAAAAATGCAAGTTAAGAAAAAGAGAACCTTATTAATACTAGTAGAAAGTATAATGGTAGAAGAATTCAGAATAAAAGTGTTTTTGAGGAATAAAACCGGCACTTAGGATAAAATATATAAAACTGTCAATAAAAATAAAGGGAGAGGTAAACCTAAAAAAATTATACATGGATTCTCATTCTAAAATACAATACTTTAACTTAAATAGCTATGATATTATACCAACATAAGAGAAAAATTAATACAAACACCGTTAAAAAAATATAGAAGGCACATACAAAATACCTAGAATCAGGTTAAAAGATCCCTCTCTACAATATAATAGTGCTGATGATTAACTTCCAAGAAAATGCATCCCTTTCCCTCAATCAACTCACCCAACATTTTCTGCATCTTCATCACACTCAGCTTTATATTTGCAAGGTCCACACTTGGAGTGTTTTCTGTGAACTTCTGCCCCTGACCCCTCCTCTTCTGCTTAAAAAGAAAAATTAAATTTTCAAGCAAAAGTTGGGTTCCTTTCCAGATAAGCTTCACGTTTTCAGCAGCCATTATCCTACTTCTAAGGAAAATATACCTGAGCTCTTGAAAATAATTACTTCCAAAATCTATCAATGCTTGGGCCCAAAAATATTGCCAATACAGAGTACAACATAATCTATGAGGAAAATAAGTATTGGTACTAGCAAAACAATCCCTTAACCTATGTACAAAGGTGCAATATAGGTTTTGACAATTGCCTTTAGAAGAATTATCACATAACATTAAATAAGAAAGAGAAAATAAAACATGGGTAATAAATTTGGTCCACTGATTACCCTACTGAAATAGTGTGTGTGATGCTGGTCAGCAAATAAATGATTAAATGCAGTAGAGTATAACCACTTCTTCACATCAGTTTCAAACCTGCCTTTCTTACTCTATTAACAACTAATTCCAGAATAAAAAATATATATATTTATCTCCAAATCTGTGAAAGGAAAGGGGTCTCCTTATGAAAGACTTGCCTCTTTTCCTACTTTGCCACTTAGCACAGCCATAAGTACCCAGAATACAGAAGTGTGTGGGTCTCCTACGATCCAGCACAAAAAACCATGCATACCTCTAAGTCCCCAACTCCTATCCCACATTTAAGGGCTTTTACATTTGTGGGGCTCATCAAGAATGGATCCTACCCTGATCGTTTCAAACTGGGCAGGGAGCTCTGTTCTGAGAGCAATTTAGGGATTCAGCTTTCTCAAGGATCTCCCATTCTGGTTTGGAAAAGAACACCTTATTCAGGGGGTGTCAATTAGTAAAGAAGATAGGAAAAGGAAAAATCCATAAACCTAAAATGTCTCAGTTTGGTAATACTTCCAAACTTTCCATTTTTTAGTGTCTGCCTACACTTTAAGTAGAAATCTTGCCCCAAATTCTTATGAACACTCCCCGATTCCAGGGAATCCTATGTATTTCTGAGGCTTTGGTATGGACACCCCGAGCTCCCTTAAGTTTATGTACTAATCTGAACAAAGCAGTTGGCCTTTCTAAACTCATACTCCCTAAAGAGAAATTGTCCACCTTATATCCTCGGAGCAAGACATCCAGTATTTACACTATTTACACAAATCTTGACACAAACCTTGACATACACAAAACTTCCACTTCTTTAGTATAAGGACAATTTCCTTACTGAATATCTGACCACAGGGATTAGATTACATGATCTCTCTTAAAATCCTTTCCAGCTCTCAGGTCTAGAATTGATGGCCTGATGGTCCTTCAGAAGAGATCATGAAGCCTCTGCTTGAACATGTCTATTTAAATCACATCTTATTATGGGATATAGCTTTAATTTTTTTCCCCTCTGAAACTGTCATCCCATTTCTTCTATTCCCTAAAGTGACCTTTGAAGTGCCTTTCAACTCTGACATTTTAGGATTCTATGAAATGTGGAAGTCTGAAGTAGGGTTTCGATAGTATCGAAAGGATCACGATTGTAATTTTCATCTGTTTAAGTGTGAATTTTACTAGAGTAAGTTTTCTTTGAGTGGATCTCCACAGTACCAACAGCATTATTTTGCATACCGTGGATACTAAGTATGACAGCTTCATTAGCGTTGACATAAATTAATCATTCTTAATTCTGATAATTTAGAGTAAACTCTTGTTAAATGCTATTACCAGATGTTACTTTTTTAAACAGAAGTGATTTATATATCTGTAAAATAAAATTTCAAAACACAGATTCTACTACAGTTATTCTGCAAGCCTTCTCTTTGCCATGCACGACTCGCTCCAGAGTTTTATAATCCTGAAGCTTGAAAATTCCTTAAGAGCAAAAATTTGTAAGCAAGGGGTGAAAGATTCACCAATACTCTGGTGCAACCCAAAATCACCTGTGGGGATGATCCCAAGGAGAAGGCACTTTGGTGCAATCTCAATTTTAACAGGAGTTACATTTCCACTTTTTGTGTCAACAAAACTTTAGCGAAAATAACCGCATGATACAATGTGCCTAGGGTTGCGAGTGATGGCTAAGAGTTTCTTTCTGGAGTAAGGAAAATGTTTTAAAATTGACTGCGGTGATGAATGCATAACTCTATGTACCAAAAGCCACTGCACTGTTATGTGACTTTTACCTCAATAAAGCTGTTCAAAACAGAAAACAAACGTCCTTTAAGGGGTACTTGAAACTTACCTCCTTCTCCAGATCCAGAGCCATTATCTGAGAATAAAAATAAACAGTGAATAGAAATATTTTTGCTGGAAATTTCATCTTATCCAATGGTAAAATTTCCTATCAAAAATCAAACTGTGATGGGGTGCATGGGTAGCTCAGTCAGTTGAGCCTCTGACTCTCGGTTTCAGCTCAGGTCACAATCTCAGGGTTGTGAGATCGAGCCCTGCATTGGGCACCATGCTCATTAGGGAGTCTGCTTGAGATTCTCTCTCTCCCCCACTCTGCCTCTCCCCCAAACCCCCACTCACACATGTTTGGGCGCTCACTCGCTCTCTCGCTCTCTAAAATGAATAAATAAATCTTTTAAAGAAATCAAACTGTGATAGGAATTCTCATGTAGCCTTTCTGTTATTTTTTTTTAATATGGAACTAAACTGTTTCTATATACCTATTCCATGTCTTTTTCCAAATAGAAATTCCTTGGACACACGATCATCTATACCTCATACATCTGTTGTAGCCCATTTAGGAAATATGCAGGTGCCTTGCACAGAGTAAAGGCCAACAAACACTGTAAAGTAAATGGCTAGATAAAAGTAATTTTAATCAACTCACTTAAAAGGAAAAAAAATTAATTTGGTTAAAGCTTGAGAGGAATAATGAATAAACTACTTTTATTAGAAAGGGAGGAAAAGAGCTTTGGGTCTTGCTCCAAAAATCTTAATGAAATCTGTGGACAAAGGCCAAAAGCCAAAAGGTAAGAAAAAGCCTCAAGGCTTAAAAGGGAAGAACTTCAGAGCTGAGGTTTTCAAATTACTGCTAAAATTAGCTTCATCTAGGAAACTTAACCAGAAGCACTCTCACCAAGGTGTAGGTGAGACACTCATCACTAATGAAATTAAAGAGTCTCCCTCAATATTACCAGCAAGAAGTCAGCCTAAAATGTAATTAATATGAAATATTTATTTTATAAATCCTTAAAAGGCCAACATATGGGTGTAGAGCATGTTACAAACAGGGTAATGCTATAGTATCATCAGCATGATATAGTAAAAAGCAGAGATAGCAAGTGATGCACTTGACACATTTTATCCAGCACTTTCGGGGGGGATGGGGGAGAAACATCCTTAAGAACCCACTTCAGCTCTTCACAGAGTTCCCCAGAATGGGAGATAATGCCCTTCATAATATCACTCCTTCCCCTTTAATCTCCTTCAGATAACGATCGAATTCCCAAAACATGGTAGAAACAGGAGGAACTAGAAAAATACATATTTTCTGTAATGTCTACTGTAAAATCTTCATGGGGTTTTATAAAGTCTTAAATTGTATTCAATTTTGATTGATCATAAACAATTACATCTGAGTAAATAAGGAGGAAAAGAAAGATTGGAAGAGCAGAAAAAAACAAAGAAAGAAGGGAACTCAATTTAAAATTGTTTTAGGACCAAACTTTTCTTAGGAAAACACTCCCTTTTTCCTTCTATTCTAAATACATTGACTGGGTACATATTAAGTGCTAGGCAACACAATAAATGCTAGGAATAAACTGATAAATAAGGAAGCCCCAGTGCATGAGATACTCACGCCCAACCAGTTTTCAAACCATCCCCATACCTTCCCTTCCCTTAGTGCCCTTAAAATTCTTTAAAAAAATTAAATATCATGACTCCCCCGATAATGAGATTGAATTCTTCTTGTAGATTATATTTTCATTGCACATGTGCCTTCCACCATCCACACAACTCCACCCCTACCCAGGGACTAGGCTGTACCTCCCCAGGCAGGGCATACTGCTTTCCTGCTGAGAAGCAACTGCTCTGGCAGGAGACACATGTGTCAGAGAAACGAAATGCTAGGATATATACTGAGAGATAGGCACAAAGTATGAACAAACTCTGCCAGGAGATGCCATGGAAGAGAAACTACGAAGGGTAAAAGGGTAAAGCTCAACCTTAAAGCATACGACAGGAGATTTCAAGTAAACAAAAGAGAACATTATTTCTAGCACAGGGACCAGGACTAATAAAAAGACCAAATGAGATGAACAACACTGGCCCACCGAGCAACTAACAAGACCAATATAGCAGCTCACAGCTTAGCTGATTCAATCCTCATTTAACAATCCCGATATGATATCCATTTAACAGTTTAAGTAACTGGGGCTCAGAGGGTCTAAGTGACTTATCCAAGGTCATACAGTAAGAAAGAGCTGGAAGTTAACACCCAGTCTTTTAACCTGTGCAGTGCTTTTTCCAATCTACCATCCTGCTTCTAATTTGGGATTATAAAGGGTTCTGTATTCTTTTTTAGTTTCTAAACCAAGTCTGTGAAACACAAGGTACTTAGAGAAATAGACAAGAATCACAATAAACAATAGTCTATTAGCCCAAGAATACAATCATTTCACCAAGCACCTAATTATCTGGTATAGGGAAAAGAATTTGTCTTTGTCCAAAGACAGGTTTGGTTTTTGTCTCAGCTTCTGAAAGGTAATCTATATCATACCTGATAGAAGTGTCATGTTTAGTAGGGAGGGCACTGACCACATCAGATCTTAAGGTGGGGTTGGCCACACACAACAGTCCTACGGTGAAGGCTGGTCAAGCCACAAGGACCAACCATGTAATTTAGAGTAGGGGGACTTTCAGTCATGTGGTACCAGTGGACCTGGAGTTGGAGATCAACCACTTAGACAATGGATCGTTCATGCTTATATAATGGAGCCCCAGTAAAAATTCTGAACACAGGCACGGTAACATAAAGTGAAAGTAAAAAAATACACTGTATCATATAAGAAATGTCTATACCTTTACTGCTAATCTTCATACAGTAATTCAAATTACAATACATCACCTGCATCCCTGCCCCGAAATACAAATGCAAGTAAGAAACTTACATCCATGCCTTCCAAAAATAATCGCTACCGATTCAGGAAGGAAAAGAGAAGGAAGAAATACAAAAAAACTGGAGGAATATAGGTGACAAAGACTGGCAGACAGAAGAGAGAAGATATAAAAAGAGACAAGCTTGGAAAGAGACACATCCTGGGATGCCACTAATGGCTTTCTATGGATAGTCTCCACCCCTCCCCCGCACCAAGAAAATAAAAATCAACAAAACAGATCCCATATCATTTCTCACGCCAAATCTTGTTCTATCTAATATTTAAACCATAAGGCAAAAGATATGCAAAGTCCCCATGAAAATGGCAATAAGCATTAACAATGTACGGGATGTAACACAGTATTCGACCATGTGGGGTTAAAAAACAACATGAAATGCTGACAAAAAAGAGCTCCCCACACAAATGATCCGTACAGCAGTTCTGGGAATACACATCTGACTGGAAATTTCCTTTTAGAAACCATGGTGGAATCATTTCTAAAGTTTACTCAGAAAAATACCACACATACCAGAGTAGCATGGGCCTCTTGCTACTACTGTTATCTCTTTCTGGTGCTTACAAGCAGCCCTTCTGAGAAAGCATTCATTTTGGTAAGTGTCCCCATTTGATCCACAGACAGGAATGTAATTTGTATGACACTGCAAAATAAACAAAAATAAATTTTCAAAACTAGGCATGAATATTAATAGTTTATTTCATATTCATGAATATAATACTATAGTATTGTGACTTAGTTCTACTCCAGAATAGTTTGTTCTTTTATTTGGTTTTTTTAAAAAAAGAGAATTATACCACTTTCTCACAACTTTTTTCACATTTATAATGAAAATAATTATCAAATATCCACAAAAATGAGAATGAAAATCCCATGCTACCTACTTCATCTGCTTGTTACAAAGATCAAGTGAGGTAAGAGGGAAATTCTTGGCAATGTTTGTAATAAGCTAAGAAGCACTAACTATATAACGTCATTTTTTTTTTTTTAAGATTTTTATTTTATTTATTTGTCAGAGAGAGAGAGAGCGAGCACAGGCAGACAGAGTGGCAGGCAGAGGCAGAGGGAGAAGCAGGCTCCCCACAGAACAAGGAGCCCGATGCGGGACTCGATCCCAGGACACCGGGATCATGACCCAAGCCGAAGGCAGCTGCTTAACCAACTGAGCCACCCAGGCGTCCCATATAACGTCATTTTATTACTATCAAAATTCATTTATTCAATACCTGTGGAATGCGAAGTCCCAAGGTAAACACTATAGAAAACAGGAAGAAATACATGATCTCCAAGTCCACCAGCATCCATGTGACTATGGACTAGTATCATCACCCTTTTCTCCCCTGTAACATGGTAATTATAATAGCCATCCACCTAATAAAGTTGTTGTGAGGAATAAGAGAAATCCATCTTTACATTTATATCTGGTCATAGTAAATTCCCAATAAGTATTAGCTGGTTTTGCTATGCTCTCATCATTTCTGAGTCTTAGGTAGTTGCCCAGAGTCATAGCCAAGAGTAGGAAACCTCTGATTTCCTACTCTAGGATGTGTGATGCGCTCTAACCACTACACACTCAAGTTATTCAGCAGTGTCACTGTGTCACTCAGTGGTAGCGAACAGGAGGTTCACTAGTACAGGCTATGACCCCAAAATCCAACCTAACAAGCACATACCTAGGAGTGAGCATGAGATGGAAGATGCAGACCTGCTGTTCTGTCAGTCTGTGTCTGGGGGGTCTCTCTTAGGAATGTCTCATTTTGTTATGGGCAAATGAAGGGATTTGGACAATTTTAACATGTGACTTCTAACATGGGCACTGACTTAACCCAAGATCCTGACTCTACCTGAGGTCTGCTGCCTCCTCACTGCCATCCTCACTGGGGGAAAGAACTCTCCCCTATACCTTCTATTTACCTGGAAGAACATGATCCAAAGTAATTCAGAAAGGTGCAAAGTGCACAGCTCTGGAGCCACATCCATGCAAGCATTTGTTGTGTACCTACTGTGTGTCAGGAACTGTGCTGAATACAATAAATAAGAGAGTAACAACAAGGTTGGGATGGTCGATATTACCTGCCATCCTGACTAGGCCCCAGGGTTCCCAGATTCAATATTATTTCTGGATGCTCTATGACAGTTTTCTGGATGAATTTCCATTTGAATCAATGGACTGAGTCAATGTTGGTGGGATCATCCAATACACTGAGGGCCTAAGTAGAACAAAAAAGGGGAGGAAAGGAGAATGGCTCTCCCTGCCTGATTTAGGACATGGGTATTCTCCTGGTTCTGTGGCCTTCGGATTGGGACTGGAACTATACTACCAGTTTTCCTGGACCTCCAGCTTCCAAAGAGTGGATCATGGGACTTTTCAGCCTCCATAATCAAGCAAATCAATCCCTTATAATATAAACACTCCCCCTCCATAACCCCCCATATACATATACCATATATATTTCCTATTGGTTCTATATCTCTGGAGAACCCTAATACAAAGATCTTATAAGAAGGCATGACATCTAGCAAGAACAGATACTGATAAATTCAGGAAAAAAGACAATCCAGAGCACTCCAGGGAGAAGAACAAATTTGAAGAAAGAAAAAAGGGTAATAGTCATAGGTCCTCCTCTCTGTACATAACTCAAGTGTTTTGTTCTGGGTTTTCTGGGGTTTTTGTTTTTGCAGATTTATTTATTTGAGAGAAAGCGAGGGAGAGCACAAGTGGGAGGGGCAGAAGGAAAAGGAGAGAGTCTTAAGCAACTCCACACTTAGCACAGACCAAAACATGGGGCTCACTCTCATGACCCTGAGATAATGACCTCAGCCAAAACCAAGAGTCAGATGCTTAGCTGGCTGTGCTACCCCCATAACCCACGTTTTAAAGGAAAAATGCAATTTTGATAATTTTTCTCGGTACAAAATAAAAGTTGCTTTGTTTATGTAATAGCTCTTATTAGCAGACTGAAAAAAACAATTTTAGACTTTATTTAAAATCCTGTTATTATCTTTTAAAATGTGTTTAAATTATATACCAGAAAGCTCATAGTAACACTAAAAGCATGCTGAATCACAAGCAAGTTTTTTAAATGGAATTGAAAGATACTGCTAAAGCACCCAGCAGAGAAGTGTTTAATGGACATATGAGGTGATTTTTCTTCAACTGGCAATAACCTAACTCTAACTTGAACAGATTTATAAATTATAAGGAGGCAGAGTAGTCAAAGGAAAGTTCATTCAGCAGCAGGATCAAATCAGGCTGTAAGCCCTTAGGCAGTTTGCTCCTACAGGGCAAGCAACTTGTCTTCAAACATCTTTATATCCTCAACGTCTAGCACTGAGCACAAAGCAAGCACTGGATAAATGTCTAGTGATCTCAACTCCTAACTTTCATTTCTCTTTCCTTCTTTGCCACTAGGTAAGAATGCTAGGGATTCAGACAGATCATGAGAGGATTTTCTAGCTGTCCAAATACATTTAAAAAGGTCCAAAAGGCTACTTTTTATAATCTTAGAGTTGCAGGGAAAGACTTTCAACTAATGAAAAGCAGAATCCTAAAAACAAAAATAGAAAAATATGGTATGAAAATTCAAAATGTCTTTATATCAAAAATTATTAAAAATGAAAATGACACTAACTTCTTTAACATTTTTTTAATCTGTATAAACTAAAAAGGAACCTAAGACAAATATTTTGAGTGATTTAGTACTGAAAAGAGAAATGAAAACACCTACAATTGACTCTTAAACATGGGGATTTGGCTCCAAAACTTCAGGCATAACCTGACCCTCCCAAATCTTAATACCTACTGTTGACAAGAAGCCTTACCAATAACATAGTCAATTAACACATATTTGGTTTGTTACATGTATGATATGTTGTATTTTTACAATAAAATAGGCTAGAGAAAAGAAAATGGTATTAAGAAAATCATCTAAGGGACGCCCATGCAGCTCAGTTGGTTAAGCAGCTGCCTTCAGCTTGGGTCATGAGCCCAGGGTCCTGGGATGGAGTCCTGCATCGGGCTCCTTGCTTAGCAGGGAGCCTGCTTCTCTCTCTGCCTCTGCCTGCCACTCTGCCTGCTTGTGCTCTCTCTCTCTGACAAATGGATGAATAAAATCTTTAAATAGATAGGTAGGTAGGTAGGTAGATAGATAGATAGGAAGGAAGGAAGGAAGGAAGGAAGGAAGGAAGGAAGGAAGAAAAAGAATAAAGAGGTTGCCTGGATGGCTCAGTTAAGCATCTGCCTTTGGTATAGGTCATGGTCCCAGGGTCCTGAGATCGAGTTCTACATCATGCTCCCTGCTCAGCAGGGAACCTGCTTCTCCCTCTACCCCTCCCCTTGCTTGTGCTTTCTCTCTCTCTCTCAAATGAATAAATAAAAATCTTAAAATAAAAAAAAGAAAATCATATAAAAGAGAAAATATATTTACAGTACTGTACTATAATAAATCCATGTATAAGTAGACCCACACAGTTCAAGCCTCTGCAGTTCAAGATCAACTACATACACTTGTATGACACATAATATTTCTAGAAGGTAATACAAAGTAACACATGTTGCCTTTGAGAAGAGCAATTAGTAATCTGGAGTGAAAGGAAGACATTTTTTCTTTTCTTTTCTTTTCTTTTTTTTTTTTTTTAAGATTTTATTTATTTATTTGACAGAGAGAGAGAGAGACAGAGATCACAAGCAGGCAGAGAGGCAGGCAGAGGCAGAGAGAGAAGCAGGCTCCCCACTGAGCAAGGAGCCCAATGCGGGGCTCGATCCCAGGACCCTGAGATCATGACCTGAGCTGAAGGCAGTGGCTTAACCCACTGAGCCACCCAGGTACCCCCATTTTTTCAATATATTATAGATCTTCTTATATAATGTTCAAGTTGTTTAATATGGGCATAGTACTCTTTTAAAAAACATAACAACAGTACCTACATCACAGGTTCTCATAAGAGTTTATGAGTTATAGAGGAATATATATATATATGTATATATGTGTGTGTATGTGTGTATATATTTAGAACCATTAATGGATATAATGCTCAGCATAAGCAATATATAAATATTCAAATAGTACACTCTTATATAGTATCCGCACATTCATACTCACATACATACATATGTCTACAATTCATACAAGGGAAAAAGAAAATACTCCAAAAAATGGGCAAAGATTATGAAATATTGATTCACAAAAAAAATGGTCAATATATGGCACATTTTCAATTTCTCTAATAATCAAATGGAAAATTTTTTAAAGATTTTATTTATTTATTTGATAGACAGAGATCACAAGTAGGCAGAGAGGCAGGCGGGGGTTACAACTGAATTGTGGGGACCCCACATCCACTATAGTCACATTATTCCAAGCACTACTGTGAAATAATTCACAAAATGTTTTAGTGTTTTTTAAGTTAAATCCCGAAGTCTAAGAATCATACTTATTTCTCTCTTTTGATTTATAATCCCACTTAAAATAAATTTGATTTTTCAGCTCCATTAAAAAAAAAAAAAAAAAAAAAAGAGAGAGAGCCCGATGTGAGGCTTGATCCCAGGACCCTGGGATTATGACCTGAGCCAAAGGACCCTGGGATTATGACCCCTGACCCTGGGATTATGACCTGAGCCACCCAGGCATCCCAAAAAATGAAAATTTTTTTAAAAAAATTTTTTCCTGGGGCACCTGGGTGGCTCAGTGGGTTAAAGCCTCTGCCTTCGGCTCAGGTCATGATCCCAGGGTCCTGGGATCGAGCCCCGCATCGGACTCTCTGCTCAGCGGGGAGACTGCTTCCTCCTCTCTCTCTGCCTGCCTCTCTGCCTACTTCTGATTTCTGTCTGTCAAATAAATAAATAAATAAATAAATAAATAAAATTTTTTCCTTACAGATTCACAAAATTTAAAAGTATTAACAAAAATCCACTATCAGGAGGCCAAGGGGAAACAAGCACATCAGATATACTGATTGCTATTGGTGAGAATGTTATCTACCCATGAGCATCCCACTGCTCAACAATTCCACATCAAAGAATTTAACCTAGAGAAATTTAAGACAGTTGAAAGAGGGAACAGCTTCAGTCTTCCCAATACAGAGGTGACTAAAACACCAATAAGAAACCCATAATCTTTCTGGCTTAAAAACCAAAGGACAGAGTTCAAGGCAACCTCAGAGCCACTAAAAAGAGAGAAAACCCCAGAAAGGAGAGAGTCAGAAGGGACTCTGAGATTCGGTATATAAATTCCTATCAAATTTCTGGCTGACTCCCAAACCACTCATGGGATATATTCCAAGTAGCCCAGCTAAGGTTAAAAGTAATGAATTAATTTTGTGTTGCTTTCCACAACAGGGATACAGCATTCTGTAGTTTGAGGTCACCCAACTTAACTGTTTCAAAAATAACAATACTCTTCAGGGGAACATGACAGAATTCAAACACTAAAATATATCACTGACATGTTAGGATAAATTCAAAATTACTCTAATACAAGGAAAAAGGAAAACACAATCCATTCTCAAATGAAAAATCAAGAGATGATCCCTGAGATGTTTCAGATGAAAGTAGCAAAGATTTTAAAGCAGCAATAGTATCTATACTCAAGGAAACTATGCTTTTAATGAACGAAAAGACAGGAAATCTCAGTCAAGAAATCAAAACTAGAGGGGTGCCTGGGTGGCACAGTCAGCTGAGCGTCTGACTCTTGGTTTCAGCTCAGGTCATGATCTTAGCGTCATAAGTTTGAGTCCTGCATCAGGATCCATGCTCGGTGCAGAGTCTGCTTGAGATTCTCTCTCCCTCTCTCTCTGGCCCTCCCACCAACCATTGTTTTCTCTCTAAAATAAATTTTAAAATCTTACAAAAAAATCAAAACTATAAAGTCTAGGGGTGCCTGGGTGGCTCAGTGGGTTAAAGCCTCTGCCTTTGGCTCGGGTCATGATCTCAGGGTCCTGGGATCGAGCCCTACATCGGGCTCTCTGCTCAGCAGGGAGCCTGCTTCCCTTCCTCTCTCTCTGCCTGCCTTTCTGCCTACTTGTGATCTCTGTCTGTCAAATAAATAAATAAAATCTTAAAAAAAAAAAAAAAAAACTACAAAGTCTCGAAATAAAATATCTGAGAGGTGCCTGGGTGACTCAGTTAAGCATCCAAGCTCTTGATTTCAGCTCAAGTCATGATCTCAGGGTTATGGGATCGAGCCCCGCATTTGGGCTCTGCACTGGGTGTGGAGCCTGCTTAAGATTCTCTCCCTCTCTCTCTCTCTCTCTCTCTCTTCCCTTTCTCTGCCCCCCCAGCCCCTCCCCCCACCAAAAAAAAAATCTAAAAATAAAAACTCACTGGATAGACTGAATGGAGAGGACAAAAGAAGGGATTAGGGAACCTGAAGATAGATCACAAAAAATTATCTAATGTGAAGACCAGAAACAAGAAAACTCCATGAGGGCTGAGTTACACTATGTACACCAATAACTTCTTTTAAGGAAAGAAGCCCACTTCAGCTGTTATCCCTTTTATGAGGATCTGGGGTGCAGGCAGGGAAGCCAGACACAACACACTAGCCGGAACATTCACTGCATGAGTAACCATGCAGGGGTGGGCACAAGGTCAGCTGAAGCCATGTCAAAGGTGACTATTGTCAATAACAGTGGATTATAAAGTCTCTTTTGACTATGAAGAGCTTGTCCAGATAGACAATAGTGTAAGCCCCTACTCTTCCTCTGATAGTTTATAGTTTTCAGAGAGATTTCATATGCAAGCTCTCTGATTCTGATTCTCATTACAATATCATAAAAAAGGAGAGAAAACGTGCCTTCTCTTTTCAGATGGATCATACACGAACTTCCTGACGTTACAGCGTTACTAGAAATACTGACTGTCCTATGCTTTTGTCCCTAATCTCTGTACCATTTCCTTCTCTTAAAATCCAAAATGGTGGGTACAATTAGAATAAGATCACGAGTGGAAAAAATTTCAGTTTGTTTTGTCTCAAAATCTGAATCAGGCACCAGATCCTGAACAACATTCTGAAGCCAGATAATTTAATCATAGCAAATAAAATAAGAAAAATTGAATGTAACACATTTCACATCCTTTCTCTTTAGTTTTTTGTTTGTTTTGTTTTAAGAAACACAATTACAACTTAAAAGAGCATCTGAAAAGCGAAGATGTTAGTTTGAGGTTTCCCTGTCTAGTTTATCTCTAACCCTGGTCTATCCCCGAGGCACCAAGCCATGTTCTTTGGCCTAAAAAAATGAGACACCGGCAAATAAAAATGGAAGGGAAGACCATAACTCATAAAGAAGTTGAATCACCATGTTGTATACCTGAACTAATGTAACATTGTAAGTCAACTATACTTAAAAAAAAAAATTTAGGGGTGCCTAGGTTGCTCAGTCAGCTAAGTATCTGCCTTTGGCTCAGGTCATGATCCCAGGATGCTGGGATCAAGCTCCCCATCGGGCTCCATGCTCACCGGGAGGCATGCTTCTCCTTCTCCCTCTGCTGCTCCCCCTGCCTATGCGCTCACTCTCTCTCTCTCAAATAAATTAAATTAACTTAAAAAAAGAATAAAAAATTTAGGGGCACCTGAGTGGCTCAGTGGGTTAAGCCTCCGCCTTCGGCTCAGGTCATGATCTCAGGGTCCTGGGATCAAGCCCCGCATCGGGCTCTCTGCTCAGTGGGGAGCCTGCTTCCCCTCTCCCCCTCTGCCTCTCTCTCTGCCTACTTGTGATCCATATCTGTCAAATAAATAAATAAAATCTTAAAAAAAATAAAAATAAAAAATGTAAAAAATAAATTTAATGGATGGGGAAAAAATTACAAAAGAAGGAAAGGGGAAAAAGCCAATGGGGTGGGGGGGGCTGTTGGGCAGAAGGAGAGAATCTCAAGCAGACTCCCTGCTGAGCATGCATGGAGCCCAACATGGGGCTCTCGATCCCATGATCCTGAGATCATGATTTAATACAGTCTATAAGGATTTCTGAACTGAAATCAAGAGTCAGACGTTCAACCAACTGAGCCACCCAGGTGCCCCCACAAAACATCAACATTTTAAATAAGAGATTCATTTCCTTTTAGTAACAATTAGAACTTACATTTGAATAGAACTTTAATATTTTTTTCAAATCATCTTCTCACCTATTATTGCCAATCTGTCCTCTTAACTCAAGAAAAGAAGCATGGAAGGTAGAAATAATAGTACTTCATCTGACAAAAGAAAAATCAATGGGCTGTGAACCCAATTTCTTTCAGGGTTCAAGGTTTTTTAAGCTTTTTAATTTGAAGAATGCAGAACAATAAAATATTAAAAATGTAAAAATTTTTCAAAGTAGATTTGGTTTCCTCACCTGAAATTGACATGCACATTTCAAACTGTCCCCATCTTCTTTACACACTCCTCCATATTTACATGACGACTCATCACAAACTCTTACATCAGACTCCCTCACATTTAATTCTGAAAAAGAAGGGAAAAAAATGTTTTATGTCATCTTGTACTCAAATGCACATATATAAAAGGGGGAAAAAACCTTAAAATGTGTTGATCAACTCATTCACAAGTATAATAATAAGACATAACATACAAAAATCAAGTCCCATAGGACACAGAATGTTCAGAATTCCCCAAGGAGAATCTTGCAGAATAGTATGCCTAATAGTAACTCAAACCAAAATAAAACTCAAAATTTCAAGATTTCACAGAATTCCCAAAGGTAAATCTACAGAATTTTTCTATTTGGCCTGCCAAGAGCTTAAGACAGCTTTCCTACTATTGTCTTATTATCTTAGATTATCTTTTTTCTTCTTTATAGATTTTTTAAAAAATAATCTCTATATCCAATATGCAGCTCAAACACATGACCCCCAAATCAAGAGTTGCATGCTCTACTGGCTGAGCCAGCCAGGCAAGCCCTTAGATTAAATCTATTTTTCTAAGGAGTAAGTTACTTTTAAGGAGAACAAATAAGAATAATTAAAAGAAATCTTAATCCTTTTGATACCCAAATAAATTTCAGATGATCATAACTCACTCTAGACAAGATTATTTTAATTACAAAAAAATTATAAAGTAAACTTGCATTTCATATAATAGATATATATGGAGCATTTGCGTGCACAGAATTAAAAATAGTACTCTTAAAATTTTTATGAAGGAGCAAGTGAAATACTAAAAGGGTAGTACTCTTAAAATTTTTAAATGACTCATTTAATTCTACTCTCACAAGAAGCAGAGCCAATCAACAATACTAGCATCCTGTGGTCATTTCATTCCTGCACCAAGACCACTGGTCTTGCTCTGGAACTACCAAATTAAGCTTTCTAGAATCACAATGAATTGAATGAAAACCACTATAAGGCAATTTTCGTATCCACCCTATCTGGAATGAGAGAGAGAACAACAAACAATAAAATGACAGCAACAATAGCAAAGAAGAAACAAATGATTGTTTAAAAAAAACCTAGCCCATTGTAGAGGTGAACAAATGTGTGGGAACAGGAAGGCCTGAGTTAGCTTCTGACCGTGTCGCTCAGTAGCTGAGGGACTCCAGGGAGGGCACAAACTTTCCTACAGCTCAGGATCATGATGAGGTCTTGGCAAACAGATCTCAGGGAACATTTCTCCAGCAATCCCGCATCCCTGATTGTTTTCTAGTTCTAGATTTCAAAGCAGGACCCACTGGACTGAGTCAAGAAGGTTCTGTATCTAGTGACTAGTAACATTTCTTTGCCTCTCTCTGTCCCCATTTGTTCTCACTGCTCTACCATGGTATCTTGGGTCTCCTACTCCTCCTAGCTGACCCTCTGAGGGACTGGCAGTCAAGTACCTAAATACCCAGGGAGTTGAGTCAACAGTAATTATCTGGGGGCACCTGGGTGGCTCAGTGGGTTAAGCCTCTGCCTTCAACTCGGGCCATGCGTAGTCTCAGGGTCCTGGGATTGAGTCCCACATCGGGCTCTCTGCTCGGCAGAGAGCCTGCTTCCTCCTCTCTCTGCCTGCCTCTCTGCCTACTTGGGATCTCTGTCAAATAAATAAATAAAATCTTTTAAAAAAAAAGAAAAAGGTAATTATCTGAATAACCACTCTCAACCAAGCACTGCACTGGGTGAAGGATACATCTATGTAACTATAGTTTACAAAATTTTTCTTTTCCTTAAATGAAACTCAAGTGTTTGGGGGGAAAAAAAAAAGACAAGAGCTGAAAGGCAACATGAAACTATTAGAGTTATTTTGTTGTTCTCATTGTTTCACAAACTATTTCAGGCAGATGCTCATTTTTTTATTCCTTTCACCTTGGCCATTTGGCTAGGGAGGCTCTATGCTCTTGGTTTCCCATATCTCCCAATTTCTGCTCAGGCATCCTTCTCCCCCTTGAAGACTTGCATTAGCACTTAAGGCTCATTCCCAAGCATGGAGTTTGCTTTTTTCCTTCTATCTACCTACATTCCTACTAGGAACTTACACAAGGTCCAGTTCCAATTACTGTCTCATATATGTACATCTTGAAACTCAAGGAAGATTAACTAAGTATTAATAAAGAACTGCTCGGGAGAAGAGAGTAAGAGTGCATAATATCTTTGTTCAACCATAGGCATAGCCAATTTTAGGGGTCATAGAAATAAAAACAAATATACAATTGAAGAAATAAAATTTGGTGCATTTATTCTCCTTTGTAGCCTTAAAGTTCACACTGGGTTCCAACAGAATCAGACATATAAAACAAGAAAAAGTAAAGTTTTTATTCTACTTCTGGGCCAAGATCATGCTCTGAGCTGCTCTGACTTGTGACTTGGGCTTGAGATTCTTTGAGGTATGTTTTACCTATTGTATTTTTAAAGTACAATGGGATTGCAGTCTAGAACCAAAATCATCCCTGCCACTAAGATTCACCTATCTCCGGAGACTGAGAGTTTTTCAAAGCATCTGTTTGCATGAGGTTACACTAAGAAACATTTTGGGACAATAATCACGCTTACTAAAGAGAGACAGAGAAGCTTGGCACAATAACCAAACCTTGAACAGGAGGAATGGTCACATGCACAGGTTGGTTGGTGTCTACCACCTGGACTGCTCCCCCAGCCCAGACCCAAGGGCTCATCATAACAGAAGAGCTACAGTGAGAAACTAAATAACAGCTTTCACTGAAAGCTTTGAAGCAACAAGATTAAAGAGCTCTGCTTTGATGTCCACACAACAAGATATAATAGTGGGGGAGAAAAGAGGCTGGGATACCTCAACAGCCCCAGCCCAGCATTATACCTGGCAGGACAGCTCAAGGCCAAGGAGATAATCAGGCACAGAGATACCCCTCTGTTATCTAGGGACAGCAAACATGGCAGAAGAAAAAGACGTGCTATGTGGCAGTGGCCAGAATACATTAGTGAGCCCACATCAAACACCCTTTGGTGACTCCAAGAATAAACAATTTGGGGGGCAACTTGGGGGAGCTAGCAGTTCTACATTAACAGGTAAGAGTAAAAGTCATGAAATTCTGATTACATTGGTTATTAGTCATGTCTTATTTTATGCCTATCCAGTTATTAAATTCATGCTATTTTCATGTGTATTAATGTGTTAAATGTGATTATTTAGTTGATCAGGAAACAATTAAGTATCTACTATATATCTAATACTATGCTAAGAAATTGGGACATGCAAAAAAATAAATAACAGAGAGCCTATGATCTTGCTAACATATGGAACAATTAGTGATGAATTCAAGACAGTCTATAAGGAGAAAATGCTGTTGTACATGCTATGATTGCTCTAAGAATTTCAAGAAGTAGGAGATAAAAATGGATTTGAAGCAGACGATGCAGTGTCAATGATGGCAAGACTCGCTTTGACTTTGAAAAATTAATAAAACTTTTTGGCTGATTATAAAACTGACATAGGATTAAAAAAACGAACATAGGATCACTATACAGAATTTAGAAACAACATTTAAAAGTAAAGAATGTATTAAGGGGGCACCTGGGTGGCTCAGTGGGTTAAAGCCTCTGCTTTCGGCTCAGATCATGATCTCAGGGGCCTGGGATGGAGCCCCACATGGGGCTCTCTGCTCAGCAGGGAGCCTGCTTCCTCTTCTCTCTCTGCCTACTTGTGATCTCTGTCTGTCAAATAAATAAATAAAATCTTTAAAAAAAAAATGTTTTAGGGGCACCTGGGTGGCTCAGTCGGTTAAGCACCTGCCTTAAGTGAACACCATGATCTCGGGGTCCTACGATCAAGCCCCACGTGGGGCTCCCTGCTCCATGGGGAGTCTATTTCTCCCCCTCCCTCTGCCCCTCTCCCTTCCTCAGCTCACACACAGGCACACATGTACTTTCTCTCTCTCTCAAATAAAATCTTAAAAAAAAATAAAAATAAAAACAATGTTTTCATTGCCCATAACATGTAATACTGAAAGAGAATGTTCTTATCTAGAAAAATAATTTAAGTGAAAGTAGAGAGGGGCGCCTGGGTGGCTCAGTGGGTTAAAGCCTCTGCCTTTGGCTCGGGTCGTGATCCCGGGGTCCTGGATCGAGCCCCGCGTCGGGCTCTCTGCTCCGCGGGGAGCCTGCTTCCTCCTCTCTCTCTCTCTCTGCCTGCCTCTCTGCCTGCTTGTGATCTCTGTCTGTCAAATAAATAAATAAAATCTTTAAAAAAAAAAAAAAAAAGAAAGTAGAGAAACAGTAAATAAACAGTACACATAAATAATAATATTGGTGGTTCCCTAATCATGCCCCTTATGAAAACGGGTGTCCTGAAGTGTACCTTCATTAAAATCAAGTAAGAATTTCATTTTCTCATTTGCAAGGGGGAAAAAAAGTCAATGTCAAGAGTTTTCTCATTTTAAAAGTTTTTTTCACATACTTCTTAAACCTTCAATATTTGAGATTACTTCCTTGCTAGCTATCAACAAAACTAATGTTCCACAAATAAATAAAGAATATTAATAGGAAAATTCCAAGCATTTTATGAGAACAAAAGATCATGAATGTCACAAGCTCATGAATGTACATTTTAAATTGTTTTGTTACTGTGGCAGTCACAGCTAATTGTCTACCTTGGATCTGTTCTTACTTCGTAAGAGAACCCCAGTTTTGTTCAGAGGAACGAGATGCTCAGCTAAATTATCTGTATTTCCCAGACCCCCTTGCGATGTACCACAGTTTATAAATAATCACTATCCCTTACTTCTTCATTCTTCCACTCTCTCTCCTTTCTGGAGAGTAAAACCCTTGCCTAGGTTGTAGTGGCCATCTTACACACACAAAGATGACAGCAACAAGCTACAGATGGTAGACCAGAAGGACAAGAGCAAGAGTGTGGAAAGAGAACTATAGAATCATCACACCTTGGGACGCCTGGGTGGCTCAGTTGGTTGAGCAGCTGCCTTCGGCTCAGGTCATGATCCCAGCGTCCTGGGATCAAGTCCCACATCGGGCTCCCTGCTCGGCAGGGAGCCTGCTTCTCCCTCTGCCTCTGCCTGCCACTCTGTCTGCCTGTGCTCACTCTCTCTGACAAATAAATAAATAAAATCTTTAATAAAAAAAAAAAAAAAAGAATCATCACACCTACCCTGGATTTCATGCATTCAGACTCACTGTTATAGCAAACAAACACGGAAGTAAAGGCCTTATCATTTAATCCACTATTGGTCAGGTCACTGATACATATAATAAAACATAAACCTGACATATTGATTGCACAAAAATTTAATTAAGATAAATATTTCTGAGGGGCGCCTGGGTGGCTCAGTGGGTTAAGCCGCTGCCTTCGGCTCAGGTCATGATCTCAGGGTCCTGGGATCGAGTCCCGCATCGGGCTCTCTGCTCAGCAGGGAGCTTGCTTCCCTCTCTCTCTCTGCCTGCCTCTCTGCCTACTTGTGATCTCTGTCAAATAAATAAATAAAATCTTTAAAAAAAAAAAAGATAAATATTTCTGAGCATAAGTCTTAAATAATTTGGTGCTACATCTCTGTCCACGTGATACATTTATTAAGAGCATCGTGACCTCCTGGTATTCTTAGTTCTCTCACAAATTTGAAAACCAACGCCTTAGCTCAAACTCAGTACAGAAGGAATTCTATTTTGGGACCATCTTCTGAATGTTATTTCTTTTCAAGTATTCAATATAGTACCAGGCATCAAGAGGGCACTCTATTACCTGTCAATGATGATGATGATTACACAGCTGCCTTCCTGAACCCAAAATGGAAACTCAGCAAAACAGATGAGCCATTACTAAGGCCCTCAAAAATCAACTCTCCAAATAGAAATAATTTACACAAAGAAGCACTCAGAACAGTGGCTCACAACAAAAATATTTTGCTCTGGTTGCAAATGCGCCCATCACACAATTTTCTAAATGTAAAACTTGTCTCCATGTTCATTAAATCTCAAAGCTGGGAAACAATACGCACCCGTGGAAGGAACCCTACTGACTGAACCTGAGATGCCCCAATCCCCAACTTTCAGCAACACTAACTAGGTTCGGGCTACAGTTCAAAATGAAACTCAGAGACTTTTCTACCACCCCTCCATTAAACAGAAAGTAGTCTGGGGAATCTTATGAGATAGCTAACACCAATGGAGAGCCAAAAGCGAAAAAACTTTGCATGATGTTACAACAGAATTCAGGACTTCTCAACCTCAACACTACTGACATCTTGAATTAGTTCTTTGATGCATGGGGCTATCCTGTTCACTGAAGGATGTTTAGCAACATCTCTGGCCTCTATCCACTAGATGTCAGCAGGACCATCCCCCATGTCCACTGGGAAGTAAATCACCCTCTGCTGAGAACCACTGTCAAAGAAGACCAAAGGGGCGCCGGGTGGCTCAGTTGTTAAGCGTCTACCTTCAGCTCAGGTTATGATCCCAGGGTCCTGGGATGGAGCCACACATGAGGCTTCCTGCTCAGCAGGAAGCCTGCCTCTCCCTCTCCCACTCCCCACTTGTGTTCCCTCTCTTGCTGTGTGTCTCTGTCAAATAAATAAATAAAATATTTAAAAACAAACAAACAACAAAGATTAACAAAGCCTTGATTAAAGGCTTTACATTTCATTCTCTAACATAATCACTACAAAGAAAATGAGTCAGTCACACATCAGTCTCCAAGATCTCTGCACATGACCACCGCTAGTTTTCATTTCAATAGAGGGATCTCAATATATTGCAATCAAATTTATGTCAAGTCCTAGCTCAGAGTGAGTGTCCCTCCTTTAATAATGCTTTAACCTGTAGCGAGCCTGGCTTCCTCCCACTTCCTATCAAAATTCTGCCAAAGGTCAACAGAAGCTCCTATTTTAAAGGTTTCATGACTTTTTTCTTAGCCTTCCAACTCTTTTATGGGCCTTTCCCCAGGAGCTGATTACTCCTGGCCTCCCCTTCCAACCTAATAATCTTGATTATTTGCTCAACTGTCTGACCACTTCTCATTTAGTCACTCCTTTTCCCTTCTCTTACTGTTCAGTCCATGTCCACAGCACTCAGAGAACTTCACTCCAGCTTAACCAGCTCTCCAGGGAAACCAAAGTATGCTCTTCTCTGTAAAACATACCAACCAATGCCCATAGCACAGTGAATCTCCAAGGCTACTAGGCCACTCTCTACAGCACTCTTCAGGATTTTAGCTCCAACCAGGGGAGCTGCTCTTGTGCTTCAACCAGTCCATGTATTTGTTACTGGAATTACATGGTTTCAACATTTCACAGAATGAAAATAAACTGTTATGAAAACAAAACTGAATGCTATGGCAAGACTTAAGGTGATCCACTTTGAAAAAGATGCTACTGTATTACATATAGGCAAGAGAAAAATCTAGAATTCTGCACCCACCCGTCTTTACGTTCCCTTTTAAAGAGATTAAAACTGGTATTTGTAACCAATGTATGCTTGTTCAAGAAAGAAAATTCCAACTACTCTCAAAGAAAAATTCTGGGCTCTCTTTCAAAATGGTGTTTAAATAGGGGTGACTGGGTGGCTCAGTCAGTTAAGTGTTCAACACTTGATTATGGCTCAGGTCATGATCTTAGGATTGTGGGATCGAGCTCCTTGCTGGGGCTTACAGCCTGCTTAAGATTGTCTCTCTCTCCCCCCCTGCCCCCCCACCCCTGCTCTCTCCCTAAAAATAAAAAAAATAATTTTAGGGCGCCTGGGTGGCTCAGTGGGTTAAAGCCTCTGCCTTCGGCTCAGGTCGTGGTCTCAGGGTCCTGGGATCGAGTCCCGCATCGGGCTCTCTGCTCGGCGGGGAGCCTGCTTCCTCCTCTCCCTCTCTCTGCCTGCCTCTCTGCCTTCTTGTGATCTCTCTCTGTCAAATAAATAAAATCTTTAAAAAAAAAAAAAATTTTAAACCAAAGTAGTACTCAATAAATCTATATATGTTTTTAAGTTCAAATAAAATGCTACATGCATTTATAATTTATTTTTGTGACTCCCCACTTTAAATAACTTTCTTGATTAAGCAACTAACTACAAGAATCTTAAGGCACCAAGACAAGAGAGCTCCAATGCATAAAAACGTTCTGCCCTCAGCCATCCCATTGTGTCCTCTTGTCTTGCTTCATCTCTCTCAGCATTCTCATCCACTTACATCACTTCAAGTCTTTAAACGGGCTTTTCCCCAACCTTATTAAACCCATCTCATCTGCCATTTCCAGTCCTCAGAGCACTGCAGGGGGAAAGTCCTACAATGAATGCGAAGTACTTATCAACATACGCTAATCTTTAGTTCATCTTTAGTTGATTTCTTATTGACTACCCATAAGACATGATCCAACTCTTTACCTTGTTCTTAGTTCTTACAATAACCTCATTTCAAGGGGTTTATACACATGTCTGGATGTTAACAGTATTTGGGAAAACCTTCCTTTTTTTAGAAAAACACACCAATCCAAACTGACAGGACCCCAGTCTCTACACTAGAAAACAGTAGAAATATTTGAAATATTTAAATATTTAAAATATCCCACACTGGGGCGCCTGGGTGGCTCAGTCATTAAGCCTTTGGCTCAGGTCATGATCCCAAGGTCCTGGGACTGAGTCCAGCATGAGGCTCCCTGCTCAGCGGGAAGCCTGCTTCTCCTACTCCCCCTGCTTGTTGTTCCCTTTCTCACTGTGTCTCTGTCAAATAAATAAGTAAAACCTTTAAGAAATAATAAAAATAAATAAATATATAAAATAGAATATCCCATACCAGAAAATGGTGTGGTACAGCCATGGAATACTGTAGAGCTATTTAAAAAGTTGTATATAATATGGGGCAAAATGGAAATAGGCTTATAAATGTCAAATGAAAAAGCAGAAAACAAAACTATACACATGTACTAAGATTATGTATAAAAAAAGCATACAGGAAAATCCAGCCAGAAAAAAAACTAATGGTAAAGGTACTGTGTTTACACCAATTGAGCAATGGATGATTCTCTCCTCTTTTCAAGTTTCCATATTGGTTATAATTAATGGGGGCTGGGAGGGAATGTGATTTCAAACACAATCCCAGAGACAGTTTGCTATATAATGGACTAAGTCCTCATTTGAGGGTCAGGTTCACATGCCACTTCTTCACCTTTTAGAATAACACCTTCTGGGGCACCTGGGTGGCTCTGTGAGTTAAAGCCTCTGCCTTTGTCTCAGGTCATGATCTCAGGGTCTTGGGATCAAGCCCCACATTGGGCTCTCTCCTCAGCAGGAAGCCTACTTCTCCCTCCATCTCTCTCTGCCTGCCTCTCTGCCTACTTGTGATCTCTGTCTGTCAAATAAATAAAATCTTAAAAAAAAAAAAAAAAACACCTTCCCTTCCCAAGATATTGTAATGATTAGATGTGTTCTAAAAAGCAACAGTACCCAGACTAAGTAGGTACACAATAAAAATTTATTTCTTTCTTTCTCCAGACCAATCTAAAGGACACATTTAATGACACAAATCACTGAAATACATTTCAAGGTAAAAATCAAACAGTATATTTAGTTAATGTTGACATGAGTCTAAGCAATGAGAGGAATTAGAAATTAAATTCTTCTCAATTTGTTTATTAACCATATTATATTAGTTAAGCTCTACCATAAAGATATGAGAGGGAAAATTAACTGTACTCAGTATTTCATAATACAAAACCAAAAGTAGTTTACATTATTAATATTAAAAGGCATTAATGGCAGAGATGACTAAAACTCTCTAAGCTATATTTAACAAAAGAAATTTCACATATGCCACACAATTATCTGACTCTGCTATTTGTCATCCCATGCTACACACTACTGCCAAGCTACCCTTTGTTAAGTACCACTTCGAAGGTGTTGGTCCTCCACCCAACACCTACAATCATTCCCAGCTGCCTCCATTCTAAATGCCTCTGCTTCAGGCAAGGAGATAGGGAGGATGGTCTAGTGCAGGATCAGAAAGAAGGCAAGACCCGGATCCCGAGAGAGGGGGAGTAAAGATCCTCGGGGTCTTCTCAGTCCTATCTAGTCCTATTCACAGGTTCCAAACTGCAATTCTCTCTCCTACTCCTTTTTCTCACTAGCTTGGCAAACCTGTGTTTTCCCTCTTACAAATCTATAAACAGTTATTTGCAGTTATTAAAAAGAATGATGAAGAATCTTCATATTTCCTGACGTAACACATATTTAAAGGCAGGCTTTTTTGTTTTTTGTTTTTTGTTTTATTTGACATAAGGAGAAAGAGAGCACAATCAAGAGGAGCAGAAGGCAGAGGTGGAGGCAGAAGCAGGCTCCCTGCTGAATAGGGAACCTGATGCGGGACTCAGTCCCAGGACTCTGGGATCCTGAACCGAGCTGAAGGCAGAGGCTTAACAACTGAGCCACCCAGGTGCCCCAAAGGCAGATTTTTTTAAATTTATGACACAAACTACTTTTTAATGCCTATATACAAAAATCTGAAAAGTATATACATGAAAATATAAACCACAGTTATCTCTTGGTGAAATTTGAACTTTCTTCTTTATTCTGTGTTTTTCTGAGTTTTTTGAGTTTTCTGAGTTTGTCTGAGTTTTACAATGAACTTGTATTATTTTTTAAATGAGATAAAACAAATATGTGCTACAGCATGTAAGAATCTTGAAAAAATTATGTTTGGTGAATGAAGCCAAGCACAAAAGGCCACACATTGTATGATTCCATTTTTATGAAATGTCCAGAATAAGTAAATCCATTAAGACACAGAATCTCTACATGGTTGTCAGAGCATGGGAGCAGAGAAGTATTGAGGTTGACTGTTAATAGGTATGGAAATTCTTTCTGGAGTGATGGAAATGTTCTATAATTATATAGTAGATAGCAGTGATAGTTATACAACATATTGAATATATTAAAAACCACTGAACTGTAGATTTTAAAATGGCAAACTTTACATTATGTGAATTATGTTTCAATTAAAAAAATAATTTTAAAATCAGATAAAACAGCCCAATTAAATTTTGAAAAAAAATTAAAGAAAAATGCACAGGCATTATCATCTGATATCTAAGAGGCAGGGTTAGGACAACATCACCTACATCAGTACACTGGCTCTATACTTATCAGCTCTGTGACCATAGTAATTAACCACTCTCTACCTCTATTTCCTCATCTGTAAAATGGGGACAATAAAAGTACCATCTCATAATGTTGACAGAGAGTTAAATAAAGATATGGAAAGCACTCAGAGCACTGCATGACACATCATAAGTGCTACACTGTTAGCTTTTTTTATGATTATTACACCAGCACTGGAGAAGGCATGGAAAATGAGCACTCAAACCAACCATGAGAGTATAAATTGGCAGAACCTCTCAGAGAATAATGTGGCAGTATATAATGAAGTTTTGTGGGGTTTTTTTAAAGATTTTATTTATTTATTTGACAGACAGAAATCACAAGTAGGCAGAGAGGCAGGCGGAGAGAGAGGGGGAAGCAGACTCCCTGCTGAGCAGAGAGCCCAATGCGGGGCTCGATCCCAAGACCCTGAGATCATGACCTGAGCCGAAAGGCAGAGGCTTTAACCCACTGAGCCACCCAGGTGCCCCTATAATGAAGTTTTATAAACCTTTATCCTTTAATCCAATAATTCTATTTCTAAGAAATTATAATAAGGACAGAAGAAAAAAACCTATGTATGTATACATGATTGTTAACAACAGCAGTTTTTATAACAGCAAAGTAGAAAATGGCCTCAGTATTCACCTATTGGGAATTAAATAAATTATTGATGAAATACTATGCAGCCATTAAAGTATATGGTAGAATCGTATTTCCATACTGATAATGGAAAGACCAAGATCCACTATGAAGTGAAGAAAAACAGGTTATAAAGCTATATAGAGCCACAATCTAACTTATATTCTACAACATACACATGTTTACATATGTATTTTAAGATTTTTGCAAGCACAATTAGCACATTTCCTCCATCAAAAATGTTTAAATATAAATAAATAAATCTAAACACAATATCACCTTCTGGCTCAACTTCTTTTTTTTAAAATTTGTTATTAACATATAATTATTATTAGCCCCAGGGGTACAGGTCTGTGAATCGCCAGGTTTACACACTTCACAGCACTCACCATAGCACATACCTTCCCCAA